>NW_020664540.1:15370515-15443016 GCF_002925995.2 Terrapene triunguis | reverse complement strand
ATAAATTTGTTAGTCTCTAAGGTGCCACAAGTACTCCTGTTCTTTTTATCAAAACAGAGGCCTACACCCACCGCACCCCATATTTAGTTATATTTCTGTCCCTGGGGCAGAAGATGGAAATCTGGCTGGTTGAAATCAAGCGACCCGAAAACACCCCCCGCCCGGCAGGCTGTGAGTTCTTCAGGAGAAGAGCAGAGGTGAGCTCCAGCCTATTCGAATCATTACGGTCTGTGTGCTCCACAGGCAAGACATAGCGCAGCAGAGGGCAGCGGTGGGTACCGTTCAGCTTTCGGGCCTTGAAAGAGCTTCACTAACAATGCCCTACAGACAGCTACCCTGCAAGAGCCACAAACGGGGTCCCTGCCCTGCACGATGCAGATGGCAGCACCTGACGCCGAAATGCAATTGGTCCTGCCGAGCCGAGCGCGGGGTTGCGGGGCACTTATTAATGGACACACAGCTGATTCTGGTTATGCAAAACTGTTGCACTCTGAATGGCTGTGGAGAGCCAATTTGCCGAATGATTACCCTGTGAAGTTGCAAGTCGCTCTCACTGGTCCCTCTGCTGTGACCGGGGCACCTGTAACACGGGCTCTGGCCACCCTCAGATTATTAGTCCCTTCAGCTGAAGTACCACCACCAAAATGTACAGGAAAGAGAAAGGGAGGGAGGGGAGAAGTATGACAGTGCGGCTGTCAAACCATAGGAGGAACACACATGTATATCCCAAGGTAAATCCGTCCATTCTCCTTCCCCCCACCTCACACCTTCCCCACTCCACCAGCATCCCTATTGTTGTCTCTAAAATAATGTCCATACGGGCCATGATGCCGCTGCGTGGGTTGTCAGCAGTGGGCACTGAACTCATAACCCTCGGATCTAAGAGCACGAACCTTTATTGCTGGAGCTGAAAGGCCCAGCTCTGTGAGTGGGAGGAGGTTTCTGGGTCTGCTACCCAGCCACCAGAGGGAGCCAGAGAGCCCTGAATGTAGCCCAGATGGCAAGAACTGCAGACCCTCGGCCCAGCTTGGTTCTGAAACAAAACCATATCACAGCCCTTCCAAGAGCAAGATTCTTGCTGACCAGTGGGGGACGGGAATGAAAGAGGCAGGCAGGGTGACTGGAGGCAGCACAGAATGGCCAAACGTTGAAAAATACGTATTCGCCTTTCAGGAATTTTGCTTCCCAGTCATGTGAACATTAGCCCAGGCTAATATTTCAGGGGTACATTACTACCATCAGGAAACACCCTCAAAATAGCTGGGAGGTTTAAATTCAATAAGCCAGCCTCCGGATGCTAGGGTTACACAGACAGATAACAACTCGCGCAATTGCTGGAATAAGTCCAGGTCTTGCCCAGCGATTAGAAGTCTTCCCATAAGACTAACTGGCCAGTATTTCTCCCAAGCATAGGGTCAGATCATTGAAATGCAGCAGGCTTTAAAAACCCGAGCAGCTTGCATGCGTCAGACTGGCCTGTGCCCACGCATCCCGTGTCGCAGTAAAACACAGACTCAAGACGAGACTCTCCTGGAGATTTTTGTTTTAAAATAAGTGACAATTGTGGCAACGCAACACACACAGGAGAGAACAAACAGGCCGTGGTCACCACTGTTTAGAAAGCGAGACTGAAACTCAAACCCATTTAAAGTTTCAAAGGTGCTTATCTGTACATTGTCCTTAATGCGGAACAGTCACCGTGTGTGTTTGAACTGGAGTTTGAAATAAAAGTTGGGATATTTTTAATATCATGTATCCAGATTTACTTTCCCCATTGAAAGCACCACAAGAACAATGCTCTGAAAGCCGGCGCTGCAGATATTTGATTACTCTCCTAAGCTCTAAGACTCCACCAGGGAGACCGAGGAGAGGGCTGTGTGGTCAAACTTGGCTAGTAAATTACAGCTTATGTGCAGAATTTTAGCAGGCTGCAGCTAAGATCATTAATTTCTAGTTGAACAATACGGCTCTGGGCAAAGAACGTTCAGATCTTTAATGCATCAGTCAGTCCCCAGCCATAATTGTGCACTCAAAGGCCCCATAAATCTGCCATTACCTCTCGCAGTGCCTTTGTGAGTTGCAGTAGATGGGATCTAGCTAAAGAAAGCTGCGTTCAGTTTTTTAGTGTCACCACTGGGTGTTGTCAGGCAGCAGCAGAGAAGACTTCCCCCTCCTAATCCCAACCCACTCAGTACTGCTCATGGTCATCTGTTGCAGCTACGTATACTATCGATAGTCAGTTGGTGGCATGGATGACAGCTTTCGGTTATAGCTACACAATCCTCTACTAACCTGATAGGGAAAAGATCTTATTTTTCCTTCTGTTGCACTGAATTTTCTTTCCCCTCACTCCCTTTACAATGCCAGAGCTGAGGTACCCAGCAGCTTCAGTAATTGTTCCCTATGGAAAGGAGTAATGTTAATGCAACTGCACTGCTGTGTGGTTCATAAGATGGAACTCTATTCTTCACCTTATGCTGCAGGTTGGACCCTATATCAGGACATTTCTGAACACTGTCGTGGTTTGTAGCCGGCGTTACAGGGCACAAGTTCTAAAGTAGGTGACGTTAGCCACACAAGAGGTGCCCCGCCTGGAGGATGCTGTCCATTACCAACATAGATCAAACCCCCTTAACCAAATAAAGCCCAAACACGGGGACACACAAAACAACAGGATAAGCACCTTGAAGCAATATGCACATTAGGGCTCGTCTTCACAGCACAGTTAACCCCAGTGTTTCCCATCCACGTACGGAAGCGTTCAACTCAAGAGTTGTGATGCTCTTAACTCAAATTGCCCGGTCCAAGAAGCGGCAGAATCTCAAGCTCAAATGAGCAAAGTTTATCGCGTGCTAATCCAAGCTGTCTGCAGTGTGGACACGGCTGGTGCCGTTCGAGCGCCGCTAGCTCTCCATTGCCATCCCACGTTTGCCCTTGTGCACTCAGGAAGCGAGAGAACTTGCCTGCCCAATTCACTGGGAAACAACTCCGGGCGGCTCAGCTCACTGCAACACTATGGACCATATGATGTGCCGGCCCCCAGAAGCCTTAGCCCTCCACGTGAGTGGCTGCAGCACCCCCTGGATCACACTTGGGAAGGGCTCAGATCGGTAGGTGACGGGCACTAGAGAAAACTCCCAAGACAGCGTTGACTATAAAGTTCAGCGTTTCTGGGGTGGGTCACTTACCCCAGGTGGGATATACAGGCCCATCAGGGTGTGTGTGAAGATGAGGACTATCGTTCCTAATAAGGGCCAATTACTACACAACTGGAAGGAAACAGTCAGCAGCGGGCACAGACAGTAGCGTGATATCAGTTGCAGCCAATCACTTCCGCTTTGTTCAGTGGTACAGTCATTTCACACACAAACCCAACTCATCCCAGTAGAACCCTGCAGAGGTCCAGGCGTCAAGATTATTTTCAGTCACAACATAGCACTAATGAGACATGACTATGAGAATCGCCAACTATAGATGGGTCTTTTGGCCTCCACCCCAGCACCTGCTGCATCACCTCCTCCGCAGAGCAAATTGGGGTTCATCGGTCACCCCAGATCATTGGCAATGGGGGAAATCCAGCCTTCCTGCCAGTGGGGACAAACCTGGAGCTGCTTGCGGACGTGGTTTTCCCTTGCCACTTGGCCAGATCAACAGATTAGAAGCGGGTCGGCTCTCGCTGCTGTATCGATGTCAGAGCAGGAAACGAGGTGCCAGGCCCTTTGTCTGAGCTCCTAACAGGCTACAACTAGGCTCAACCCTCCACCTGCAGGCCAGACTGCCTATGCAGGTGCCGGAGATGGGGGCCACTGCCCCCACTTTGAGAACCTGAACTTGGCAAGGGAGCAACGAGAGAGGCCCCCTCCCCCCCAGCCCTGCTCTGGAGCTGGGTGGCCTAACGGCTGGAGAGGCAGCCAGGCCAAATCCGAGCGGCGCCACCACCCTGTGCGTCAGGTCACGATGCTGTGACGGGGCAGTGGGAACACCCTTGTGGAGATGGGGCCGGGCCAAATCTGAGTGAGCGGCGTCGCGACCTGGCGCATGGGGTCACACCACCACTCAAGTTGGGCCTGTTTGGGTTGCTCCCCCTCCAGTTTTGCAGCCCTAGGACCATCTCCGGGCCATGGGGAAGGGCTCGGTTCACTGCTGACAGAAGATGTCAGGGGTTGTCTCTTGGCGCCCAGGGTCCTGGCCTGCATTTACAGGTGTGGGGGAGGGGACGGGGAGAGTTCACGCGTTACCCTTCGACCTAGGCTCCACTGTTCCCACTGAGAAGGAGACGGGGTGCAGAGCTAATCCTTCCTGAAACTCTGACATCTCTCTCGGGGAATTCAGACCAGCTCGCGACCTGGCCAGTGTGAATCGCCTGAGGAAATTGGTTCTTACTAATGATTTAGAGCTGTCAGCAGTTCTTGGGAGCCGAGTGGCATTGGGGGGCTGGTGTGTGGCCCCTGGTGGAACTGTCCTCTGGCAACTGAGTTCACTCATTGAAGGGGATGCGTCAAAGCCAGTTCCTGCATGCCCTGGTCAGCCCTTAGCAAGGAATTTGGTGTTTCACTTTCCAAGGGAAGAGTGAACAGGAGACAAGCTAGCACCGAATTCCCCTCTAGTTTGTGTATTCAAGTTCTCAGAGGGTTGGTTGCTCTGCGGCTTTCTCTGATCTGATAACAGTGCATTCAAAAGGGTGTCACATTAGACCTCTCCCCCATGTACATACCTCGTTGCTCCTTAGCGTACCAAACAAACACCACCCAGGAGTGGAGAAACAGAATACACTTGTTCTTAACTCTAACAGAAAAGGCTATGGGCTGTGTCAGCGGCTCACAGGGGGGAAACTAAAACAAGAGATGAGCCGTAAAATAAAATGCAAAAACTTTGTTCAGGACAATTCTTCAGCAATTCCACACAAATAGATCACGAACTAGGGACCACCCAATGAAATTAATAGGCAGTAGGTTTAAAACAAACAAAAGGAAATATTTCTTCACACAATGCACAGTCAACCTGTGGAACTCCTTGCCAGAGGATTTTGTGAAGGCCAAGACTATAACAGGGTTCAAAAAAGAACTAGATAAGCTCATGGAGGATAGGTCCATCAATGGCTATTAGGCAGGAATGGTGTCCCTAGCCCCTGTTTGACACAAGCTGGGAATGGGCGACAGGGGATGGATCACTTGATGATTACCTGTTCTGTCAGGTGCCCCAGAGGGAATGAACATTGGTCACTGTTGGAAGACAGGATACTGGGCTAGACGGACCTTTGTTCTGACCCTGTATGGCCGTTCTCATGTTAGCTGCACCTGCTGCTCCAAGACAGACAAGCAGCCTCTTGCTAAGGCTTAGTTCACCCAAGAGACCTTCTCTTTGGGGAAGTTCTTCACCCCTTTAACCTCTCAGACAATTCTTCCAATGCAGTGGGGAGAGGGTGAGCTCAAGGTTGGAGGCCCCAGCTTTTCCCTCTTAACCTCACTGCTGCCTCAGTGAGTCTGAGCAGCCTCCCCCGCCCCCGTTCCAACGTGGTTTCCAGTTCCCAGCTGAACTCTTCAAGCAGTTGGCATCTTTTCACTGGAGCCTTCAAATGTCCATCCCTGGGCTGCTTTGGAGATACCACGCAAACATCTCTCCAGAGTTTTCAATGCACCAGCCCAGCATTCTTATAGCAGAGATCGCAACGGAGGGCGGCACTTGCCCATCATTGGCCAAGAATCTTTCACAGAACACAGCAGGGTTCTAACGCACCTCAAGACTGATGCATCCTTTCAGCCGGCTGTGGGTTTGAATGAGATACAAGTGGCTTATGCCCAGCCTGAAGAAGGGTCCCTGAACCAAGACAGCCCAGCCCATGAGCATTTTCACAAATTCACCCAGTGGCACGACTGCCACTAGCCAAACGGAGAAGATTTAGGGTCATCCCTGAATTTGACCTTCAGCATGGAAGGCCACATTGCAGCAGTACACCAGTGGCTAATCCCATCTCCCGATCTCTGGAAAATCGGCACTTTTCTTCAGTGGGAACCGGGCTATGGTCATTCCTGTCTACCACACCAAGGCTCAACTACCATAATTCACTTCTACTTGGGCTTCCCTTAAGTTAGCCAGCTTCTGCCAAGCTGTCTGCAACTTGGTGGAGGAACACGGGGCCTGGTGCCAGCCTCTCTCCACGAATTGCACCGCTTGCCCAAAAGCAAAGTGAGTCAGCTGAAGGCTTTTTCTCCCGAAGGGTCCAATCCAGCGGGCAGCCTCCACTTCCATTAGTCAGTCAGAGTCGAGCTCTCGCCTCTCAGCACCTCATAGGATAAGGTCCAAAGTCTTCAGTGACCCTTTCTTCCTATGTCCACCCAAGGCAAATGGAATCAGCAGAGCTGACCCTGCTGTACATCCCACTGTTCTGGCCAGGGCAGGGTCTTCTTGACTCAAGTGTCTTTCCAGTGGAATTCCCCATCCCCAACTAAGTCTAACCAAGTGGACACCGAGTACCGCATGAGCCCATACTGCTTGGTCAATTCATTGCCATGTTTTCCCACCCTGCTTTCACACAGCTCTTCCTTCGGGCATTATTTAAAGCTCTACTTGGCTTCGCCTGAACACAATACTATTGGGAACGAGCGTTGGGGCTGGGTTCCCCGGGATCAAGGTTTTCCAGCAGATTAAGCCCCACACGCCGGCTACAGGCACTTTCCAAAGCAAGCCAACACCATTTCCCAGGCAGCCCCGTCGCTGGGTGAAGACTCAGGAAAGGTTCTGGAGCCGTTAGAACCGCACACAAATCTCTGTGGAATCAGCAGTGGTGGAGCTGATCGTACATGATAAGATGACAATGCCCTGCTGTTTGACCTTTGGCAAATCCCAACCCCTCTAATCCCTCATCTGTTTTGTCTACTTAGGCTGTAAACTCTTTGGGGCAGAGGCTGTCTCAGACTATGTATTTTTACAGTGCTTAGCGCAAACAGGTCCTGATCTCCACCAGGGCCTCTGTAACGCAGAATAATAATAATGAATGTGTTTGTTTGCAATCTGCTAGTAGCTCTTTGTCAAAGGCCCGTTCTCCGTCTGAAGCCTGCTCCTCCAGAAGCCATACACCCTACAGAGCCGGATTTTTTTTAAAAGCCACGCCCACCTTTTATGGTTTTGTATTCTATACCTTTGAGCTTTTTGTGAACTGAGGCCCTATGCACAGCACTAGATCAGCTGGCAACATTTGAAATTCATCCTTCTAGAAACAGTAAGTATCGGGTTTCTATTGTCGGGGATACGGTTTATACAAAGACTGACCCTGTTTTCACAGTAGTACCTTTTGTATATTTCAAAGCCATCACACACAATGGTACTCCTTTAAACTCTCTGCATACGCTGGCTATCTTTCTGAGCCAGCTACCATAGCTGGTTAGTTACACAAGCCTTTGTCCACAAAATATTTACTCTGCAGAACAACTATTTATCAGGGGGCTTACATTTTTCACTGATGAAACATAATCTCATTTGATCTTGGACAAACAGTGTGTTGCCTAAGCCAAGAAATATCTTAATTAATAAACAAACAATCTGTTCCTATTTACAAAGAAAATGTTTAAAAGATAGCGGAGCAGGTCTCCACTTGTTAAATCAACATCACTCCAAACACACGGCTTTTGGTGATGACCCTGCAGCTTGTTGGGTTCTTGATTATTATGGGTGTGGGGAAGACGCATTTATCATCCATGCTTCTGACAAGGAGCTTCAGTAACTATTATGTTTGTTTGCAAATCTTTAATATTCACATAAAGCTTAATGCGGTTTGTTAGGAAGAATTATGTATCTAAACAGATAGAACTGCAGTTTCCCAGTTTGTTCCTGGCAGGGCAACAAACCTATATTCCCCATCAAGCCTGACCCTGCACCAATGGTGTTTTTTTCCTAAAATGGTTCTGGAGTCACTACCATGACTATAAACAGGGATCCGATCCTGCTTCAGCTGAAACAAATGGGTCTTCTACCACCGACTGGGATGGAAACAGGAGTAAGCCTCAGCAGTCTTCTCACAGCCTCTCTCGCATCAGGACCCCACAGATTTATATAAACACGTGTAATAAAATACCAAACGGGACCATGGTTTATAACAAGAGCAGCTTTGGGGACATTTTCAGAACTATTGTGACACACTGAAATCTCATACAGCAACAGAAACGTTACTTGGTTCCCAACAAGCAAATTAAGATAATGGAAAAGAACATTGATAGCGGATAATGGTCTGCTACTGCTCCATAAATGCCAAGCAGAAAGTGGAGTCTGGGAAAAATGCCAGGTAGAAACCAGAGACGGGGGGAAATGCTAATACTGGGAAAGAAATCTCTAAACATTGAGCTTTAAATAAAGTTCATTTTTAAAAAGACCCTTCACTGAATATTTCCATGTTTTCTGTCAGGCTTTTTGGGCTAAAGCATCCTAAATTCTTGACTTACGGCTTATATAAATGACAATGTTCCATAATGTCTATTTTCAGCCTTAGATGTCTTATATGGGCCCGTGGTGCCTGTGCTCCACCAATATTTAAGAACGTGGGCCTGGCTTCACCAATGTTTGGGCTTACCGCGCTTTGGGGGGTCCAGGGGGACACGGGGTCCAGGGCAGCCTGGGGGGGGGGGGGGATTGGCAGGGAGCCTGGCGCCAGCAGCAGCGAGCGACCTGGCCCCAGCCCACCCCACTCCGCCAGCTCCTAGTGTTGTTCAGGGGAGGGGGCAGAAGCTGGAAAGAAGCAGGGTGGGGGCGGAGGCTTGGGGGAAGAATTGGGAGGGGGCGGGGAGGGGGCAGAGCAGGGGCGGGTTGGGTCGTTCGGTGCTGCCGGCGCCAAGCCCCCCGCTAAGCCCCCAGGCCACCCTGGACCCCATGTCCCCCTGAAGCGTGGGGCCCACCCAAAGCACAGGCCTTGGAGTGGTTACCCCAGTCCGTCCATGGATGGGACGGCTCTGCTTGGACCCATTCTGGGCAGCACCAAAAATTATATAAACCTGGCGCCCTTGTGAATAGGAATGGGTTTGGTTGTCTGGGAGTTTCCCTAGGGTTTTTTTTTTTTGTTAATATGGGTCATATTTAAGCGCACTAACAAGCACCGTTTCTGATGGTTCCTTACACTGTTTTAAAGTATTTATTGTATTTTATTGTGAAACAGACAGAGATAAATAAACCTTATTAATTTACGTACATGAATTTAACACGTGCGCACGGGCAGCCTGGAGCAGGATCGACAGAGCAGCGAGTTTCTCCCCAAGAGACCTGAGGAGCAGAAGCTACAAGGCCTCTTCTCACCCCCTAGTTAACTAGTGACCAGGAGTCACTAGGTGTCTCCAAACTAAGGGCCCCACACCGCAAGCCCTTACGCAAACAAGCAATTTCAAACACGAGCTGAACGTTACTCACAGGGGCAGGTCTGCAGGATCAAGGCCCAAGACAGCGGTACTTCCACACCTGAAGTGGTGGTGGTCTGTCTGCACATGCTCCACAACCCAGCTTTGCCACCTACCACGATCATTGCTACTCTAGGAAGAGACAACCTAAATGAGGAAAAGAAGGGCTGCTGCTGGCCAATCTATGCAACTCTAGTGGGCTTGTAGGGAGGTATCTTATATACACACGCTCAGGGCCAAAAGTCTGGCTTCCCTACCAACGAGGCCACTCGCAGAATAAGGTCCTACTCCCCACGAGTAAGCACAGCAGCATCTGGCCTCGTAGCTAGATTTGAGAAAACGGTGATGTTCGTACAATGCCAGTGCACGGACATCACTAATCTATTCCTCTTTGGGCCACACTGGGTGTTAGAACAAGTTCAATTTACATTTTAAGTGAGACACATGTATTCGCGTTGGATTGAGATTACACATTCTCCCCATCACATGTGAATTTCAAGTTCCTCCAAGTCTGAACTCTCAGACTTCCCTTAACATCAGCAAGACCATGCGTTTCCCTACTACACACAGTCGCTAGTAAGGATGACCCAGCAGCATGGTACCACTATCGCTGCATCAACCATGATTAGCAAATCTTACTACCAAAGGTACTCTCGGAAATCGACCACACAACCTCCATGTAACTAGCTCAGCTCCGTCAGCGGGGGCTTTGTTGGCTACCCCAGTTGATTTACCCACTTTAAAGACTGCTTAGGGAAAACGAATGTTTGGAACATTAAGCCATTTTATATTCAAGAGCAATGCAACCATCATCTAAAGCCACAAGAATTACATACATTTCCTCCCTCTAATAAAAACTACTGATAAAGGAAAAGATTGTTGTTGCACTTTTCTCCCCAGAATTAAAATCAGCTCTGTTGGGATATTTATACAGAACAGTTATAACACACACACCCCAAAACATGGCTGATGATAGAGATACCAGACAGCTCACGATAGCTGTGACTACAGGTGCTCTCACCACTCTACACAACAGCTAGGATGATAAAGAACTGTTGCTGCTCAGGACACAAGTAGTTTGTAAGCAGGGAAGATTTATACCATCACTGGAAAGCCACAGGGAGAATCGGTTCGTGTCCCAGTCCTTCTGTGCGCAGAAGTGGAAATAGCTGCTCGATTTTGAAAATCATGAAGGGTGTCATTTTCAAAGAGCAGAGGGGAGTTAGCTCCTCAAATCCCACTGAAAGCCAATGGGATTCCCTAGGCTGCTTTGGGAAATACCAGGCTAAATACAGAGACAGCTGATATTTGGTTAGCGAGGTTTGGGGAAATTACCACCCCAAAATGTTATTTGAATCAGAACAAGCAAAACCTTGGAGAGTTTAAACCCAACCCAAGCTACACGCAGTCACAGCGGGGCAGTGTCCAGTCCTACAGGGCGAAGAGCCAGTTACCTTTAACATCCGGATCTCTCGCAGGGCGATTTTCTTTATAACCGGATCATCTTCGGATTCTAAGAACTTCTTAATAGCCACGATTTGGCCGGTGTCTCGGTTCCGGCATTTGAACACCACCCCGTAGGAGCCTTCTCCGATCTTGCCAATTTTTTCGTACTTCTCCATGGCCCGGGGAGCCGGTTCTCCGGGGCCGGCTCCGAGCTCGGGCGAGGCTGGGACCTGTCAAGGCGCCTGATCCGAGCGCGCCGGGGCTGGAGAGCGGCACTAGCGCCGGCGGCCCCGCATCCCCCGGGACCCAAAGCCGGAGCCACACGCCGGGGCAGGGACGCGGCCAGTCGCCCGGGTCTCGGCTCGGAGCAGAGCTCGCAGCTCGCCCCCGGTTCGCGTCCTGCCCTGGCTCGCCGGGCGCACTCGGGAATTAAAATTTAATTCCCCGCCTGCCGGCGGCGCGGGTTGCCAGGGGACCTGCCTCTGCCGGGGGAGGCGCGGCCGCGCTGGGAGGAGCCGACACTGGAGGCTCCTGGCCCGGGGCGCCGGGACCGATCCTCCCCGCGGCGTCTCCAGCCCCGGCGGGGCCAAGCGGGGCGGCAGCACGTGGGTGGCCCCTCCCGGTCCTGCCCCTGCCCCGCAGCTCCAGCCCCGGGGGCAGAACCGGGCCCCAGGGGCGCTGGGCAGAGGCTGGGTCCCGCCCCCCGGGGCAGGAGCGTTTCGCTCCCCGCTGCCTGCACGTGGCAAGGGGGGGCCGGGGTCCAGGATCAGACCCCCCCCCGGCCTTTTTTTTGAAGACTGCTAAACTCTTGGCTTCCGTGACATCTTGTCGCAGGGAGTTCCGCAGGCGAATGGTGTCAGAGATGGGGTAGGGAATACCGTATTTCCTTTATCGCTTTAAACCTCGCCACCTTTTATTGTCATGAAAACGCCACTTGTTCTGGTGTTGCAGAGAGAACAGGGGCCCCTGGCCTGCCGGATCCCTGCCCTGCACACGCTCGCCCTGGGGCGCTAATGCCAGCAGCCCCCAGCCCTGCCCCAGCCCTTCCGAAGCCAAGATCCAGCCCCCAGCACTATCCGCAGCTGTGACAGTACCCCCACTGGATCAGCTCCGGCCTATGGAAATAGCTCACCCCACACACTAGCCCAGGGACAGGCAAACTTTTTGGCCTGAGGTCCGCATCAGGTTCCTGAAATTGTATGGAGGGCCGGTTAGGGGAGGCTGTCTCCCCACAAACAGCCAGGTGTGGCCCAGCCGCTGCCCCCTCTCCGACCCCCTGACGGCCCCCTGGAACCCCTGCCCCATCCAACCACCGCCGCCACCTAATCCAACCCCTCCTCTCCTTCCTGACTGTCCCCCCAGGACCCCTGCCCCCATTCAACACCCTATTCCCCATCCTCTGACCACCCCAACCCCCATCCACCCCCTGCCCCTTGATGACCCCCCAGAACTCCCCTGCCCTCTATCCAACCCCCCCTTCCCCCTTACCACACTGCCTGGAGCACCGGTGGCTGGCAGTGCTAGAGCCACGTCGTCCAGAGCAACAGGTCAGGCAGCCACACCACCACACAGAGCACCGGGTCAGGCCGCGGGTCTGCAGCTGTACTGCCCCAGGAGCTCGCAGCCCCACCGCCCAGAGGATTGCGCTGGTGGCGCAGTGAGCTGAGGCTGCGCCGGAGGGGGAACAGCAAGGCAGGGGGTTAGCCTCCCGGGCCAGGAGCCCAGGGGTCCGGCAGGAGGGTCCCATGGGCCAGATGTGGCCCGCAGGCCGTAGTTTGCCCACCTCTGCACTAGACCTTTAGGGGATGTCTACACAGCGTTGTGGAGCAAGGCCCCCACCCCAGTTGACAGAGGGGTTAATGCTCTGAAATAGCAGTGTAGACAGGGCTTTGAAGGTGCAGCTGGGACTCTAAAGCATAGGGAGTGGGAGGGGGGCTTCAACTTCAAAGTGCTGCCCACACAGCTATTGCTAGAGGCCCCAGGCTGGCTCTGAAAGGCTGGGGAGAGGTACCATTAGAGACTCCTGTTCAAAAAGCAGCCCGCAGGCCCTTCAACGCAGCAGCTCCTGCATGCTGAGGTGTGGGGTGGTGGGAGCAGTATATTAGCCTGACAAGTGGCTCCAGGTACGTGAAGAGGAACGGCACAGGGTGTTCCTGCTCTCCTTGCACCTGCATCAGCCTACATCTCCCTGGAAGAATCCTTTGCTGAGAGGCCTCCACTCCCGCGTCTTCAGCCAAGAAAGTGAGCCCTACTCGTGCCTTCCCTAAAGTCAGGTATCAATTTACCTCCCACTGTTCCAAACCAACCTAGAACAGGGCTTCTAGATAGCAAATAAAGTGCATGCGGCAGGGAGGCTGAAAGCAAATGGAGTGGTGGTGTAGCCCTGTTGGTCGCAGGACGTTAGAGACACAAGGTGGGTGAGATAATATGGTGAGAGAGACAAGCTTTCACACGTACACAGAGCTCTTCTTCAGAGCTCAAGAGCAGCTCTGCATACGCTGGAAAGCGTGTCGGTCTCTCCCCAGCAGAAGCTGGTCCAATAAAGAGATTACCTCACCCACTGTTCTCTAACACACACACGCAGGAAAGTCTAGCTAAACAGTCTACAAGTCCAGTCTCAGCTCCAACCTAGCGGAAATGCAAGCGTTTAAAAACCAGCATCCACATCAGAAAGTTTCCTCTCAGCGGCAAGCTGCCATCCTCCGAGGGCTCACCTCTCTGCTTGGAATCACTTTTGGGCTTCATTGATGGGTTGCACCTTTCCTCCTCAGCTAACTCCGATGTCCCTACCGCTACGGCTGTTTCTCAGTTTACAATACATTTGATCACATTAATTAACCCCTTTTGCTTTCCTAATCTGCTGTTTGCATTTCAAAGAACTCGAGGAGCCTGTTTTAGTCTTAAAGTTGAATACAAAACTTGTTCACAGAATAATTAATACTTTGCCATCTTTCAAAGGTCCTGAGGGTGTGAGCTAACCTTGTATTTAGTGCTAATAATTGCACCCTGGGGTATTTTATCCTGGTTGAAATGTTACAGAACATACAAGGTATAAACAATATTAGACTTCAAATGTCGATAGCAGCTACAAGTCATGTGGGAAGAGACCATTTATGTCAAAGTGATGTTTGCTGTACGGCATTTTTACAGCTGTACCTTTTCTTCTGTTGTTTTAAAGCGTGCCATACTAACAGATGTGTCCTACTTCTAATACAGTTAGAATAAGACTACACTAAAGCCACTGCAGCTGTGCCACTACAAAAGAATTCTTCTGACAACCTAGCCACGCTGACAGTAGGGGTTAGGTTCACCCAACTACAGCACTCAGGATATGAAATTTTGCAAAGTTCTGAGTGATGTAGCTTGGTAGATCTCATTTCTAGGTGTAGACCAAGCCTTAGTAATAAATCACCTTTACATATGGCAAAAGTCATTTCTATACTAGAAAATATAGCTAACTACCATTGCAAGTTTGTGACTTATTTTACCGCAACAAGCCAAGTGATAATACAAGGACATTCTGATACCACCATTGTTAAAACTTTTCATTTGAAAAGTCAGCTCGAAAATATCTTAAATGAATCCCTCTCTCGCTCAAATACGTACACAGCTGAAAAAATATTTGCAGAAACAAAACATTTTTATCTAGTTTGCTTTGCCGTTTGGGATTCTGTTAAAAATCTCAATAGCCACGGACTTTTTGTACGTTCAGTTATTGGATGACTGGAGACCCTCCCACTCCTAGAGAAGACCAGTGTTTCTCAACGACCAGTCCCTGGACTGGCGCCAGTCCCTGTGATTTCCGACACAGTTTAGGAAGAAATCAGCTGGGCCCTAGTATCCAAAACACTGCTTTAGAAAACAAAATAATGGACTTTTATAATGACACAAACTCCTTTCCAATTCTTCAAAAATACAAACCTTGTGTGCTATGCTTGTAAAATTTCTGATACAATTTATAATTAGCCACATTATTTCAACATTATCCTATCTTCAGTGTACTGTTTGGGAATATCTGTAAGGTCTTTATAAACTTCAATACAATTTCTGAACTAAAAACACTGACTTGATTTAACTGTCAAATCAATACTACAAAACTAGGTTTGAATGACAAGTGGACAAAGCGTTTAAATTTATGCAGTTCAATCTTCCCGCCAAGAGATCAGAACAATATGAACTCTAGATGCACCAAACAAGACACGACCCTCCTGATTCCTCACATGCACCAACTACCCATTGTTAATTTCAGCAATATTCATTATGAATCAAGCCGTTTGATTTCCAAAAGGACAATGAGGCTCTTCATTCTCTCAGCGGATCAGAGGACATCAAATCACTCATGTTTGCCTTAGAATCTGTCACCACAGCTTAGCGACAAAGCCTTTTGGTATTGTTACATTTACACTGTTCTGTTATTGAAATGAATTGTGAAGGTTCTAACGTATTTCCCCCCTATTAATTTAGCAGGTATTGAAATTGAATGGGACACCCCAGTATACAGTAGAATTAAGTGTTAAAATAAACCCTAACTTTAAATAACTGCTACTGCGTCAGCCTCTGCTTACATCGCGGCTAGAGTGTTATTCTGGGGTAGTAAAACCCCGTATATAGGATCTGAACAGCAGTCTATCTGGTAGAGTTTAATTGTCCAGGGTACCATCAGAATGTTAATTAATGAGCACAGACAATAGGAAGCAATGTGACTCTTTAATGGAGGAATAAGGTGATAAAGTATGGATGACAAACTAAAAAGGGGGGAAGGGGTAAAAGGAGACGTGACCCAAAGCTTTATTATAGAATACTGCTTCTTATCATAGATATTTATACTATACAGCTGGGAAACAACCATCACTAAATGACAGTCTGACAAACAACAATGTGAGCAACTATACATACAAAAAGCTTATAAGCATAGTTGCCCTACAAGCTCCCCTCTGGAATAGTATAAATAAAATACATGCTGTGGGCAGTTGGATACGTTATTTTCATTCCTTAAGGATGACCAGGCACAATCCACTTACCCTTCCGTTTAATTTCACACAGGGTATCCCTAATTTATGAAAATAAAGCATGTATATATTACATATACACTGCCTGTCAATGACACACACACACACTCACACATATACTGTACACACCCACCCGCTAATAACGTTTCAGGTGTCAATATTACATTTTGTATATACTCTACACCTATTATTTCAGTAAATATGAAACTCCCTTTTATGGCAACTCTGTAGGCAAAATGAATACAAAATACTTTGTTGTACAAAATTGCATTTATACAGGAACAACCAACATTGTACTATAACCCCCTTCAACAATGCACTACATCTCTACAAGGACCAAGAATCGTCAAATCTTTATACAATTGTAAAAAATGCTAAGCTGCTCTGCAACCTTCTTTTGCTAAAAGTTAGATACATTACACCACTCTAGCAGCAGATTAATAAATAAAGATTAAATAGTCTATTTTACAAAGCCATACAGAATGGCAGATTTAAAAATGAAAAGCATTGCTGATCCTTTCACTTCCTACGCAAATCATCTTTATTAAGAATAAGACTCAGTATAAAGGGGGACTGGCCGGCACTATATTTATATCTACAGGATACAAGGACAACCCAGAGGAAGTAAATACCTAACTTTTTATGGCACCTTTATTGCATTTTTTTTTAAAGGCTGTGTTTCCCTAGGATTAACAAATAAAGGACAATTTATCTCATAGCTTTTATTAAGCAAACTTGATATAACTAGCCACACAGTGGCAAGAGACAGAACTAGCCGTTTCCAGCTGCGAAAAGTACAATATTGATTTCTACCCTATAAACCAGATAATTAAGATATCAAGAAGAGAAAAAGTAAGTTACAGTCCAGCTTGTATTTGAGTTTCCTTAATGGTTCTTTTTTCCTTATGTGATGGATTCATTCTCTTGTTATTTGCATTGGGTTACTGTTGCTTAGTAACTATTTTCATGTCCAGCCAAGATGTAGAGATTGCTGTGTGCAGTCGGGTTTTCTGTCGGCCTACTTTCTAACACTACAACCCTGCAAGTAAACACAAGCACAAAACAGAATGGGGTTAGCTGGAAAACAGAGATCCCACGGTTTAAATATTAACATCAAAGAGGAGCAACTCCCATTGTTCACAGGCTCATAAGGTGACAGAGGTTTGTTGATATTCCTTTAATGCCTGTTTAACTTATGTAAACAGCATTGTTGTAGCCATGTCGGTCCCAGGATATTAGAGACACAAGGTGGGTGAGATAACATCTGTTATTGGACCAACTTCTGTTGGGGAGAGAGAGAAGCTTTCGAGTTACACTGACCTCTTCTTCAGGTCTGGGAAATTAAGGCCACGTCTAGATGTACAGCTGTGCCTCTGCAACACATGTGGTGAAGACAAGCTCTCCCGTCGGCATAATAAAACCCACCTCCGTGAGCGGCATAAGCTATGTCGGCGGGCCTAGATCACAATCTCTTGACTCGTAAGAACCACATGGCTACACGGCACAAAGCCTAGAAGGCTGAAGCAGCCTCAGCTAATGTGACAAATCTGGATTCAAAGAGCATCTCCCTTGAGCTGGTGGCTCCAATCAGACTGCACCTGTTCCCGGCTTGCTTTTGCTGAAGAGACTCGGCTGGATGTTTTAGGGACTGAGATTAAAACGAAGCTTCGTGTGTTAAACAAAACAAGTCGCTTAGGTTTGTTGCTCTTTTATTCCAGACCTCAAGTCCCACAGAAGGAAAGAACATTTACAAGCTGGTTTTCTAGGTGATTCATGAATATAATTCTTCCCTCAAAATCCAAATCATGATCGCCAGAACCAGGACTTTCCTGAAGGGCATGGAGCAACACGACTACCATCTGTTACACGTGGTTCGTTCTCTCCCCACAGGTCTATTGCGTGGGGATTTATATATTCTAGGTACACTGTGTTCATATTACTAAAAGCAATGTCAAAGTACGCCGTGCACTTAGACTGGAAGATGGCGCCAAACTCACTTTGGTTCTAATCACAGTCACTTCTTAAAATCAACCAAAGGTGGCAGTGTTGAGCAACAAGCTGCATTGCCATCCATCTCCTCCCCGCCCCCACAAGGGTCTGAGAGAACCGTTCTGGACTGTAGTTGAATTTTAACTAGTTTTCAGCTAACTTATTTAAATTAATACAAGATTTAAGTTTCTTAAATATAACTACCTGTCTGATCCCAACAAGCGGAAAACCCTGGTTTCATCCGAAATCTCTTGGGTAACCTGCAAAAGAAAAGGATTAGTGGAAAGCTCCTTTGTATTGGTAAAGTAAAATACATTAATATGATTTAGAAGAGAAAATAGCCAGCCAGTTTCTTCAAATTACAGTTTTAAATAAGATTTAGTGCAAAATATAGAACCTTATACAGGCACTAAGTACAGCTTAGTGATTAGACCTCACAAGATTAATCTTAAATAGCTTGTAATAGTGATGATTAGCACACTGCAGGATTAGATGGTGGACTTGAGGGTACTTTGCTTAAATCTCAGCAGAGAGATTGAATTTCATCCACCACTGTGCAGAGTTAAAGGGACACTCTCAACTTGATTTTCACAAGATGAATTTTCATTAGAATTAAATTTTCTGAGCCAGCCCTTCAAATCGTCTGTCCTGAATTTGTATAAAGGTTTAAAGGCACAAATGTATAAAGGTTTTTCTGAACCTTTGATGATATTTAGGGTGGGCCCAAGAGCCACACGCCTCATATAAACTATTTAGCTTAAAGGGAACATTCAGTAGTGACTTGATCACAGTCTGTAAGTACCTACATGGGGAACAAATATTTGATAACGGGCTCTTCAGTCTAGCAGAGAAAGATATAACACAGTCCAATGGCTGGAAGTTGAAGCTAGACAAATTGAGGCTGGAAATAAAGGTGCACACTTAACGGTAACAGTAATTAACCACTGGAACAATTTACCAAGGGGTCGTGGTGGATTCTCCATTGCTGACCATTTTAAAATCAAGACTGGATGTTTTTGCAAAAAGATCTGCTCTAGGAATTGTTCTGGGGGAGGTCTCTGGCCTACGTTACACAGGAGGTCAGACTAGCTGATCACAATGGTCCCTTCTGGCCTTGGAATCCATGAACATCAACATGCTTGGGCTCATCCCTCTCCATTCTCTGGACACACCGGCCTGATGCCTCTTTAGTTTCAGCTTGGTGCTGTGCTACTAGTAGATGCCCTCTTGTGCGGCCTGGGAAAAAGCCTGCATGCCATTTCCCCCAGAGCAGCGTAGGAGAGCAATGTCAGAACACGCATCTGACCATCCAAAACAGTGACACTGACTAGCCACACACTATTACAGTAACTCCTCACTTAAAGTCGTCCCGGTTAATGTTGTTACGTTGCTGATCTATTAGAGAACATGCTCCCTTATAACGTTGTTTGGCAGCCGCCTGCTTTGTCCACTGCTTGCAGGAAGAGCAGCCCGTTGGAGCTAGTTGGTGGGGGCTTGGAACCAGGGGGGGCTGACAGCCCCCCTACGAGCTCCCCGCTCCCCTAAGTTCCCTGTGCGGCAGCCGCCCAGCAGGCTATCAATTGCCAGCAGTTCAGCTGTCCCTCCCCCGCACACCCCAACACCCCTGTGCTGCTCCTGCCCTCTGCCTTGGAGCTGCTTCTGGGAGCCTCCTGCTTGCTGTGCAAAGGGGGGGGGGAGAAGAGAGGTGCTAATGTCAGGGTGTCCCCCTCCACCCTGCTCCTGCCCCCCATCTCCTTTACCCCCATCTCCACAGAGCGGGGGGGACGACACGACAGGGCTCAGGACGGAGGGAGCTTGCTGGCAGCAGTTGCTGTCTCAACTTGCTGATCTACTTAAAAAGGCAATGTACTTAAAGTGGGGTCAGCGTACTTAAAGGGGCAATGCACATCTCTAACACACATGGTGTGTGTGTGTCTCTCTCTCTGCCATGCTGTCTCCCCTCCCTCCATCTGTGCTGCCTTGTAGAGTGTGAGGCTACATTAACAACAATGTGTTAACCCTTGAGGGCTCAGCCGAGTGCTAGTTCATCATTTAGCAGTAAGGCATTCGCTGGGAAATATCCCACCCTCTTCCACCCTCTGACTCCACCACCTCAACCAAGCTTCACAATCATCATTGCTGTGTACAGTCTTAAATTGTTTGTTTAAAACTTATACTGTGTATATGTATTGTGACAAAGTTCCTCCTCTACCTTGGTGGGTCCTGCGCTTATTGGCGGATTTGCTCGCTTCACAGATTCACCCTGTGGGTCAGGAAACAGTCCAGAGACCTTCCCCTCTGGTAGAAGCTATAGTCCAGGTCAATTCCTCCTGTGTTTGATCAGGAGTTGGGAGGTATGGGGGGAACCCGGGCCCACCCTCTACTCCGGGTTCCAGCCCAGGGCCCTGTGGACTGCAGCTGTTTAGAGTGCCTCCTGGTACAGTTGCACGACACCTACAACTCCCTGGGCTACTTCCCCATGGCCTCCTCCCAACACCTTCTTTGTCCTCACCACCGGACCTTCCTCCTGATGTCTGATAACACTTGTACTTCTCCGTCCTCCAGCAGTATGCCTACTCACTCTCCGCTTCTTGCACACCTCTTGCTCCCAGATCCTCTCACACACTTCCTCTCCTCTGGCTCCCCCTGGCTTGACTGGAGTGAGCCCTTTTATAGCATCAGAGGGGCATTAATTAGCGTCAGGTGCTTAACTGCCTCACCTGACTCTTAGCAGGTTAATTGGAGTCAGGTGGTCTATTAGCCTGGAGCAGCCCCTGCTCTGGTCACTCAGGGAACAGAAAACTACTTATCCAGTGGCCAGTATATCTCCCTTCTGCTACTCTGCTGTTCCCAACTGGTCTGGGTCTATCACAGTATATAGTCTCTTGTCTGGTGAAAAAAAAATTCCCTGGAACCTAATTTCCCCCCCCCCCCCACCATTTACATTAATTCTTATGGGGAAATTGGATTCGCTTAACATCGTTTCGCTTAAAGTCGCATTTTTCAGGATCATCACTACAATGTCAAGTGAGGAGTTACTGTATTATGGTAGCAATTTAGGGCCCCAATCAGAATCAGCAACCTGGAAGCAGGTGCGAGGGGAAGATGAGTTAAAATTAAATTAAATTAATTATGGAAAGACCAGGTGAGTACTTACTTCATCTGACTTAAAGCTTTTGCCCTGCATGCCATGTTTCCAGAAAGCCAGCACACTGTCTTGAAGGCACACTACAAGAAGAAAAACAAAATTAGACCAATGGGTTGAAAGGAGTTCTGTTGTCTCTGATCAAAGACAGCATTGGTGGGTCCAGTACAGGAAATGTGTTTGAGATGTTAGTGCACAATTTCAGGCTCTAGGAAGCACCAAGTGAATATTACACATTGTATAGCCATGCTATTTTTTGAAAATTTTGCGGCTTTATGAACTGCGGGGCCCGATTCGAATACCCGGGGGTGGTCCGGGGCTTCGGCGGCACTTCAGCGGCGGGGGGTCCATTCCAGGTCTTCCGCGGCACCAAAGGACCCCCCGCCGCCGAAATGCCGCCGAAGACCCGGAGCGGACTGGGTAAGTAAAAAAAATTATAAAATTAAAAAAGGTGCCTAAGGCACAGGGCCCTCTTAGGCGCAGGGCCCGATTCCGGGGAATCGGCCTAAAGCCAGCCCTGCCTGCTTGTTTCCCATGTGATCTCTCAGAGACTAACGGGGCATGCTGCTCAGTAGCTGATGCATCTGGCATTCAGTTAAGTCAACAAACTTATAAACTACTGATTGGGCTTTTCAAACATATCAACAAACCGTACCTTTTTCTACATAAAAGGTATGTCTGCACCGCAACTGGTGGGGTGACTGTAGCTCGTGGAGGCATGCCTGTGCTAGCTAGAATTTGGCTAGTGCAGCTAGCAACAGCAGCAAGCACCTGGCTGCATGTGTTTCAGCATCAGCTGCACAAGCCCGCTTGGAACCCTGGGTATGTATTCACACTCCTAGCCCATGCGGCTGTGTTTTCACTGCTATTTTGAGTCCTGCTAGCTGGATTAAAGTTGGCATGAGTATGTCTACCCAAGCAGCAATCACCTCCGACTGCAATACAGACATGCCCTTAGATTCATGAGCACTTGCTGCTCCCCTTCTCCTGTCATAAACCAGGAAGAGCTACTTATTCCTATTCCAATCCCTACATTATAAAACCGAGGCTCCCCAAAGCCATCTAGAGTGTAATAAATTCCAGAAGCCATTCACTGAACAGCCATCTGCAAAGTGAGCTAGACAATTAGTGCAAGAGTCCTCAATACATCTTTCCATCTATTCATCCCTTCAGAGTGTCAAAGGAAAGCTGTTTACGCAGTGTAGTTGCATTATAGTATAAATGACAGTGTATGTCGATTGCTGGGAATGGAGGGAAAGTTTTCTGACTGAGAATTCAACTGGATAATTATAACGTTTCGTGATGTAGGAAAGGACCACGTGTCAAATAAAAAAAAATACTGCAGTGTCCCTTCACAGCCTGACCAGTTTGAGATTCTGTCACACAAGACCCTGCACTGCCTGGACAGATGACCATGTGACATTCATTCTTTTAAAAAAGCTACCCCAAAAATCTGTTGCCAAAGGGAAGATGCCTAAGGAACCCAGTGCTCCAAACTGCAAGGAACTGCTGGGTAAGAGTGAGCTGATCTTGAAACTGGGATTTTATTAAAGGCTTTTCACCACTGACTCTGGTTCCAGAACAAGTTTAAAGAATTCCAGTTCTGCAACAATTAACGTACAGTATACTAAAGACCCACTTTTGGGACCATTGATCATGGCAGGAACACTCAGCATAACAGAGCGCTGTTGTGTAGAGATGATGGCACACCTTTCAAAAACAAGACTGCTACACACCGTGTAAGAGCTATGTATTATTAAGAAGGTATGGGTGAGCAATTTCTTTGTTTTTAATCAAGACAGGATACATCTTATTTAAAAACAGCAGGAATTACACTAGAACGGAATTTCCAAAAATCAGGCTCAGTCTTGCAAACACAAGCTGGCATCTAGCCTATCCCCCTAAGTAGTCAATGCAGTCAAGGAGACAATTCACCGCAATAAGCACTACACCAAGTAAAAAGCGTTTGCAGTGTCAGGCAATAAACTAACCTTGGCTAGAAAGAGCCATGCAATTGGAAGATAAAATCTTCTCTGCTCAAGGCTCCGTTCTTGAGAACCAGTCAGGAAATTTTTACTTACCTACAGATTCAATGCAGAAATCAAAACTTAGCTCAGAGGCCAGCTTCTTGCTCGACTTCAGCTTCCCTTGTAAATTCACAATTTTCACAAATTCTCAAGGGAAAAAAAGGACAAAATCAAGCTCAAAACCCGTTGCTGAAAAGGATTATAGACAGCTTTACATATAAAATGCTAACTACAACCTTCAGGCTTAAGCGTATTTTATTCCCATGTCTGGCTTTTATAGTTTGTACAGAATGAATCAAAGAGCATGTTTCTATTAATGCACAAGTAGATAAGACCGTATATGTATCTGTATGTTTGAGACTTTACTAAAAGTCTTCCTAAAGAAATACAAAATATATGACTATTCAAAGAAAAAAAAACCAACCACCCTAACATGAAGGTTTGTATATTTAAATACACAAAAGTCACGACTGGGTTGCTACTGAAACCATTAACTTTTCAGCCACACTTCTGTGCATACAGATTCTTGTATTGCCATGTGTGTTGTACAAGTTACATTTGTGGTAAGAAACGAAGCTCTGAAAATTCCTGATTTTTGAGTATTCTATTCTCAATCATAACACTGCATTAAGTTTAAACGATGAAAACAAAAGACAAAATAAAGGATATATGTATTTTTTTTAAGAGGGCTGCAAACCTGAAGGCTGCATGTATCTAAATCTTAACTAAAGCCCTGATATTGCAATGCTACAGTATAAAAGAGAACCAAAGAGCGGACATCTAACAAAGTAGCAATTGTGCCAAAGCAAAGGTTTCTATCACACAGCTCCAACCATATAGACAATACTTACTGTCCAAGCAGACTAGAACGGTGTCTCTTTCCAGCTGTGTTACATGAATGGCATCTAACTGCTGATTGCCTTGTTAAAGGAAAACAAAACCAGTTTACATTACACCTTTAAAACCCGATCTTAGCTCCCCAAACCCTATATTCTACTTTGTGCGTTTGCCGCTCTGCATACAACCTTTACAGTTAGGGATTTCTATTCTTGTAGAGTCATTTTTATTTCTTTTAGTGGTGGCAAGGTTAAAGAAACCAATTCTCCAGCTGAGGTGAGTCAGCTGCTTTCTGACCCCTTTGTGTTATGGGAGAGGAGCTCAGGATCGAGTCTTGCCTCTCAAAAAATTGGGCTTTTAAAACAGAAACCATAACTCTGAAGGGACTACTGTCTGCTTGTGACAGCCTGCCAAGAACATATCAAATCCGCTTTAGAGGGTGTTCGCAATAAGGTACAATAGTGAGTGGTGGGGATCAGCACAGGACACTTCCCCCTTGGAGAATTCATGTTTGGAGATGACAATCTAGGAAGCCCTGCGTGACTGATAAGTTAGTATTTAACAGTTTATATAGCTTTAATTCATAAATGAGCTCGCCCACTAGTGCTGTTAAAAAGAAGCCTTTAAATGTGGAAAGATGTGTCTGAATCAGCGTAGCGGAGAAAAAAGTAATCAAGGTAGCAAATAGCTTTTGAAGAGAAAGGAGAACTTTTTCCATGGCATAAATGGGCAACGGATTACAAAAATGGTCTATGTGAGGCCACAAAAGAGAGGCATGCACTTCGCTGAGGGTGTCCAGAGAGGAAAAGGGGGAACAGCACAGAGACTGCCCCCTGGAGGGACATGGACCAAATAACTACACACTGAGCTCTTAGCTGAGTGGGTCATGTTCTGGTTTTCAAACATCCACTTTAATACATGGTGCTTTTAAAATGAAGCCTTTTAAAATGTAAATTAAATTGGAGCTGGGCAGAAAACGGACTTGGAAAGGTCTGACGGACCAGCCTCCTATGTGATGATTAAGTAGAGGGAATGAAGTAATTTTAAACACCAGAAGAGTTCCCCCAACTTTTCTCAGGAAGTGATTTTATATCTTACTACAAAACAGTTATGCTCAGAAGGCCAGAGCACAGAGAGGAAGATGCAATCCAGGCTGGCATGGCACTGCAAGGCCTATATCTAGATATGTATGCGTGCCTCAAAAATTAACTGGAATCAAGCTGGTAGAGAAAGTGTTTCTACATTACTTTAGAATGCAAGGTTCACACACTAGACCTCCAAAACCTTACCTGCTCCAATTTCTGTAAACCATGAAGAAGCAGAGTTCAAGTTGATTGTCTCAAACTGAACTACTTGATTTGGTTCTATGCCCTTACTGATAGCCACACAAACCATGGGGTATTCCTGCTCTGGTATCACTAGCATTTCAAACACATTCAGAGGGGTTGGCAAAGGAAAATCAAAGTGCTGAAAAAAATTAAGATAAATCAAGTTTAGAGGTTACTTTTACCTAGCATGTAGGTAGGCAGCCTAAAAACGGACATGCACAGATAATGAGAGATACTAATGAATATCAGAACATAAGAACGGCCGTACTGGGTCAGACCAAAGGTCCATCTAGTCCAGTATCCTGTCTACTGATAGTGGCCAATGCCAGGTGCTTCAGGGGGAATGAACAGAACAGGTAATCATCAAGTGATCCATCCCCTGTTGCCCGTTCCTAGCTTCTGGCAAACAGAGGCTAGAGACACCATCCCTGCCCATCCTGGCTAATTGCCACTGATGGACCTATCCTCCATGAATTTATCTGGTTCTTCTTTGAACATTGTTATAGTCTTGGTCTTCACAATATCCTCTGGCTAAGAGTTTCACAGGTTGACTGTGCACTGTGTGAAGAAATACTTCCTTTTGTTTTAAACCTGCTGCCTATTAATTTCATTTGGTGACCCCCAATTCTTGTGTTACAAGAAGAAGCAAATAACACTTCCTTATTCCCTTTCTCCACACCAGTCACGATTTTATAGACCTCTATCATATCCCCCCTTAGTTGTCTCTTTTCCAAGCTGAAAAGTACATAAAAGGTTGTTACAAGGAGGAGGGAGAAAATTTGTTGTTCTTAACCTCTGAGGATAGGACAAGAAGCAATGGGCTTAAATTGCAGCAAGGGTGGTTTAGGTTGGACATTAGGAAAAACTTCCTGTCAGAGTGATTAAGCACTGGAATAAATTGCCTAGGGAGGTTGTGGAATCTCCATCACTGGAGATTTTTAAGAGCAGGTTAGACAAACACCTGTCAGGGATGGTCTAGATAATACTTAATCCTGCCTTGAGTGCAGGGGACTGGACTAGATGACCTCTCGAGGTCCCTTCCAGTTGTGTGATTCTAAGTCTCAGTCCTTTTAGTGAGAGTTAGTCTCCTCTCAATTGCCTATGTAATTCAAACTACTACTCACAATCAAGGAGAGTATATGCCCAAAAGAATGGAACATTTCACATAATTCATGCTCTTAGTTTTTGGAGGTCTGCTACTGCTAGCACTGGGTTTGATCCAACATCTTGTGAATCAATGCAAAGAGTTTCATTGATTCCCTCGGGCACTGGATCAGCCCTAGAGCTAGTAAAAGCTTGCAGGGCCAGATTTTCAAGTGCTTAGCATCCACAAACAGGACTAGAAAGGGATGCACTTTCCATCATAAAAACCTGGAATGGTTCACACACTTTCAGAGAGCTTTGTTTATTTCTAATAATAGTTGAATGATTAACATTGTGCAACAGGAAAAGGACATATCTTGTAACTGGGTAAAGCTTACCTTTATTAACATGAATTTCTGCATTGGTTCATACCACTGAAGTAAAACAATTCCAGACTGCAATGCTCCACAAAGGTATTTATGTCCTGTGTATGGATTTCTTACTATTAAACAAAAAAAAACAAAACAGAACAATCCACACATCAAATAGGGTTGGATTTAACAGGCAATCACGTTTCAAGTAAAACTGAAAATTACAGCTATTTTTACAGAGGATTCAAAATTTAAAAAACTAACCTTTTTGACCTTAGGTTTATTATTTGGTGCTGTATTAAAACGTTTGTTCCATTTATTATTGTGTTAACTTCCAAATGAACTAGAGACAAAATTATCTATTTTGCTACATATGAACATAACATAACCTGTGGACTAACTCATGGAATGTTACTGAAGCAAACAGCACACCTGTGCTAGACAAAGATTTGTTTCTAGAGGAGCAAGAGAGAGTCAGGGGCCCGTTGAAATAGAAGGAAGATGAGAACAGCAAATTATAAAAGAGCCAAGAATCTCAACCACATCACCTCTTCCTCTTGTAAAATTTCTCAATGCCCTAGCGTTATTCTTTGTTTGCGTTACTGCAGCACCTTAGAGGCCCCACCTATGACCAGGGCCCATTGTGTTATGCACTGTACGTACACAATGAGAACCTTCACCACATTAGTCAGTGCTGTAATCCTGGCGCTGCTAGTCAATGTCATCCTCACAACAGCGTTCTCTGTTACGGATGCTTTTCCTGATGCTTAGCAACCCCCTTCATCATGCTGACATCAGCAACGGCCACAGCTCCTTTCTTTTCTTTGATCACACAGTCCCATTGTTCAGGAACCGGGGACTGATGACCTTAGCTAGTCTGTGCCTCAGATCCCCATCTGTACAATGGGAATACCAGCCCTTCCCCACCTCACAGGGTGCTGTGAGGATAAATACATTAGAGACAAAAATGCTATACAAGAGCTAGTGCAGTGGCTCTCAAACTTTTTTTTACTGGTGACCCCTTTCACATAGCAAGTCTCTGAGTCCGACCCCCCCTTATAAATTAAAAACACTTTTTTATATATTTAACACCATTATAAATGCTGGAGGCAAAGCGGGGTCTGAGGTGGAGGTTGACAGCTCGCCACCCCCCATGTAATAACCTCGCGCCCCCTGAAGGGTCCTGGCCCACAGTTTGAGAGCCCCTGAGCCAGTGTAACCCACACACCTCCTGGGTGTGGTGTTTTGTCCCATCTACTGGCACCGAGTGGGGGGGGGGGGGGGAGAGAGAGACAGAGAGAGAGACAGAGACAGACAGACACTTAGCTAACAGCCAGTTGGCTTTTAGCTCATGCGGTAGAGGCTCATGCACTAAGCTCCAGAGGTCCCCAGTTCGATCCTGCCCGCTGACCACTGGGGTCTGTCGGCGTTACACTAGGTATTACAGCAGAACCCTGTTTATCTGATCTAATCGGGACCGGGGCCAGATCGGATAATCAAAAATCCAGATATTCCAGAGAATGGGAACATGCAATGCGGCATCGCCATCTAGTGTCCACAGGAGAGATTGCCCGCTTCTGGCCCTGGAGTCCTGGTCATTAGGTTAATGTGGAGAGCAGGATACTGGAGGGTCAGATAAATGGGGTTCCGCTATATTAATAATTGTTTACTAGATGACTCTTTTCTTCCTGCTAATGAAGGCTATTTCCCTGGACAATTACTTATCAAGTACAATCAGAGTACGCATGTGGATTTTAAAGCACTTTCAAATAATGGCTCTTAAACCAGAAACTTTGCTCTCAGGGTAAAAATCTTCCCGCAGGAGCCCTTGGAGAATCAGGGAGAGAGCAGGGAATGTGCACAACACACATTCTCAGAAAGCGCTGAGAGTGGCACTCAAACTCTCAGTCATATTTGGGTTCAATGGCCACAACATGTCACCTTGAGTCAGCCAGTTACTGTGACATCAGGCTGCCTGCAAACACCGGCTTGCAACAGAGCCCCAGTCCAGCTTCACATATACAGGTGAGTCTGGCTTGTCACCTTGGCTTGAGCCACGTTGTAAAGCCAAGTTCTCCCCTAAATACATTTTAAAACACTGCTTCCCCAGAAAGGGCAGAGGGTGCTGATCAGTAGGTGAAACCAATCCCTAGCAGGCAGTATCAATCTGAGGAAGATCAGACCCATAGTTTGAACTCCACGTGTCTGCGTGAGGGAGGCGATATTTTAAGACAACAACATTTTTACAATTCTTAAGTTCCACTGATTTTCAATGACATAAGCTCTTAAGTGCACAAGTCCCTTTGGAAAAATTTACTCCAAAATTAAAAAAAATGTGTGTGTTTATGCAGCACACACAAGGGTTGTAAGCTCGCATGTCAAATACAGCTCAAAGTGATTTTTAATCAGCTGAACTACACCTCCCCCCACCGCATACACCTACAAATAATAACTGGTCCTTTACCATCATGTTTGCTAGTTTTCCATCTTCAACCCATGATGCCCTATGCCACAACCTTACCTTGAATGCGCCACCCTCCTAGGGTCAGAGGATATTTCATCTTTCATGACCAGTCTTTGGCCTCTTTAGTGATGCTTAAGAAGAAGCGTCAGTCAGTGATAGTGGTTACTGACAGGGACACTTGTCCACTTGGACTTGACTAAGACCGACCACCACATTTTTTAATATAGGCCTCTGCCCATCCCACAGGTAGTAGTGACCGTGGTACCACTGACCTGGGCCACACTGACTGGTGATTTGGGGTAAAATACTGGCCCCATTGAAGTCAACAGCAAAACTTCTCTTGACTGCATTGGGGACAGTAGTTCACGTGTGGTAAGGTAAAGCTAGATTTGCAAGGTACATTTTAAGAGGTTCAGTGGGTGATGCATGTTTACGGGCACTGGTCGAGAAAGTTGATGGTAGAAGAACAGTAGGCAGAAAAAGAAGATCTTGGATGGATGTTGTTGTATCCTGGGTGGATCAAAGGACTATTCATCCACAAAGAGATTAGCAGAGGATCGTACCGAATGGACTACTAGGGTTGCAAACCTCCAGTCATGGGGAAGTCACATAAGAAGAAAGTAAAGCTCAGTAATTCATTACCAATCTCCTGAGCTATCCAGGACCCACATTTGTATTATGTTTATGAAGATTAAAAATAAATCTGAGTGCGAACCACTGTTCCAGTAATAAAAACCAAGAAAAAAAATCAGTAGACTGAATGTTCACTCACCTATGCAGCATTTGTGGCATCCTTTTGTATCAGGAATCTTTGTTGTTAAGGCAAACTTCCTGGAATAACAGAGTAAGTTTAACAACACACATCAGTGACCGATATTGAAAGCCTTTTATGTTACTGATTCATACAGACATACATCAGAAGCATTAAGGATAAAGTAGTTTAGAACTTATGTTCATTTTTCAGAATTGTCTAGAAAATAAAGATATTTTTGTACCTTGGTAATATTTTGTCAGGGAACCTATGAGTCTGCATATGAGCAGCAAATCCTGTTTTTTTGGCTTGTTCAAACAAAGCTATTAGGTTATGGGAGTAGAGCTGGAACGTTTTTCCTGTAAGACAGAAAACGGATTTGTATCGTACATACGCACATTAGATAGAGGTAATTTATGGTAAAAATACATAGTGATAATTACCTTCTAAAAAGGCGATCCACAAACATGTCAAAAATAGAAGCCAAGCCAAAATGTAAAGAGAAACAAATCATGATTAAAATGACAGTGCATCAAGTGGGGACATAATTCCACTATTACAGTTAAGGTTTAATAAGAACATTTAAGAAAATGTGTAAAACAAATGCACACACTAAATTCTAGGTTGTTTTTTGATACAACATCAAGGCACTGATGTGACTGTATCAGGCCAGTACACTTTCATTAAATTTATATAAATATATTTAAATATATATTATTAATATTGACATATCAAATTGATATTGATCTATGTACAGATATCTGCAATCACTCAAACACAATGCATACAGCTAAACAATCTTGAAAAAACTTTTATGGCCTATATAACCACCCTCCCATGGCTGGCAGTAGAAGCATTAATTCACACGGGAAACAAATATTTGATAATGGTCTCTTCAATCTAGCAGAGAAGGGTGTAACATGGACCAATGGCTGGAAGTTGAAGCTAGACAAATTTAGACTGGAAATAAGGCATACATTTTTAACAGTGAGGGTAATTAACCACTGGAACAATTTACTAAGGGTCATGGTGGATTCTGTGTCACTGGCAATTTTAAAATCAAGATGGGATGTTTTCCAAAAAGATCTGCTCTAGGAATTCTTTTGGGGAAGTGCTATGAACTGTGTCACAAAGGAAGTCAGACTAGATGATCAGAGTGGTCCTCTCTGGCCTTTGGAACCTATGTGCCACCAGCCTTCTGGAAACCCATCCTGGACTATCATGATATGACTTGGATTACACACAGAATCCTATGTCTAAAAGCCTGATCCTGCAATCCGTCTGCACTCAAAATTAAGATCGGCCTTGGGCATCTGTTCTGGATGCAGAATTCTCTTGTCAGGACAGGAGGGAAAACCCCTTGTTTCAAATCATCTACAGTTAGGACAAATATAATAGATAAGAATGACAAATTCATTATTATTTACATGCGCACGCGCACCTACGTCATTCCTCCGTAACTAAGAACTCTTCTTGTCCTCAATCATACCTATTTTCTGAGTCAGTGGGATGTATGATGAGGATGACTGGGAAGTTCAGAGCCATTAAAGATGGCACCAAACTGCAATGCACCAGGGGAATGATTAGACACTGCAGCTCAATTCTTAGAAGCCCTTTCCACCCCTCCCCAATAGAACTGAATGTTGGCTTGATAGTTATTTTAATAGCGGAACACGGTCCTGAACTTGGAACTGCAATCTCAGAGGCCAAAAGCAGGAAAAATTCAATATCCTTCTCCCGCTCAAACTGGGCCCTTGGCATTACTCAGAACAAGACTTGCATTGTGTGGTCTAATCATCAAACTCCTAACCTTTCAGGGAAAAAACAGTGGGAGGCCTCAGATGCATTTAACCTAGTGTTTACAAGTTTGATTTTATAAGCTTCCAGCCTTACAAACTATGAAAATGTCTTGTGTAAAGCATTTTCAAAGTAAAACTTCCTATATGGAAAAGGAAAACAGAAATACAGGAAACAGCACATTATTCTCTTATTCAATATAATGTTACTGATCTACATGGAGCACACAGGAAAATATCTATAACAAGTGAATGCTTTGTGTATTTTCCCATTATGTACAGTGGCTTTTTTCTTAACATATACATACCTGACAACGACATTAAAGTATTATTGATAACATACAGCCAGGTACACTTTCGGGGAAATAACTAAAGGAAGAAGCAGAAGATATTTCCATGTAACAGAGAGAAACTGAATTAAAAAAGAAATATACATGGGTTAATACTGCTGGGTCCCCTGATCTATTTCCTCAGGCCCTGTTCATGCCCTGCTAATTGCCTCTTGATGAAGTCTTATGACGACGCTGACATTCTCTCGGTCAGGTTCATTCTTCTGTATCCCAGCTGTACCCCTTCTTCCCCTTTCTTTCTAAAACAGCTTCCCCCACCGTTACACCACCAACACCCAATGGGGCGCTTCCATCTTTAATTCTCCACCTTTAATGCGGCTGATTCAGAGATCCCACTTCCACTACCTGCCTCTATCCTTGTAGCTCACCTCCACCCTTCCATGTTTCTTTTCATTCTCAGTTCCTTCTCCAATACCTACTCGGTCTTACCTTCCCCTATGCTTTCAAGCATGTTCTTGTATCCACTAACCCGAGAAAGCCTTCCCTCTGTTGTGACTGTATCAACTTCGAGTTCCTCATTCTTACCATCAGATCCTACCTAATCTTCCTCTCATATCCTTCTGCTTGCCCAGCGCCCCCAAATCATCTGGCCAGACTGCCACTTTGTCTTTCACCCACACTTCGCTTTGTGCCTTCGATCATGCTGCGCCCACGGAACAGCCTCTCTTTTCCGGTCTGCTGAATACCCTCTCTACCTTACCTCCTTCTGACCCACTCAGTGCTAGAATCCGTCCCGTGCTCTCCTCATCAAAGCCCCACATTCTCCTTTTCCTCTACTATCAGCCTGTGTTGTGTTTTATGTCTCTGGGGCAGAGATTCGGTCCTTGCTAGGTTTGGAAAGTGCTGTACAAACCTACAGCTCCATATGACAACAGCACTAGCACCATCTAGACAAACTCTACTCCAGACAGAGGGTTCTTAGCTTTTCCTCCCTCTTCGGACAGTAACAGTAGCAAAGCATAAAAATACCTTACAGTAAGTCTGGCAAAAATTGTCTCCCTCTTAAGGCCTGGAGGCTATTCCCCACTAGATAACTCCAGATAGGCCTAATATGGGGCCTAAACGTATAGCCCCATGAGGCCCAGGCTGAGGGTACAGCAAATCAAAGAAATAAAAAGGACTATTAACATCTTCCTTCCTGGTTGTTTTTAAGTTAGAGGTGACGAGTGAACTAGGGACGTTTGCGTGAGCAATGGGGTGCTTAGCGACAGGAAGCAGTGGGCCAAAGCCAAAGCACAAAAGGAGATGGGGTTTGGAAGGAGAGAAGCAGGCAAGCAGGGGAGAAGCAACAAGGGGAGCTAAAGAAGCAAGGGGACTAGAGGAGGAGCAGCTGGCCAGCCCATAAATATTGACCAGCTGCAGTTGTGCCAGCTGGACTAACCAGCAGCGGGGCTGCAACTGCATATGGGTCATGCACAGCGGAGGAGAGGTGTGCCATCTAGTGGAATCAAGATGGAGAAGGAAGAGGCAGGCTGGGTAGCAAAGGAAAGGAGGCAGGCCAGAGCAGGGGGATGCAGAACCAGTTCTGAGAGAAGAGGGCTTAATACAGGTGGAGGGCTCCATGCTATCCTTTGATCTGAGCATCTCATCCGCACTGTCAAAAAGATTGCCCTGAAAGTCAGGGATTTCTAACGTTAGGACCAATGGAATTTGACTCGATGTGGCCCTGCTTACACAACAAAGCAGAGCATCCCTATCAACCCCCCCGCTAAAAATTACAGTTTTGGTGTTTCGTGGTATCTGTCCATTATATTCTGCCTGTACAAGACACTGATAATTACCTGTTCCATTGTTGCTTCGTGAAGTTCATTCAGATTCAACGTATAAATACCATCTTCAGTTCCAAAGATAATATACTGATCTAAAAAAGGAGAGAAATTGGCTTAATCTGAAAGTACGATACTGGTTTTGTAGCAGGATTTAAAATACAAAGGGGAAAGCGAGCCTACCTTTAGTATCAGGATGTATCCATGATGTTGCACAGTTAATCTTCAAAGGGCAACCATCAAAAACTTTTGAGAAACATGCTCCCATCTAAAAGAAACCCAAATTTAAACCGGAAACAAGTTTGCAATGTAAAGAGTTTATTTTTTAGTCACCTATTTAATTAGATGTCAGACACATGAACAAATTAGCCTTCCTTTCTTCAATCACACAAACCTATTTTAATATCACTTGACGCAAGAAAACCTTCGTCTTCCCCAAGAACACTACAACACATCCTATGAAACTTCTCTGTTTGGCCGAATTTCTACAGAACACCATAGATACAAATCCGGAATAACATGAAAGCTTTTTAGTGGCTGTTACGCTGACAGCAACACTGAATTCTTTTGGTAATAAACTAATTACTAAGAGTATAAAGGCAAAGTAAGCAGATGGATAAATAAAATTGTGCTCCCAGTTATTCCTATTTTAAATGAGATTTCTTACCAGCACCTTTGGCGTCGGCGGTAGACCATTGATTGCTGGCTTCTGTGGGGAAAGAGAAATTGTAAAATGATTCACACTAGTTTAAAATTCTACACCAGACATTCATGTGCGTGTAATCTATACAAATGAAGTCACGTCACTGACCAATATTTAACAGCTACAGTACCAAATACTTACTGGAAAGTCTCTTTTGTCTTTTTTACGTGGCAGCTGGGGGACCTGGTCAGAACCTTCTGCATTCTCCTCAATGAGTTTCAGCATACTATCCCCATTTCCTAAAACAAATCCCACAGGCATTTTAATGCATATCTGATAACCAAAGTAAGTACAAATAATTTTGCTGCCTACATGCCTTGTTCTCTTCTCTGCAACATATATAATTAATCCTAAAGAAGAGGGAGGCACAGTTCTGAAGTAATCGTACATTAATCTCAGCCAGCTGAACCTTTTCAGAGGGAGTTGCGGAAAAGGGGCCAGTCCAGCTGCCCAGTGGCTAGGGCTCTTCACTATCGAGAGAAGCCCGTGTTTGTTGTCATTGCAACCCGCTCAGACCGGCGGATGGGAGCACAGTGGGCCAACACAGGGATGGTACTGATTGGTTGCAAAAGAGATTCCATTCAGCATCTCTGTGCCAGCAGGAAGTTCCCTGACCTAGGCCTTTAGGATATGAACCTCCAGGGCACAGAGAAAGCCCAGCACACGTGAGAAGGAAAGTCATGCTTCAGGAACTACTTCTATTACAATAATGTTTTGCTGAAAGTCAAGTTGGCTCCAAAACATATTTCTTTTTATGGGAAACAAGTCACTTTCTGAAAATGTAATTTAGAGAGACAAGGTGGATGAGGTAATATCTTTTATTGGACCAACTTCTCTTGGCAGAAGGTACAAGCTTTCAAGCTACAGGCACCTGAAGAGTAACTCTGTGCAGCTCAAAAGCTTGTATCTTCCATCAACAGAAGTTGGTCCAGGAAAAGATATTACCTCACCCACCTTGTCTCTCTCATGTCCTGGGACTGACCCAGTTACAATACTGCAAACAATATAAATTAGGTTATTTACCCAAGTCACTGTATCTAGCTGTAAGCAGTCCAGGGCTGCTGAGACTGCTAGTCATACCAATGGGGGACGGCTCAGCTTGAGGCCCACATGTTGGAATGCTCTGTCTCCTATGAGCTGGCGGCGCTCTACACTGTGAATCTGGAAAGTGTTTTATTGTCTGAGACTTCTCATCATCCGCAAGGCTTTCCTCAGGGTAATTGTTTATCCTTGGCTGTAATAAATAAAACAGGTGGGGCTTTATAAAATAAGGTTCATAGATTCAGACTTTAAAGCCAGAAGGGACCATTGTGAACATCATGTCTGACCTCCTGCACACTGCAGGCCACAGACCCTCACCTACCCACTCCTGTAATAGATTCCTAACTTCTGGCTGAGTTACTGAAGTCCTCAAATCATGGTTTAAAGACATATGATGATTTTTCGGAGGCATAAAATTATTACATGCTAGCTTTTATGTAGAAAATGTATCACCATTCTAACAAAGAACGTTGACAGCAGGATAATCTATTATCAGAATTATTCTTTTCTTGATAGATTTTGAAAAATAATGACATAGTGGCAGAAAGAATAATGGTCAACAGGACATACCACACATATACCACGTCCCTTCAAAAGGGAAACTACCTAAAAGCCACTTTTACAAACATATATAGGGCCCAGTGACACCCAGTATAATCACAAAGTTCAACAGGACTGTACAGGGTGTAGGTCAGTGCAAAATATGGCCCATCCTGTGAAGTCCAAGAGCTATGTTTCCCTCCAACTGTTAGTAAATTAGCTTCTAAACTTATGAGCAACTAGAAAGCATCAGGCTGAAGTATTTCATAGAGTGTCATTTATCAGTAAACCCTTCTTTAAAACATGGCAGAAACTTACCTTAGGAGGTAGTGGTGGTGGCCCTGCTCGCTTTAGGGTTGACCTAAAATAAAAAGGTGCAGTAGCATCTCGGTTATTTATACAAGCACAAAACACACAGATAGGTTTGGCTGAAAATATGAAGTCTGTGGAAATAAGATGAGCTATGTGCATAGAATAGATTGTCTTTTCATAGCTTGACACAAAAACGGGTTAAAGCAGACGGACAATACAAAGAGGATCAGAAAAGCAGGTTAATATTTGTTAGTAGTATCTTTTTTTACTTAAATTAACATTACATTATGAAAGAACATAGACAAGTGTGCAGTGAAGACGACTTGAAATTAGCAGGATTAAACAGATGTTAAAGTAGCTATTCCTTTGGGGTGATTACCCCCACTCCCTTAATTCTAACTCTCTTGGTTACTGAAGAAAATCCCTCCTGACAATGAAAATGTTACATTGCTGGATCAGCCAGTAGGTTAGGACACAGAGCAGAGTTCTCCCAAGTTCCTTAAAGTGACAAAAGAAACTGACAGTTGTCTTCTAATAATCATCCTAACACCTACTGAATGTTTGGTTCAAACCACAAAAAACCCATAGCTGTCTGACATGGCTTGCAGTTTTTGCTCAAGAATGATTAAGTACTGGAATAGCAGGGGTGTCGTAGGGCGGGGGGAGAGCCATTGGCAGAGCTCTTAGAGACCCTTGTACATCCCCTGACTGTAGTAGGCCCAGCTCATCATAGTAATATTATCCTCTCATTCTCAACACACAAAATCCCCTTTAAAAAAAAATCAGAAGCTTTCTTGCACACCCCATAATATTTTATTGAGGGCAGGGGAGAGAAGAGAGGATGGTACTTCTATCTATACAGGGCTTTCACATGTTCTCTTGATGCTTGTATACACAGTGAAGGGTGCATTACATTTATGAGTGCCACTAGCCCCTCACCATCATGTGGGATAAATACAACGTTTTCAGAAAAGGGATTTTGCCAGAACCTTAACCGCTTAAAGAAAGAGCTATAGAGAATACAACTGAAAATGAAGGAGGTTCACTCACTCTTCAACATCTTCACTGCCATCGCCAAATTTTGTGAACGGTCCCCTAGGTAAAATGTTCATAAAAATAAGAGGCCCACTCTTAAATTGTATGAAGATCAATGCAGTCAAAATTTGATTACTGATGTACTTCACTTTGACATTATAGTATCTACCAGCCCATCACAAACACAAAAGTACCTTGCTCTTATTCATTGTGTTAAACTCTTTTTTTTTTCTTTTTGACTTTCTTTTCCCCCTTAAACTAAGGAATAGTTATTTATGTTCTCTTATGCTTGGGTATCAGAAACTAGTCTCACACCTCCATCTACTAAGGATATTAAGGCACTGTTGCAATGTCTAATTATGTGCACTAACAAACAACGGGAAATGGAGAAAGTTAGTGAAAAATGGAGGAATATAGTGAAGATTTTCACAGACTGTTTTCTTGTTACACTGTTAAATAGTTTTCTCTGTCAAACCTACTGCAGGGTCAACAGAAAAGTGCAGAAAAGTCAGATTTTTAACCAAACTTTTAGATTTCTGAAAATCACCAACTTTCTAGCTAATTTTACAGAGTAGTAACTTCAGTTTATTTTACAGATATGGTTCTAAATAACACTACATTGTAAACATTCAGTTGCTCAAAATCCATCAACACTAATGCTGCTCATGCACTCAGAGAGAGAACTATTTTGGTGATGGCCTGTTATGATTAGCTAATCTCAATTATGCCAGTGAGCTCAGGGAAGGACAGGCCTTTTTTCTGGAGGTGGAGGTGAGAGTCACAACTTGCCTGTCGCAATTTTATTTTTTTAATAATCAGATGCAGTTTTCTGCAAGGCTAGGGGAACAGGTTGGTAATCAGAATCCACTGGAAAGATACAGTTAGCACAGGGAAACGCTATAGGTTTGTTTGTTTGTTTTTGATAAAATATGGTGGCATCGAAAATTCCGAACAATGGTGGACAGACTCCAATACCACAGTATCCATCTTTCTATGTGCCTAGCTCTCTCACGTCCCCACTAATGAGTACGTTCTGGAAGGTTCCATGAAATGCCATGTCAACAGGAAAAGAAGATTACAGGATCCATTTACATAACTATTGAAGAACAAAAGCATATTAATAAAAACATAGCACTCTGTATACTAATCAATTTCCCTTTGAGCTGCTTCTTCTGAGTGGTCCCAGAACAGCTGCTAATGAAACTATGACTACTGCCCCAGACACTACTGGGGGGGAGGGGGAGAGGAATCAATTACCCCCAAGTCATTACCAGATGTGTGCACTAAAACGTTACTCATGCGTAATGCAGAAAACAGTGCACAAAATATTCATTTTTAAAAAGTTAAATTATAGATTGAGAAAGTATCAAACCAGTTCAATCTTCCCTAAGCACAAATGGCATTTGTCTTGTTTACATAAAACTAACCCGAGTCAGCGTATAAATCAGTGTTATCTCTGGCATGGGCCAAACCACAGAAAAGCAGTCCACCCCCTCTCTCAAGCCAGCCTTTTCTTTACCATTATGGCACTATCCAGAATTCCCTGGCTCAGAAGGGCTAAGCATTTCCTGTTTACCCTTCTGAGAAGGAACTGAATTCCAAGAGAATGCCAGAGAAACTCACTGTCCTGGGACTTTACGACTGCCCCCCTTCCAGTCAGAAGCATCACTTCATAAACATGTATACCCTTGTTACAGCTGTTCATAGCTGCTTTTGATGCAGTTTTATATATACAGCCTACATTATACAAAAAGCCACAGCATTAAGGAATCAAATTCATATCCACGGGTAGTTTTGAAGAGGACACAGAACTCCGAGCTTTCTGGAGTGTGGTCCCACCCCCCCAATCTTGGAGATTCCAGCTGCCCACAGAACAGCTTCGTCAGTAACATGTAAGGCTTTCCAGCTCTAGCTAGCCAGTGTCACGTAAGCAAAACAAGAAAAGGGGGAGGAAAAGGAGTTGTTCCTGTTTCTGGGGAGAAGAGGACAGGCCAGGCCTACAAAACCGCCTTGAATGTTCACTATTGAAGGAGCGAAGATGAGAAGAAAACAGAAAATAAATGGAAGGATAAACTGTCACACATTTAAAACAATGGATTTATTATACTTTGCACGACATGACCGGTTGGATTGCGGAACTGCAACGTTGAAAATGAGCTATATGCTAAAGGTTATCTGCAAAAGTTAAAAACAAAAGCATATTGTGCACTGACTGCCTCCAAATAAAGAAGGGAGCAAGGGATTTTTCAGCCTAGCAGTAATTTAAACTTGCAGAAGAGACGATTTCTAAAATACTCTCTTTGCTGTTTAGCTGGATCATTCAGCTGGTAATACCAAGCCTGCTTATTTTTTGTTGTAACTTCAAAGATCAGCTTTAAAGCAGTTTAGCAGTGTGCAGTAAAAGGAAGCCCTGTGCAGCTACGTGGTCAAATTCAGCCCTAGCTTCAACAGAGTTGTGCTCACTAAATTTCAGGGATACAGTAAGTTGGGATTTAAAATGTTGGGGGGGTAAAAGCTAAATTGTTAACTGACTGTACTGTAGAATACACTGCACCTATAATGGACACATACCACAAACACTTAAGTAAAAATATTTGCAATTTTAAAAAGCCAAATTTTTGAAAGTCAGTTCCTCCTTTACTTACTTGCAAAGACTGCTCGTCAGCATTCTGCATGCGCCTTGCACATGGTGACATCACAACCACTCACCAGTGCAGGGAGTGCTGCAAGGCCAATGCAGAATCCTGAACGGAACCCTTTGACAGGCAAGTAAAACAAAACCTGATTTTAGTTACCATGTTTTGTTTTAATACATACTCTACATATACGACACGTTCCCATAACCGAGCTCCCAAAAAATCACTGATCACAGGGATCAAAACTGCACAGAAGTGATTATCCTTGCCCGGATGAGCTGACCAACTGGATCACAAGAACTGCACTGCAATACTGTATATAACGTGAAGTCCAAATCATTTTTACCTCTATTTTGGCCTGTCTTACTTTATCAAAGGACATAAAAATTAGAATTAATCAGTTCATGGTTTTGAGGTTTTTTTTAAGCACAATTCTGTTTTTCTTTTCACACAATCAAAACTCTGAAAATGCTATTAAATGATGTACGTACTTGCTGCTGCTTCCGCCATCGACAAAAGGATTCCAGTGTGAAGCAAAGTCGGTGCCGGCTGCCACAATCTGAAGATGCAGAAATTTCAGTTCAACAATTTGTATTTAATTGAAAGAAAATATTCTCTAAACATATTTCCATAACATCATGGGGGGCTTGGGAGGTAGAGAACTGCAGAAAATAATCACCCATAAACAGTGGAACTTCAGTTCCAAAGTCCAAATGTTTTTTACAGTCTGATTATTGGGGGGGAAAAAAAATTCCAACCTGGCTTGAAAACAACACCTGGAAATGGCGAAGAGCCCAGGTTCAACAGATGACAAATGACTGGTACAAACTGGATAAGGAGAAAGCTTTTCTCCATGGGTACTGGTGTAACAGATCACTGCTACTCTTGGGGACCATGTTCCCAGAATGAAATCCCATTGTGACTCACGGAACTACAGCTCTCTGAGGGCGGTTACCCCCCACCCTGGCCAGCAGGCATTGCACTGCACTCTTGCTGAACTCCCAGTCCCATCAATGCCTTTTCACCAGTGACTGGTGAAGGAGCTCCTGGTGAATGCTGTTAGTGCAGCACTCGTTAAAGTGACTTTAGACTTGTTAAAAAATTAAAATTTTCCTCGGGAATCAAATCAACCCGCCTCCTGCTGCTGGTCATTAAAAAATTATTGCAAGCTGTTGCTGCTTTATGTAATCGGCTTGGGTCAGTTGCTTCCCCACTAACTTCCCCTTCACGGACGCGGTTAACATCATGAGTGTAGAGGTTTTTTTGTTCAGTGATTAAGCCCCAAAGAGACCAAGCTGGGAAATGGTGCAAATTTTTGCCATGAAAAAGGCCCATCTGGCCAACAGGAATATGGCTTTAAACATCCGGATCCTGATTTTCATAATGCTGAGCACCTGTGTCTCCAACTGAAGTCAGTGGGAGCTTTTGTGACTCAGCACTTATGAAAAACGAGGCCCATTGCCTCCACAGCCGTACTCTACTCCAGACGAACGTGTGCTGGCTGGAGTAAACAGATTACTGCTGAGAGTTAAAACAGCAGCAAGAGGCACACAATGGAGCAACATGGCTGGGCTCTGAGTAACAAAGAGCAGAAAAAATAATATTGGCTGGTAGAGAGATCTAAGGGAATCAAATTCAGAACCTCTTTTCACATTCCTACATTAATTGGTGCATTTCAAGTTGCACATGAGGAAGACCCTCCTCATGAACCATAGAGAGCAATTCATTTTCTTCAGAATGTGGCGACTGTCTGAAAACTGATAGTTGTCTTCTTGTGACTCTTTTTATACTCTGAATACATATTACTTAACAGAGTTAAAGCATAAAACAATGAGGACATTGTGATTATAATAAACGATGGAAAACCAAGTCCTACCATTTCATCCCGAGCTTCTGTTTCTTTCCGTAAGGGAGGCTCAAATTGCAGCTTGTCAACTGCAAAACATCACATTTTCAACTTTAAAACATGTAACATTCTACTGACACCCTCTTATGGCCAGTCTCTTAAAGCAAGCAGCATGCTGTAGCATATAAAAACCCAAAGTGCATACTGCAGTGTTACACAACGCTTCATTTTAACTTGCCTATAAAATTCTAAACTCTTTGAATCACGAACATTTGTTTTTATAGAAGTCTTCAATGTCTAAATATTTGCACTTGCAATGTATTGGTTATGAAACAACCCGCAGAAAATGAAACTGAGAAAATAGCAGTAAGAATCCCCATTTAAAGTAGTCTAAATGCTAATTATTTAGTTTGCGTGGGCACTTCTCCAAACACAGAGAAAGCCAGTTCCTACTTCAAAGGGCTCCAAAATTTCAGCACTTTTCCCCCGCTCCAGCTGAAAGTGACCGAATAGCGTGTCAACACTGCCTGAGCTTAACATACACCATAGTCAGTACAGTACATGTGACCATAATATTTATGGTCACATATCTAATAATATCTACTAATTATTTAGTTTGCAAGGGCACTTTTTCAAACACAGAGCAAGCAAGTTCCTGCTTCAACAGGCACCAAATTTCAGTATTTTCCCCCCACCCATTTGAAAGTGACCCAGTAGCGTCTGAATGCTGCATGGAGCGTAAGGACTTGCACTCCTTTTGAGTTTAACATACACCATATAGTCAGTACAGCAGATGTGACCATAACAAGTGGAGCACCCTCGAGTGGTTAGGATGAGGTTTAGCTGACCATCAATGTGAAAACCAGCATGAAATCAGAGTGGAATCAAATTGCCATCTACTTTTCCATATTTTCCCTCACCAGTGAGGGCCAAGACATCTATGTGTAAGAACATGCTCTTCCCACTATAATAATCAACTTGATCTTCCTGTTTAATGCTTCTATTAAATTATTATTTTTTATGATGCCAGTAGGCATTCAAAGTTTGGCACCACGCCATGGCAGAGAGAGGCTGAGTACAGAAGAAACAATACCCTGGTTTTATAGAAGTGTTTGCATCCTGCAATGACATGAAATGAAGTAACAGAAAAGTATGCAAGTTTCAATTTTGGTTTTGGAAAAATACTGTGGGGGAGGGATAGCTCAGTGATTTAGCATTGGCCTGCTAAACCCAGGGTTGTGAGTTCAATCCTTGAGGGGGCCACTTAGGAATCTGGGGCAAAATCAGTACTTGGTCCTGCTAGTGAAGGCAGGGGGCTGACCTCAATAACCTTTCGGGGTCCCTTCCAGTTCTATGAGAGAGGATATCTCCAAATATTATTTATTATTATTACTGAGGAGATTTTTTTTGTTTGTGTTTTTTTCTTTAAGCGTGCCAATGGTAAAAGTCAAGTATCAGAGGGGTAGCCGTGTTAGTCTGGATCTGTAAAAAGCGACAGAGAGTCCTGTGGCACCTTCTAGACTAACAGACGTATTGGAGCATAAGCTTTCGTGGGTGACAATGGTAAAAGTGGCTCTCTAAGGTTTGCTATAAAAGAGTGACACAGACACCCTCCATCAGGAAAAATAAATCAGCACCACAAAATGGGAAAAAGCACATTAGGGACTTACAATTTATCTCTGATGCTGTTCTTTCCGCTCTAGCATTCCTGTTTGTAGAGCGAATGGTGTGGCGAATAACAGAGTGAGGCTGTTAGAAACAGAAACATTACAATTCAGTTATAGTGCCTTCACCTTAGATCTCATACCATAATTAAAGGGAAAGAAGAGCTATTATAATGGGGGTCACACTCTGTTTCCTACCCATGATACTTTTATTGCCTGCTCTGTGGCAAGGCCTCCTGGTTTCTACAGCACTGCTGTGCAGCAGAGTAGAATAATTTTTCAACCCCTCTCTGAAGTGAGAATCTACGTTTACAGAGTGAAAACAGGAGAAGATTTTTTACACATCAGCTTTTCAAAACAGGAAAAATGCAAATATGTTCTCACCTCAAAATCATCGTCATCAGTTTCACCGTAATGTGTATGGTTTTCAGGATTATTTACTTTGTCCAACAGCTCAACTGCTAGAGATCTCGAGAGACCGGGTTGTCCTACAAAACTATGCTAAAAATCACAAAAAAATAATATGTTACAGTAGGTTTAATCGGAGGCAGATATTTAACCCTGTATGTCTGGGCTTCAAAAGATTAGCCTTCTTGTTTTGAAAAACTTTATAACCGACACTCTTCAGAAAATCTTTTTAACGTCTCCTGAGCAAGTAGGCCTCTAAAGCATGCATCAGTTTTGGCCTCTAAAGCATGCATCAGTTTTAGCCTGATCGCATTATGGGTCAGTTGCAATTAGAAATTAAGACCCTAGGTGTGCAAACATTGATGCATTTGCTTAACTTTATGCATGTAAATAGTTCCATGGAGTTCAATGGGACTCTTTAGATGAGTAGAATTAAGCATTCGAGTAAGTGTTTTCTGAATCAAGGCCTAATTTTGCCCTATGGGGTGATTAATAACCAATCTATACAATTAATTCTACCAAACTGGGGCATACTGTTACAAAATGCCAGCCTTTGGACAATTAAAACTGGACTTATCTTGCAGTGTAGACAGGTATCTTTATAAAATCTTGCACCAAATAAAACTTTTGTATATTCCATGAGATTCCAATTTCACTTTTGCTGCGTTTGCACCATTAAGCACACTTGTACGATAAGAGTATGAAACATAGCCCCCTTTTGGTGCACTAATGACTTCTTTCTCTGTGAAACAATAGATTTAGTGGTGACATTACAAGTTCTGACTTTTCTTTTTAGACACTTACAGTAAGGAGTCTTTCTGCGGTTGGTCTCTTCTTTGGATTTTTTGTAAGTGCTATTTTGACAAAATTATGGAATGTTGATGACCTTTACATAAAAAGACAAAGAAAAAATTGAATACTTAAAATCAAGTTAAGTTTTTCTGAAAAGGAAAAAATAATGGTCACTTTCAACGTAACTGCTATATAAATGGCAAAACATCTGCTGAATTAGAATCCTGCTCAAATATCCCAAGGCATTTCAGATTTATACCATTCTGCTGCTGAGTTAACTAGCTGGAGATTACTACTACTGTCCCTTTGGGAAAAGCAGTCAAAAGATCAGATTCCATTTGAAGTCTTATGGCACTAGATAACAGAAATAAAAATAATATAGTGAATTAGGTATACAGCAAACCCACAAAATCCAGGCCAGTCTGACACTCCACATTATCTCATGTCACCAGGAGGAAAATAAAATGCACAATGGTGAAAGATCAGGAGAAAGCATCTACCTCCCCTTTCAAATGCATGGCTGAGATTTTCAAAGCAGTTCAGATGATTTAACGACACCTCTTTCTTTTAAATTAATGCAAGATGTGAGGCTAAATCCCTTTGAAAGTCTCATCCTACAATTTTTACTTGTCTTTCTTGCACATGTTTATTTTAATATATCTTTCAAGGGATATATTGCCTGAATTTGATGACTTTCAGGGCACGTTGCAAAACGTATCCCTCAGGCATTTGGTAACAAGAAGGAATTGGACCAGTGGAGGGCGGGGGGGGGGGGGGGGGGCTGATGATCTGCTTCTTGGAGGTGGGTTGTACTGAACTGTACTACTGCACATCGAGTTTTATTTGTGATGTGCTTTTTATGGCAAGAATGCCTAGAGTATATGGATAGGTACTCTTAGCATGTGCACAAATCTTGTGGGGGGGGGAGGGGAGGGAGAGAAAGAGGTGCAGAGTGCAAAGTTTAGTGCAGAATGCAATTCACAGAAGGATGTTTTTCCAAGTGATAAACAATTTTAAGTATCTGCCTGCAGCAATACTGGCAGAATCCCCCTCTCAAAGACTTAAGGAAAAAAGGACAGTTACTTAGTCACCAGCAGCATTCTAAGTACCTAAATGGGATTAACTGCTTCACTACAGCGAGTCTTCATCACATGCACAGTGTCAAACTAATTGCCAAATGTGTGTTCTGGAAGGAGATTTTTTTCTCTCCAGATAGCAGCCCAGAGGGAGTTTTCCTTTTCCTCTGGACCAGCAGAGAAGGAGCAATTAGCATTATGTGGGCCTGTCCCACACAATCAGTTTCCTGCCACTGCAGAAGGGTGTGCACTGCTGGACCTTGGTCCTTTCTGTTGCATTTGTTTCTAGGTTCCCATAACATCAAATCATTTACCAAAAAAAAATAAAATAATAATAATCTCTCTTGCTTGCTGGTACATACTGCAGATGTTTCAGCCTAACACACTTCATCCTCAGGGAAATCATCTTTCAGATCACTGGAATGAAAACTAATGCAGCACACTTTTATCAATGGTTTTCTTCTTCCACAGAGCAATATGAAATTAATGTCCCATTTTTAGAGATAGATTGTTTTAAAGCATGATTTACCAGGGATGAATTATGTTCCAAGAAAAACTTCTGAGTTTGAGCAAACAAAGATGATTTTTTGGTCACTGCAGAAGTCATAGCAATTTAAAAATTCATGACCTATACTAAATTTAGCCCTGATCCCGCACTGAGAGCTTCACAGTTCAGATTTAATGGGGCGCTGCTTGAACAGGGAGTCCATTCGCATGGTCCTCATTCCAGGATCAGAGTCTTTTGCTGTAATTAAGTATTTTGTTTAGCAGTAAGAACTGAATTTGAAGGGACAACACATGTATAAAAGTACCAAATGTGCATATGTGTTTGCAGGTTGAGGGTATATGCTTATGAACTGTTGACATAAATAATCATTCACATGATCTTTAAAATATGCATTGAACAAAGGGAGAGAAATTTTACTTGACTTACCATTTTGCTTTTTCCTTGAGCTTTGGAGGTTGAAAGTTGCTTTTAGACATTAAAAACAAAGCCCTAAGATAAAGCAAACATCATAATATTATACAATATGAAAATAATTCATTTTATTCTAATATCTTGAGATTGAATAAAATATTGTACAGAGCAGTTCTATTACTCTACAAGAGACAATATGAGCCGATGAAAATCCAAATGAGTTTTGTCGTATGTAACATAAAAGATCTTGTAAGAGACAAAATAAAGCCATTGATTTTTTTAATTATGGACAGTGTTTTTGACATAAAATCTGTTTATTTTCATGCACAACCCTGCTAACTAGAGGGCTACCATAGACTGCGGGAACTAAAACACTTACAAAATGTTGTGTCCTTAAGAATCTGACTCTACATCTTTAAATCAAGACTGGATGACTTTTACAAAAGGTGTGGTGCACTAAAACAGCAATTATGGGCTTGATGTAGGAATCCCTGGGAGAGGTTATAAGGCCTGGGTTATGCAGGACAGACTAGACGATTGTAATGGTCCCTTATGGGCTATGATTTAAGAAAATGCTTGAAATGAGCGAGTTTCGTGATCAGCAGACCTCATTGGATGAAGGTCAAACATAGGTGGCTGAAGTTCTCCAAGTTCGATTGCTGTTATGCCAACTGCCCAGATATCACAGAGTTGGTTGTAACCGCCATTCTTTTCCACTGCTGCAACTTCTGGGGCCATCCTTTAAATGTAAAATCATCATTTGATTACACATTATACACCATCACTTCCATAGCATCTCCTTTGACCTGAGGATCTCAAATCTCTTTACATGATTACTGTGGAATTCATTCCAAGGCAAAGGGCCTACACAAAGAGTGTAAATGGGGCCTGATGTGATCCTCTGCACTGGGATGAATTCCTTCCATTAAAAGAACAAAGATACAAGGGGTAAGTGTCTTGGCCAAAGTCATGAATTCTGTAGCAGAGCCAGGAATAGAACCCAAGTCTTGTGATACCCAGTCTAATCCTCTAACCCCAACACAATCTTTCTTCCCTCAGTCTGTTTTCTCTAACATGAATACATTATGCAATTTTTTGCAATTTCTAATACAATATGCAATTTAAAAAAATCTATAATTTAAGTGTTTTGTCTATATTCAGTCCTCATTATGGCTATTACGCTAATGAGGGATCTCTGTATTAAGGCAGTGCCTCAATTCAATGCAGTTAAATTTGCATTTTTATACAACCCAAAAATTATAAAGTTGAAAATGTCTGGCATTTCAAAGCCTTAAATAGCAAAGACTGTTTTGAAACAAAAATAGCTGAAATGTGCTTCTTTTCACTATAATGTCCCCTGCATGGGGGAAACCCAGATGTCCACATTTAGGTTTTGTCAGCAGAATTTTACTTAAATTAATGCTTATATCCAAGTATTGTAACACATGCCTATATATACGTGTCACTAATTGTGATCTTAGACAGCACTTTCAAATGCTTTGTCTTTGCTCTTAAAAAGTTTTTCTGTTCACCTTTAAGATATAAATATTATGTTTTTATATTGGTGAGAGGGAGAGGAATTACAGCAGCGGACCAAACTCCTACCATGTATACGAATAACATTCAGCACTGTATTAGATTGGCAAAGGTGTCAGCCATGCTATTAGCATCACATGGTTGATGTTACAGTGATATTACAAAGCAACAAAATGACAATGTCATATCTTGCCCAAGCACATTACTAAAATCAGAAAGTTTAAATAACTATACTATGTCTGTAGTTAAAACATATCTGTATTTTAGAAGCTTTAGTATAATTTGTAAATACTGACTTCACTTTGCATGTAGTCATTCTATGAATCAAAGCAATTTATTACCAGTAAGGGGTACCAATAAAAGATTTTCTCTTCGCAATGGTGGCTGTTATTTTTGCTGCTACACCAAAGTCAGCTGTAAAACAAAATTACATCATCATTACATTTCCTAGAGATTGAATGTTCAATGAAAAACCAACAACACTCTAGGAATTTATTATAAATCAACAAAACACACACATTCCTAGGTAATAAAATTAAGATAATTGTTTACAATGTTAATCTCTCAGGTAAAGAAGAGCAGAAAATTCTAGCCGGAATTTTTTTTTTTTTTTTGAATGTCTGGAAATTGAAAGTTAGGTTTCTTCAAGCTGCCTTAAAATGGACCCTGTTTCGCCGCTTACCTCCACCGGTCTTATCACACCATAACTGAATCGTATCAGGACATAATGTTATGTATTCTAATTAATATATACTGGGGGGAAGATAGAATGGCATTGTAGTTATGAGAGTGCTGTGTCAATGAGGAAATAACAGGGGAGATGTTTTGTTTGTATTGTTAGGACAAGAAGGACTCTCTGATGATAGCAGAGCTACATTGAACGCATGGTATTGCAGATAATCATCCTATGTACCCAGAGCCAGTTTTGTTTTACTGTATTTACACTATAGTACCTAAAGAATTGTAGTCCACATTGTAGGCAAAGGATGCCTGGCCAGTTGATAGAAAATGGGTATCCATGTGTGATCAGAGTTAAAGTTGTTAATGGAAACTGAACTATGAGGTTTCTAGGCTTTCAATTAAAAAAAATATATATATCGTGTCCTCCTAATACATTGCTTCTGCACATCCACAATGGAGAAGTGCAGTTAGACATGTGGCCACATACATTTCTATATGCTTGCTTTTCATATCCTGTTTAGTTAAATACAAGATAGGAGAAAGGAGTATTCATATCTCATACTCTGCTGATAGTTCTCGCCAGAGTGAACTGTTGTGTAGCTACGATGTAAGTGCAAAAGGTGTCTCACTGAAACAAAGCATCTGAATTGGTACCTTAACTTGCCACCTTTTGATTGGTTCAATTAAAAAACCCTCATTCAGTTTCTATTTACTAGTAAATTCAACTGAACTTACCTAATTTTATGTCTCCATGGTCTGTTAGCAGAATATTTGCACCCTAAAACAAAACATGCAAAAATTAATATGCTAAAATAATATTTGGAACATTTTTCTGCATTACAAAGAATTAAATTAGTCCCTGAAGTTTTAAGTGACCTTACCTTAATATCTCTGTGCATTTTGCCCTTCATGTGCAAATAAGCAAGACCCTACAAGTCAAAAATAAATCTATAACTCAAGTTTGCCATGTTAACATACTACAAAACATAACATTTCAAACTGGATTTTTAACAGTTCAAACTCAATTTGTAGTTTTAATTAAAAATTGAAAAAATGAACATTGAGATTTTGAGAAAATGCGTCCATGGCTTCTGCTCCTCACCACTCCTGATTCCAACACCAACACATGTGCAGACTTTTTTCAACAAGTTATATATGTAGCATTTTTGTTATATTTTTAGCTTCAAAATGCACCTCAAGAGGAATAAGATTTATGACTGAAGCCAATAAAGTTTATTTACTTCTCAAGCCTAGAAAGCTTTCAGCCAAAGTTTGCAAGCCTGGGTGCCTAAATCCACATTTAGCTCATAAATAAAAGTGGACTTGTTTTCAGAGGTGCTTAATGCTGGAATCTATCACTGAAAGTCAAAACACGTTCTGCAACACCAATTCTTACTGCTAGGAAAATATTAGCTAAGAGGTTAGGAAAAGAATTGCCATATCAGATCAGTTCGTTGGCCCATTTAGTCTACAATCTGCCTCTGGCAGTGACCAGTTCACCAATGTTTCATAGGAAGGTGAAAGTGTCTTCTATGGTTCCCCTTACACAATTATATATGGATGTATAGAGCATGAATGGTAGAGTTCCTTCCTGACACAAAAATGTCATGATCAGCTTACGCAATGAAGCACGACATTTCACTATCTATAGACTCATAGACTTTAAGGTCAGAAGGGACCATTATGATCTTCTAGTCTGACCTCCTGCACAACGCAGGTCACAGAATCTCACCCACCCACTCCTGTATCAAACCCCTAACCTATGTCTGAGCCACTGAAGTCCTCAACTTGTGGTTTAAAGACTTCAAGGTGCAGCGAACCCTCCAGCAAGTGACCCGTGCCCCACGCTACAGAGGAAGGCGAAAAACCCCCAAGGTTTCTGCCAATCTGCCCTGGAGGAAAATTCCTTCCCGACCCCAAATATGGCAATCAGCTAAACCCTGAGCATGTGGGCAAGACTCACCAGCCAATCTATGTTGTGTTGGCTTACATTTCTATAATTAATTATAATAAAATGAACCAGAATTTTAGCAGTCCAGCCATAGAATTTTTCCCTCTACAAAACATTTGAATTCACTGCCATAGATTGATTATACATCACAAAATATTTCATTTTATTGCTCAACTACTCACCCTCTCTTACTAGGAATTAGCTGTCTTCTGCAATGAGATTCAGAAATTTATCCTAAACAATGGCTGCATTGAACCATCACGTCAGTTGGACGGTGTATGAGAATAGCCAGGTCAATCTAAAGCCTCAAATCTCCAAAGACTTACACATGATGAAAATAATTGCATTGAAATCAATGGGACTACTCCTGGGGTTAAAGTTAAACATGACCAGGACTGGGGCTTAAAATTCTGATCCTGCAATACAGGCAGATTCTTATAGCTGTATAAATCCCTTTGCAGGATCAGGGAACTGATATGAAATGCTGCATTAAAATTATTTAATAAAGTATTTGTTGCACCACATTATTGTAATATCCTACTAATTTATAGTAATACTGGAAATATGAAAAACGAATTTGTTAACCCTAGCAAACTGGTCTCATTGAAGCTATATTCCCAGGTTAACAAATTTAAGTGACAGCACAGCACCTCCTTCTGAAATAGTTTATCTTCCACATCTTCCTCATGTGTATCAAAAAGAGGCTTTGTTCTGTATCTACAGATGTACAGTACCTGTAAAGTTTCTCTGCATACATATGCAATTTGTAGCTCTGACAGTGGTCCTGTTACTGAAAACAGAAAGATAGAAACAAGTCTGTGCACACTATACATACACCACTGTAAAACAGTTAACAGAATAGGGTAGTATCCAACCTGCAAAAGCTCAAGGGACACTTTCAACTTAAAATATAGTTTATTTAAAAAAAAAAAAAAAAAAAAATAGAAAGCCATTTTAGGTACTATTCTGACAGTGTTTTTCTGTAGTTTTCCAGCCACGTTTTTCGTTATTAAAACAAAAGAGGGCTACTACCCAACTTCTCCAATATGAACAATGGAGGGAAACTGATAATACGGGGGAACAGTGAAACTGGGTGTACCCAAACCATCATCAAATGCACAAAGTAAAGAAGCTGAAAAAGAGAAGGAACATCTCCCATATCTCTCAGGTATAGTAATCCTGTGTAATATTTGCAAAAAGAGGTAAACATTTGCCAGAGAACAGAGAATTAAAACATTTTCAGACAAATGTGATTTTTAAGTTGATGACAACAGGGTAAGAATATTGTTTGCACTCTTCATGGAGGTAAAAAGCAGCAGAGATAATTTCTGTTTGCCTTTTAAAATTAGAAATTTAGATCTTTTTACCCTGGATGACTGTGGCATCTGAAGATTGTTTAAAAACTTGCTTTCATCGACAGCTATTTATATTACACTAAATGACTGAGACATACATAGATGAAAGGATATCTTTGCTTAAAATTCAGAATTCCATCCCTTTAGTTAAGGTCTGAGAAAGCCCACAATCTGCTTTCCAAGACCTCCAACAAGTCTTCCAGCAAAACCAGTGAAGACCAAAGCTAACATATATGAAGTAAAAAGCAAGCAGAATTGTTTAGAAAATACCTTTTTAGTCTTTATTCATCATAAAGGAGAACAAAATGACACACCCCTTTTTGTCCTTTTAAGATCACATTCAGGGTTTTCCTAGCAAAATTAGCTTGCCCAGATTGTTCACTATATGTTTAGCCTACTTTTACAGGTCTAACTTGTAATCAAATAGTATATCTGCAATATGAGAACAATGTTACTGTAAGAACTTTGATTTTTACATTCCATGACTTGAATGTTTCAATAAATGCAGTATTTGTTACTTAATTACTTCAGTTATTAACATAACTTTTTGGGGGGGGGGTTATTTTGTTAATTTTTTCAAGGAAAGGGAATACACTACCAATCCATGTTAACATTTTAAGAAGGCTTTGAAAGTCACATTTCATTGAGATGAACTTCTGCAATGTGACTCAGAAATAGTCTCCAAGCCTATTAAGGGTAATAGTTGGGAATTGGTCCTGCTTTGAGCAGGGGGTTGGACTAGATGACCTCCTGAGGTCCCTTCCAACCCTGATATTCTATGATTCTATGAATAGGCATTGTGATGTCACAAAAAGGGCGTGATTTCATTAGGAAATGTTAATTTCTCAGCAAATACCAACTAAACATGATCATTTTCCAGTCACCTGTAACTAACTTTTCTCTCCCAGGACTGACTTCACAATAAGGACTGTTTACATGCAAGATTGAAGGGTTTTCTTCATTCTTTTTTAGAGTTAAAGAGCAAAAATATCTCAAAGCCTTAGTGCTGAAAAAGTGTATTTTGTTCACTTCTCCAATAACTAAAAATAGCTAAAATATATTTTAAATTAGAAAACAAATAAACCCACAAGCGCCTCATCTCTACGTTCAAACCATGCATGAAAAATTTGAATCCCCTAAAGAAGAATTTCTCAGAAAGCTGTGATCATGTGAAGATGGGAAAATAAGCTTTACATTAATTAGCAGTTTAAGGGTTATTTGTTCAATACAATATGGAGAGATTTAGGTATGTATTTCCATTATTTTTAATAGGAATATGTACTCATCTGCTATTCATCACATTGGAAATATTCCTCCAAATACCTAGTTGCCAAAAAGGGCTCCATTTATTCCTATTTAGGATCTATCTACAGTAGAGGTACTTATTTATTTTGTAATGTTCAGTATAAAACAACAGGTTACGAACACAATATAATAGTCACCATGTTTATGAAAAGTTCTTGACCAGTTATGTAGAGACCTTAGCCAAAATGAAATAATTGTTCATTCGTAGCAAATGAAAAGTAAAATGCCAATGGATTGCCATTAAAATGACTCTCTATTGTTCTGTCATATTTTCTTTGCTTTTAACTTCGAAAAGATGCAAATAAATACCAAAGTAAGTTTCAAAATACCATGGTAAATGTCTTGAAGTGATCCACCTCCACAGTATTCCATGCAGATCCACAGCTTTTCACGGCTATTTTTAAAAAGTTAAACATAACTGTTAGCAGTTGACTGATCTATATACAGTAGATGCAGTCAATAATTATCATGATTTTATTATTTAACTGCTAGTTATTTGTTATGTTTTCCATTTTCTTATACCCTGAGAAAGTCTAAAGTGCTGATGTATCACAAAACCCAGATATACATTTTGCATGTGTTTTAATACATACAGAGCAGTCAAGTAAATATCAATTCTCATTTAGTGTGAAACTCCTTACGTGTCAGATTCACTGACAAATTACTCTGTTGATCAGAACTGTAATATAACTGCCATAACCATGACCTTTTCTCCAAAATAAAGTTCATGTAAAAATACAACTGAGGCATACATTCTATTAACTGAGATAAAATTATCTGGATATGCTATGCTATGCTAGTTTCAATGCTCAAAAGTGTGTTCCTCATAGATTCCACACCTCAGTTTTTCAAAGAAATATTGGCTTAAGGATTTAGCCATAAGTCCAATTAAAGTCAATCTGAGTGGCACCTTTCACTTTGAAAATGTAACTCCCCAAGCAATTTGGAGACAAGATCTCCTAGAACTGTGTAGCTAGGATAAGAGCCCAACTGTGGAAAGTGATGATATATATTCCCACAGAGCCCACTGATAAACTGCAGAGAAATGGAAAATATTCTCCTACTTTTTGTACAGTATTTAATGTGTATACCTGAAAACACAGCCAGCTGGCCTCACCTCTTCTCTCTCTTCAATATTTCACAGCTGTCACACCACAGCCATGAAATCTGATTGTTACCAACAATTCAGATTTAGAATATTTACAAATCACAGCTACCCAACTATACTTTTGTAACAGCAGTACCTTTAAATAAAATACCAAGAAGCATAATTCTTTGGGTAAGTAACTAGCCTTTTTTATTTTAAAAGTTACTAGAATTTCAAATCTCCCCACCAACTTGGTAGGAAACCAAAACTCCCAAAACATCAGGCTATGAGGCTGGTTGCATTGCAACAGTCTCCAGGAAGACGGCTTCTGGCTAGCAGAGATGGTGCAGTACTAGTCATTATTTTAAAAGGCAACTAGGAATCAAGGGACTGGGGCGTGAGGATAAAGGTGGTACTCCCTGGAAAGGAAGAGTTGTAGAAATGCACACAATTAAACAGGACTTACTTGAGATAGCTTCCAAAGTAGGCTACAATGTTGCAGTGTTTACATTCTTTAACCATATAGATTTCTTGCTGTATCAATGAAAAATCATCTCCTGAAAAACAAGAGATGGCACGGTCACGCCAACAACATACATAAAACACAGACCTATATATAAATCAGGGAAGTGGGCACATAGTGACCAAGAGCTTGAAAAGCTCTGAAAACATGCACATAATTATGAAACCCCAAGCCACTGTATTTTGACAGCTGCTGACCCTTTTTGAGAGTTTCCAACACAGCATCCTATTCAATATCAGTGATCCATATATGTCCTTCTTTTCACTTTCCAATCTTTTTTACATGGTTTGCATGACACCAAAAGGTTTCTTGAAGACCAGTGACCAGACAGCAAATGTGAAAAATCGGGACAGGGGATAGGGGGTAATAGGAGCCTATATAAGAAAAAGACCCAAAAATCGGGACTGTCCCTATAAAATCGGGACATCTGGTCACCCTAGTGGAGAAGAGCTGGCCTGGCAGTCTAGAGGTAGCCTGCAATACGATCAGTTCACTCACTAGCCAGAGTACTCCCAGTGCTTGCTGGCAAGACAGTACTCAGAGGGATGGGAACATCATACAATGCTTTTCAGCAGCTCCTTTGGCTACTTTCAGAAGGGAACTAACTGGTTCGGTAGGGGGTTGTTCTAACTCTTCATTTGCAGGGATGGGGGAGGGTGGGTCTATAGTACCAGTGATTCAGGAGCCCTGAAGGCAGAAGGAAATGGTCCCCCCCTGAGAGCAGACACCACAAAAACTATTTTTAAAAATATTCCATTTCCAATTAATTCTGGGGAACAGCATATCCCCAGCACAGCTCTCTCCGTCACTGATGACCAAGCGAGGAGGCCAGAGTCAGAGTCCCAAACTCTGATCTCCTTGCTACAGATGCATTTTAAAATGATGGATCATAGTGGTTATGCAAGTAAAATTAAGCATCCTAAGCAATGTCTGTCTTGAACGCATTGTAATTAAAAAACACTTATTGAGACTGTTCGCTGCCCTTGATATTTCCACCATTTAAATATAAAGGGATGCTAAAAGAAATTTGTCCCATAATTTTAATTTTATAAAAAGGTTTTTTTTTAAAAAAACAAACAAACAACTAGGAAACAATAGAACTGTTTGCTTAATACTAGGTCATTCCGATGAACAATAATTTTAAAACAAACATTCCCCTGTAGAATTTAGAACCCAAACATTACAGCGCTAAGGCTCAGATCCTCAATCAATGGGAGTTAAACACTTAAATCCCTTTGAAGGTCTGGGCCCAAGAACCTGAAACTGAGTGTAAACAAACGTTAGACAGGTTGGTTTGATTTTCAGCGTCCAAGCTCAGAAACTTAAAAACTAAATTAGAAGCGAGAATCTCAAAAATCCAAGGTGTTATTAGCAAGATGGGGGGGAGGGGGTGAAGAAGCAGCTAATTTATAGCATATGATTTCACAACACCCCTTTAAAATAAGCCAGAAATACTGATCTACGTCATGAATTCACTTAAGATGTTCTTTTTAGATAAGAGGCATGAAGACGAGACATTCAAAACGTCAATTCTTCCCTATGTGAGAATTTACAGTAATAAATCTTCACAGGTTTAGATCATTTATGCTAACTTTCACTCCAAAGAAATTATAACCCTCTGCAAACAGGTTCAAAATGGAAAAGCCGAGTGAAACAGTAGACAGGTTACAGGCACGTAATTACATTTAAGAAAATATTGTTTCTAAATGAGTATTAATAGTGTTCCCTGGGTATATTATGTAAACTTTTTGTGCCTTACTGCAATGTTGACACTAGAAATTAATAATATAAATTTGTCTCCTCTCCCCTCCCCTCTCCCAAACAAAACAAGCCCTATAGTCCATCTCTAGGTTGCTCTGCTCACAGATTTTGTTCAACAATAGCATATCACGATATCTGCAGGAAGGACCTGGTCCAGCTCCAATTAAGTCAATGGGAATCTTTCCATTTACTTCAACAGAGGTTGGATCAGACCCTAAATGATGGGGCACCAACATTACTATGGTCACTTTCTTGCAATGGAAACCAGGAAAAGAGGGAAAAAAGGGGGCTGGTGATGGTGCTTAAGGAAGTGTGTGACTGGGGGCCTAATTTTGGAATGTACATTTTAAATGCATGTTCTGCAGCCAGATGCTTCTTTGGCAACAGATGGAATTTAAATTCCAAGACAAAACTCCATTAAGATGGAGTCAGGGTTGAGAGCACATATCCATAACAAGGGTAAAAAGCATTACAGGTATGTTGCAGTTATCCCATAGCCTTGCAGTACAAACCCAGAAAATGAAGAGTTACACTTACAAGAACTACGAGGAGTCCTTGTGGCACCTTAGAGACTAACAAATTTATTTGGGCATAAGCTTTCGTGGGCTAAAACTCACTTCATCAGATGCATGGAGTGGAAAAACAAGAACTGCATAGTTAAGGTACCCAAACAACCTTAACTCTGCCCTGTAGCGACATCATGTAACAACAATGATGATGATGAAGGTATCTGTACCCCGAGTTTAGATAAAGCCAATTAAAAAAAAAAAAAAAAAAGACATCAGGGTATTTTTTCTTTGCTCTTCCATGGTGCCACTACATGCAGAGTTAAGGCTACAGCCAAGAGCAACAGCAAAAATACCAACCCTGAAGAGGAAGGTTCTTTAAGGGGGTTTTAAGACACCACCAGGGGTATTTCCTAACGACTGAGACAAGAGACAGGTATCCTCTGAAGAATGCAAGCAAATGAGAAACCTTCAAATACAACTGGCCAGTTCAAATAAGAGCTATCCCAAAAGAAGAGCTCTCGGAGACCAGAGTGTTTGGACTCCTCTCTCATCTATCCTATATGCTGAACCTAAGCAAGAATACTTAGCAAACGTATTGCGTGAGGCCCACATGGCTATTGATCAAATGAACATTGATATGGCCAGTCAGGTCATAGTAATCCGAAATGTAGCCAGACAGCTATTTAGACATAGTCCTACTGTTAACAGCATTAAAAATAAAATAATAAATAATATATGGAGATATACCCATCTCATAGAACTGGAAGGGACCCTGAAAGGTCATCGAGTCCAGCCCCCTACCTTCACTAGCAGGACCAAGTACTGATTTTGCCCCAGATCCCTAAGTAGCCCCCCTCAAGTCACAACCCTGGGTTTAGCAGGCCAATGCTCAAACCACTGAGCTATCCCTCCCCCAAGGAAGAGGTGTGAGGTGAAACAAGAGGTGGAGAAGGCTGTCTAAGAGCCTTAGTGTGCTTCAAGTAAAACCACAAGAACTTTTGAATGTTGAGTATACAGAGAAGGGCCTCGCTGGGGTGGACAAGCAGGCATGGAAAAAACATTAGCAGCACAATGGGCTCCTAGAAAGGTGGAGCTCAAAACATCACCTTAGAGGAGACTCTTCGAGGTGCCTGAAGCCCAGCACCTGAGATAGCCATTCTTTTTTGTTTATACATTGCAAGCTAAATAAATATAATAAAGCAGTTTCTATAAACCAGATGATCAGGTTCTGCACACTTTTTGTACTGTACAGGGGCGTTCCCCTATGATCATACTGAATTTTGGCATGAATTCATGCACCTGCCTAAAACTATTACTGTGAACAGAGGAATTTTGGGTTTGAGTCAGGTGGATTAATTCACTCCAGTGTCTCTGACAAATTTCCTACAAGAAACTGTTAAAACACTTATGTATAACAGACTGGAGCATTTCAAAATTAATGTCATTTTAAAAGAAGGTCAACATCAAATCCAAAAGAGTAAGTTTGAAGGAAGAAATCAGCACCAGGAAGGCATTATCTTTCGCTAGATAACAATGTTTGCAGTGTTGTTGTAGCCCTGTTGGTTCCAGGATATGAGAGAGACAAAGTGCTGAGATAATATCTTTTACTGGGCCAACTTCTGTTGGTGAAAGAGACAAGCTTTCACATCCACAGAACTTTTCCTCAGATTGTGGAGCTCGAAAGTTTCTCTGTCACCGACAGAAGTTGGTCCAATAAAAGACATTACCTCACCCACAGTGTCTCTATAGATAACAATATCAGTTCTCCAGCTGTTTGCATCACATCAAATGATGCCAAATCCCTTGTTAACAGAAATGTCTTCACATCAGAGGTCATCACTAAGTACTGTCTATTCATGAACAGAGTCTTGAACATACATGGCACTTTTATTTCAAAGAGATGATCAAACAAGGTCCCAACCCTAAACACCTCACAATCATAGGTAGCAGCCTGAGTTGCCCTTACAGAGACCTTGCCTAGCAAAGAGGGTTTTAGAAGGGATCCAAAGGCAGAGGTAGGAGGTGCTTGCTGGATGTTGAGAGAGATTGTCCTGAGCGTAGTGGACAATGAGAAAGGAAGTGTGAAGAATAGAGCAGTTGGGAAAGAAACCTGATGGAGTACATGGAGGCTAAAGAGAGGTCAGATATGTAGATAGGCGAGGAGTTATGTAGAACTTTAAAGGGAGGAGGAGGTGGAATTTCAAAAGAATAAGGGAATTAGTGCATAAGGGAGGAAAGCGGAAAAGCTGCTAGAATAGTGGAAGAGCAAGAGGCTCTAGGTGGCCGTATCTTGGACAGACTATGAAGAGGAAAAGATGGGGAGGCCAAGATGAACTATTCCTTAAGCTCGTACTGGAATGAAGTGAAGGAAATTAACAATACGGCGTGACGATAATACTTGCTCTCAACATTTCATTTGGAGGAAGACAGCAAGTGAAAATAAGAACTTAATTTTAAGCAAAGTAGCTGATGACAATATATCCTTGCAAAACAATTTACTTCTGGTTTAGTCATCAGAGACCACTTCGTGCTAAACAACATGTTATCGGAAAAATGTACTTTCGTCTACTCGTATGTTTGCAATTATAGGTTATGCAGCATGCTGAGCAAAAAGCCGGTTTGGGGAGTTGTTGTAAATCATGCAAGCAGCATGGTGACTCACTGCAGCTTGCTAACATTATGTAATTGTATCTGTACAGTTAAACATACAGCATACAGAAGAGCAGTCACAATATAAAGTACTTTCCCCAGATCAAAATTGGTGGTTGAACCTGCTCCATTTGGCTCAACAATCTGCTCTTCTCCTTGCCAACTGTGCTACAGAATAGACTATTTAAATCTGTGGCCATACCACCTTGTGCTGCGGTCCCATCCAAAACTCACAAGCTAGGCAAGTTAGGGCCTGGTAATTTAAGTCACACAGTGTTTGGATGGTTTCAGAGTAGCAGCCGTGTTAGTCTGTATCCACAAAAAGAACAAGAATCACTAAGGCCCATCTGCACTAGAGAACGGTTCCAGTCGCAATTAAAGTTTTAGAATTAGCCTAACTAGCCAGTATTAGTTCTCACCAGCCATCCTAGATCTGGTGTTGGTCCATCCTGGATCCACATACACAGAGCACACACCTCTTTGGAGTAGGGGCATAATGTCTATGGTTGACAGGGTATATTCACTCTTGATCACATTTTCATTTGTTCCACTGCCCTGCTATGAAGGGCATCATCCTGTGTAAGGAGCCACATATGCACCCCGGGAAGCCAGGGATACACCCGCACCCTTGCAGCCCCTCCTGGACTGACTCTGGGTCACTTTGTTTATTTTTCAGAGACTCCCCCTGGGACAAATCGATAGTTATTGTTTTAATAAAATGGGATCTGCACGATCTCAGTGTGTGGGGAGAGAGAGAGAGAGAGAGTGGCATGGACAGAGCTGAGAAGAGCCACAGCGGCTCTTGGGCCTGCATGTAATTGAGAGGAAAGGGGTTTGCCTGGGTTGCCAAAGACATCACTCCAGAGTTGGGCAGGAGCACTGGGAGACCAAAATGCACCCTGCCAGCTAGTCTGCTAGCACTGCAAGCTACGCGAGTTAAAAAGCCACATTAGACTTGCTGGCAGAGGAGTAACGAATGCTACAAAGCATGCCTTCAGATAAGAAGCAGCAACACACAAACTTGCTGCATAACACCCATGAGGCAAATAACGTTATCTATTTTGCCACAGGACGTCATTGTAGACGGGGCTCCAAAGGTGCTGGAAGAAGTGGCATTTGCAGAACCATTGTGCCAGCATCAAACTCAAGGCAGTGAAATGCAAGTGAGCAGTTTGCACCATTTGCAGCCATTAAAGATCTCTCTTGTGTTTTATCAGCGATGGGGTCCCCTGGCTAAATTCCAGCTCAGGAAACGACTAACGACTTGAACTGTGCCATTTTTTCAAGTGTTTGTATTTGAACAATTAGAGCTCCCAGAAAAAGCAAGAAAAGTGTCTTGGGATAAGTTGTTATAACAATTCCTCTCAGTGTGCAAACTCCACAGCAAAGCTGCCCAAGGTACAATATCCAGATCTCACTAAACCCCTAGAGAAATTTACAGAGATCTCCCCATCCCATTCAATATTAGAAAAAAAAAATAATTCCAAACCCAATGTGTGAATCCAATCAGGGGTCCGATCTGTGCTGATGACTGATGTAGGTTTCACAATGTGCAGATTTTTCTTTTAAAGTGGAATTTAGTGCTTTGATCTCCCCTTCCAGAGATATGTGCAGGTATCTGGCTTCTGATTGTAACCACGTTGCTTGTCATCTAAGCTGACATAAAATCTATTCAGAACCGACCATTACAGCAGCTTTAACTTTTGCTCTGTGTAGCTCGAAAGCTTGTCTCTCCCACCATCAGAAGTTGGCCCAATAAAAGATATCACCTCATCCATCTTGTCTCTCTAATATCCGGGGGCCGACACAGCCATAACAATGCTGCATATATCACCCCCTTGGACAGGTCTAGCTTTCCAGAACCCCAGTGCTGTGCCCAAGGTTCCCTTCATGGGCCCTCTAATGTCTAGGAGATTTGCGGGATCACCTTGTGCCTCTCACTCCTGTGTAAGGCAGCTGGACGCTGGTCCTGGCTAGAGGATGGGTGGAGTAGAATGAGACTCTTCCCAAGGGATAAAGTCAAGCTGTGGTTGTTGTTGATGGGGAAGAAGGTTGTCTTTGGCCTACTGGCCTCCATCTTAGAGTTCCTTCAGAGCGGTCAGACACATGATCCCTCTGAGATGTGCTGATGCCTGTCAACCCTTCCCCCGGGCTGTTAGTGAGCTAGGGAGCAGCCTGCCACCCCCGCTCAGTGGGATTACTAGAAAGAACTGCATGAGGCAGTCAGTTTGAGTGGCTTCAGGGACTCTGCCCAGGGAAGCATCAGTGGATGGGAGGCTCTGGGAGTATAACACAATTAGTCTCACCTCAAACCACTGGATCCCATTACTTCCCTCCCTCCTCCATATGCATTCAGGCCCCTGAACCTGGCACATCCATGGAACAGCGGACACGTCCCCCTAGTCTGCCTTCTTCCCAAGTCTCATGCTTTCCATTCTGTTTTCTGAACTGTCTCATGCCCAACTTTCCTCCCAGTTTCATCTTGTCCTCAATCACTTCCCACACTGGCTGCCTTCTTGATTTCATTAATTCTGTACAAGTCTGTGATGGGGTGTGTTCGGCCTCTGCAACTCCCTGCTGGGCCCCGCGGTTCTACAATCCCCCCCCCCCCCGCACCAAGAAGTGGCGAGCTGAGAGGAAAAGAGCAGCAAAGGTGGGTTCTCCAATCTTACCTAAAGAAGAGAATCCAGAGCAACCATTTTGGAAACCATAGACCCAATCCTCCAAGGGCTAGAGAGGCTAGCAACAGCCAATCAGGCCCTGCCAGGCAAGATAAAAGGAGCTGACTGGCCTTAGAAGGTCAGTTCCCACCTGGAATGACAGAGGTGAGGAAGGACACTCCTCTTTGGGCAAAGGGACCTGAGGGACAGCCAGAGTTTGTTTTCTGGCTGCGTTTTTCATAGCTGAGATTGCAGGGAGAGAACCTAAGAACCTTAGCACTGAAATAACGGTGAACCTACAGGGCCCAGGTAGGAAGAGGCTCAGGGAAGAAGCAGCAATGAATTGAATCAAGCACTACATGGCTGCTGTTTATAGGATCCTTGGGCTGGAGCTGATATTAGTGGTGGGTCCGGACTCCCCTCCTAGCCACACACAAAGTGGCATAAACCCCAAGAAGGGGATGGAGCTTATTTGGGAGCCTGAACAAAGGGCTGAATTTAAGTGGCCCAGAGCCAGGGCTGAAGACCCTAGTGAGAGCAAATAGACTGTTAACTGACTCTTTAAGACCCTGGAAGGGTGTCATTCAGACTTTGTGACTCGGCTGGAGGGCCATGCCGCTCAGGACCCACCATGGTCAGCCAGCAGCTTGCAGGAGGCATCGGGGCGAGAGCAGGACTGCAATACCACTCCCAGCCACAATGAGGCACTCAAGAGGTGAGTGCCCCTTCACACAGTCAGTAAAAGGTTAAGCTGAGAATGGAAAACACAACCTAGACACGTTAGCTATCTGACATAAGAACAGTTAATTGTGAGAACACAGTAGAAAGATGCATAATATGTAATAATCAAACTAATAAAATGACACCAGATTTCAAGAAATACGTTTCAGAGCACTTGGTATTTTTATTGCATTAATTTAAATAAAACAGTGCTTTACCGCATGCCTTCTGCATCATAAATAGCAATTAAAAACACTGTGTTGCTTCTGTTTTGCCTTCTGTATATCCTGAAGACAGGCTGGTTTGTTCAAAAGCTGTTTGAATTTGGTGCTGATGAAGCTGAAGGTTACTGTCACAGAGATTAAGGCCAGAAGGGAGCACTAGATCACCTTGTCTGACCTCCTGTATATCACACCCCACCAACCCCACCCAGCGCCCTAAACTAACCCAACTACATAAATAAGACCAAAGTATTACAGCCCACAGGAGACTAGGCCACTATGTGCCAGAGGCAGAGAATAGGCAGGACTGAGGGGCATCAGTGCTTGAGGCCTCCACATGGCAGGGAAATGGTTATACCCAGATAATCCTGGCAAGTAACCCACACGCTGCAGGGAAGGTGACAAAACCCACAAGACCACTGCCTGTCTGACCTGGGGGAGAATTCCTTCCCGACCCCGTCTATCGCCATCAGTTAGACCCCTGCCTATGCAAGAAAGAATGAGCCAGCCAAGCCCGAGAGAGAGAGAGAGAGAGAGAGAGAGAGAGAATGCTCAGTGCCAGTTCAGAGTCCTGGCCCACCCTGACAATGAACCACCTCCAACCATATCAATCAACTTGCTTACACTACACCTTACTCTAAGATGCGGTCTCTCTCAAACAACTCCAGTGTGCCCCTAAAACTGCCCTGAAACATCCCATTCCAGTTCTGGCTATGTCATAAGCGAAGAATGATCTATCATGCCAAATTGCATAGTGGTCTCATTTAGTGAAATGATATCGACCAGGGTTAGAATGGGACCAGACTAAGAGTCAGCATTTGAATCCAGGTGTCAGAAGTGAAAGGCTACAGGGCCAACACCAGACCACTTCATAGCTCATGAAGCCTTTTTAAAAAAAAAAAAAAAAGAACATGGTCACACACTAAGGACCAGATTCTTAAGTCCAGCGAGGTTGCGCTCAGCACAAGGTGGTCATGGAGAGTCAAAGGTAACTTAAAGCCATTTTCATACGCCTCCAATCTTGGGGGCTGCTAGGGCCAGTTCAGCCACGTTAAGTAAAGTTGGCTGAGGGTTGCCCCTACTTACACCAGCTGGTAACGGGCCCCCTAGGGGCCACTACACAGCTAGGGATTGCCAGAGTATACAATGGTCATCCCAACAATATCTCCCCACCCTCTTTCAATCCCCAACATATTCCTTATTAAGGCAGCTTTCCAGCTCCTACGTACTGCAGAATGGCCCAAAGAGGCCAGAACAGTGGTTGAGGATCTGGCTGTAATAGTTCAATAGATGTGATCAAATATTAAAATGAAAGTAAGTGACTTCAGAATGTGGATCACAACGTGCAGAAACTAATATTGTGAACAAAACACCCTGTTCTGAATTTATGAAAACCAAACACCACACATGTGGACAGTTATTTGCTATGGCATTAAAATCTCTGAACTTCCAACTTCAATCAACATAGAACAAGATACATCAATAGTCCAACTTAAAATACAATAACTAACTTCTTTTGCCCCAAACAGAATATTTCTACAAGAAAAATAAAGACATCAGACCAATTCTCCCTAAACCAAATGAAAACTAGCAACTAGATACTTCAGTAAATTTGTAAAGGGGTTTATTTAGAGCATTACAAACATATGTCAAATATTCCCAGTGTTTTTATTTAATGGTACAGAAGTATTTGCGATGGAGATTCCCATTAAATTAAAAAGTAATTTTTACTGTATTTTCCTAAAGAGAAGGCTCTGCAGAGAAGAATCATACTGATAAATAATTGTCCTTCTGCATCTACTATTCCATCAGTTCATCTGCTAAATCCATACAAGGAAGTGGATTTTGTGTCTCACATAATTTTGGCTTCTGCGCAGGTCTCTTGAAAATACTGAGTACAGTTAGAATTAGTTTCTGAAATCGAGCTGGCTCTCAAGTTATGTGAAGCATTTGAACTCAGTGAATGTTGGGAAATGTCACTAGCGTGCCAGAATATTTTTGGCTAAATGCTCTCCAAAGTCTGTGCCAAAAGAAGTGAAAAACACTGTCTAGTCCGATTTTATTAGTACTGTCTAAGTAACAGGGGTAGCTGAGCTAGCACACTGCACAGAAGTTCAAACAAATTCAGGACTGAAGCCTTCTAAATGGGGGGGGTGGGGGTAGTTTCCTTTGTTTAGAGGAAGGGGACAAGCAGGTGGAAGAAGAGATTTAACCATTTTGCAACCTCGGTTTTATTTCCATGTTTCTTTTGCCTACTAATCCAATTATTACCATTAGATTGGTAATGGGAACAAAACACAAACCATTCCCATCCTAAAATTAAGCAGTTTCTTTCTCTGGGTTGTCTTCTCCCTGGGTCCCATACAACAGTGAGAATTTCTCAGCTACCACCTGATTTTGGGCAGCCTCTTTTCACCTCTGATTCAGTGCACATGGCTGGAAGTTAAAGCTAGACAAATTCAGACTGGAAATAAGGCATACATTTAACTGTGAGAGTAATTAACTATTGGAACAATTTACCCAGGGTCGTGGTGGATTCTCCATTGCTAACAATTTTTCAATCAAAATTGGATGTTTTTCTAAAAGATCTGCTTGGGAAGTTCTCTGTCCTGTGTGACACATGAGGTCAGATTAGATGATCACAGTGGTCCCTTATGGCCTTGGATTCTATGAATATATGAATCACTTGCCCCATCTTTCTTTATTTTCCTCAGTTGCTTCCTCTCCTCTGAGGTCCCCTATTATGGTGACCATCCCTCTCAGCTGAAAAGGACTGTACAGAACTCAAAGTTAGCCGAGCTCCTTCATTTCTCTAGTGACAGCAACATTCAGAATCTTTAACAGCATATTATCAATCTCATCTCTAGCTGTGTCCTCTGGTCTAAATGCAAAGACTTAGCCCCCTACCTCAACCACCAAATGTTCCATTCTGCCTGCTTAGATACTCAAATGTCTTCAACGCTGTACTGAAGATAGCATATTTGCTACACTCTGGGTTTGGGTTAAAAGGAGTTGTATTCTCTGCAAGAGCTCCAAGATTAATTGGTAGAGTTTCTCGCATTGACCTGATGCCAGGGCTGACAGTACTACAGCCTGACTACTGTTTAATCTGAAACACCCCAATATATTGGACAACATCCATTCAAAACTTTCAAAATAAGTCAAAACTTTATACAAATACAAAATCTCCCCCAGAGCCAATGCAGAGATTTTTTTACAAGATGAGCGTGATATGTTGAGACAGCCACGTCTACCTGCAAGGATGTGAGCTGCTGCATTCTAACTAGACTGCATCATTGAGGCCATGTGAGCAAACACTCCAGAGAATAAAGAAATACTGTAATCCAGCCTTAAAAATAATACCCCCACAAGGTCTTCACCAGCAGTCTGTGCAAGCATCTCCGAAGAAGGAACTCATGCTAGCAATGGTTTGTAGTTATCTAAAGTGGTCACTTGCCTGAGGCAAGTCAGTCTAGCAGTACAGCGAAACTTACAAAGCAATAATCACCATTGCTAATTACAGTAGTGTTCTACTGTAGCAGCAGTGAAATGGGTCACATGGTTGTATGTTTCACTCTGCTACTCAAAGTGCAGAGCACAGCAGGAACAATCTCTAGTTTCTGAAGGTTCTTTCCCTCCCCACACCTCCCTCTAACAGCAGAGGATTAAGTCCCTGCCTCTGCTCACAGCTTTCCAAGCAGCACATTAAAACATACAAGCATCTGGTCTATTTCATGTGGATCAGGAGCAGAAACCTAAGGGCTTAAGGGGGCCAGGTTTACTGCATTCATCATAGGCTGAATCCACCCCACTCTTCTCCGTAAAAAAACATTGCCCTGCCCTGTCTTTGGGCCAAGCACTTTGGTCTTTAACTCTCCCACTACAGGCTGGCAGGACCTGTTGGGGCTCATCTACTCTCTGCAGTAAGTGCTGACGCCCCCAGTTGAGGTTACATCAGCTGAGGGTATGGGAAGAAAGATTTAGGGCCTCTCGATGTATGATCTAAAAGAAAACGTGGGTGGATAAAGCTGACCAGAATCTATGTATAAACTAATGTTGACTCTGTTTTCCTCTCCTTTAACATCACATCATTAGAAAGAGCCCTAGCTGCATTTTAGATGTGTAAACAAGAACTTCCTATTTTGCCAATGAACAATTGCTAGTAGCAGCAGCACATAACTAGAGGCCCCAACTGAGATCAAGCCTCCATTGTGCTGGGCTCTGTATAGACACCAAGTACGAGACCGTCCCTATGCCAAAGAGCTTACAGTCTGAACAGAGAAATCAGAAAGAGTTGAGAGGACAAGAGGCACAGAAAGGTGAAGTGACTTGTCCCAAGTGACACAGCAAGACAGAAACAAAACTGGGAAAGGATCCAGGTCTCCTGGGTCCCAGTTCTCTACCTCTCCAGTATCTAAGCAGGTAATTAGCTCTAGTTTGGGATAAATAGGCTCCAAGAGTGTGACTACCAGAATTAAGGTGTTTATGTAACATGATGCAGGGGCTGTCAGACCCACCGCCATTGGAATAGGAAATTCTAATCATCCAAACCTAGTCAGACATGCGCTGGGCTGGATTTGCAGAAGACTCAGATTTTAAGGTCAGAAGGGACATAAGAACGGCCATATTGGGTCAGACCAAAGGTCCATCTAGCCCAGTATCTTGTCTTCCAACAGTTGCCAATGCCAGGTGCTTCAGAGGGAATGAACAGAACAGGTAATCATCAAGTGATCCATCCCCTGTCGCCCCATTCCCAGCTTCTGGCAAACAGAGGCTAGGGACACCATTCCTGCCCATCCTGGCTAATAGCCATTGATGGACCTATCCTCCATGAATTTATCTAGTTCTTTTTTAAACCCTGTTATAGTCTTGGCCTTCACAACATCCTCTGGCAAGGAGTTCCACAGGTTGACTGTGCATTGTGTGAAGAAATGCCATCATGACCATCTAGCCTGACCTCCAAGAAGGCCTTACTAATTTTTAAGCTGGGTTCTACAGACAACAAATACATTTTAATTTCTAGGTATCCATTGTTCACAACTGGTGGGTGCCTTACAGTTAAAAATAAAATCCAGGAAACAGCAAACATAAAATCCACATCTCTCTCACTCTCACACACACTAAACCCCTCACATATGTGCTCTCCCCCCCCCCCCCCGCCCCAAGTCTGTACTCCTTCCCTGAAGAAGGCCACAAAAACAAACTGATGTATGGGAAGAGCACACTGCAGAGCTGCAGCCTTCAACAAAGAAGGTTCTGCATCCCACACAAATCATGGGGCAAGAGACCAGGCTGAGCAAGTTGTGGGGTGACAAACATAGAAAGGATACGTGGAAGATAATTATGAGGAGGGATTTGAAAGTGAAGAGGGGAGCAAGAAGTGGGATATTAACCCTGCACACTCAGAGGTGGTACAGATTATATTTTGGGAGAGGAGTTGGAATTCTCTCACACTCCAGGAACAGGTTAATTGTCCCATCCCAATTTCCATGCAGGACTCCAAGGTCAGATTTCAGATCAACAGCTATCCTGGGCAGTGACTTATCTTTTGCGCTGGGATAGGGTGGTGGTAGGATAAAATCTACAGCTTTCTCATCAGCCCAGGATAGAAAAATGGCAGCACATTAACATGCAGGGGTGTGAGAGACTGGCTTTCCTAACACAGCTAGATGGGTATTAGCCAGTTCCCCCAATCTGAACTTGCACTGCCCCTTACCTCTCTGCTCTCACACAATGACTCATGCAGACCATGGGAACTGAGGAGGCTGCAATCAAAGGAACTGGGACAGGAAGTCATGGCTGCCCAGGAAAGCATCGCTAGCAGGAAGCTTGGTGGAGGTGAGGGACAGGAGAGATGGAAGGCAGCTACACTGCCTGTTCCTCTCTGCCTCTCCCATAGAATATTTTTGGGGGGGGTGTGCCTGCAGGAGAGGTTTGAACACTAGCTCTGTAAACAGGAATTAAAACATTAATGTACAGGCTATTCTGTAACAGTTTATGGGGGGAAAAATGCCCCTTGTCCTCAAGCTTGCCTTTAAACTAATAAAACAAATCTTACTGCTATAAATTAATAGCTGGTAGATAAAATAGATAAGAACGAAGGAGAAACAACAAAAAGGAAATAACCAAAGGTAATTGTGTACCACGCTTTAAATAATTCTGTAGCGTTTCCTGAAACCTAACCACTGAAACTACTGCAACCACCATTTTTTCAGCGAATGGTAATAAAATGCAAATACCCTATTACTGCTGTGTGAACACAAATATACAGGGGAACTGGCAATGTTTAATGACAGATCACATGCCTCCCAACAGTACTTGGAAAGAATGCAAAACTTACCTGGCTCTAACTTGATAATTTTTACAGCAGCCAACTCTCCTGTATGAAGATTTCTGGCCTAAAATAAGAAAGTTAAGACATATTTAATCATAATGCAAGGGCCTTATAAACAATGGACTTATAAACAATGGCCTTATAAACAATGGCCTTTTACGTAGTGAAGCCTTGTATTATAGTACAGCACAATGCAATTAATTGCAAGCCCTCTGGGGCAGAGATTGTCTATTTCTATGGTTGTACAGCTCCAAGCACAATAGGCCCTAATCCTGGCTGGGGTCTTGGGATGCCACCAATGTGCTAACACTTACCCTAATCAAGCTCAGAAAAATACAATTAGTTACCTGCAACTGCTGCCTCTACACATTCATGCTTGTGGGATGTACTCCTCAGGGCTGCTGAAGTGGGAACCTTTTGGAGCCTGTCTGGATTGCACCAGCAGCCTCTTGCAGCACCAATTGCTCAGAGGTGAGGTTATAAAGGACTGTGCAGTCCCCACTCTCTCATTTCCTACCACTAACCCCCAGAGCATTATGCAAGTAGAACTCATATGAAGAGCGGAAGGTAGGTGAGCAGTGAGACTATGCAGAGGCAACACTCTTAAAATAGCCACTGTTTCTTATAAGCAACCTTAATCTTCACTCCGCGGCAGCCTCTGCATTGTCCTGCTTGTGAGAGTCTAGCGAGCAGTTCAGCCCTCAGGGAAGGTAGGCTGAATTAATTACGGATCACAGAACTGCTCTCTCAAAGTATAAGATCTAGATGCCAAGTTAAGAGAGTAGTGCTGCACAAAGACATGATTAGAACCCCAGGTATTAGCCTTGCAGATTTCTATGATGGAAACATTTCACAGGGATTTCATTAATGCTATCTTAGCTCTAGTAAAGTGAGCACTAAGTCACCCAGGTGCTGTCACCCTCGCTAAGGTATATTAGTTTTGACGTACAGCCTAATTCACTTAGGCAGGTGCTGAATAGAATCGGCATCTCCTTTCCACTGATCATCCAAAGGTTACAAGAAATCTATTCCTAGTTGTTTTATCCCCATCCAAAATAGAAACACACATTTCCCTGGGCACCCTGGATATGGAGTGAGGTTACAGGAGGAATTTGGGAGATAAATAACCTGAGATGGATGAAATTCGGACACCGCTTTTAGCAAGAATTTAGGATGAGGATACAGAGCAAGTTCATCCCCCTGGAATGAGGAGAAGGGAGGATGAACCCTTGAAGCATACAACGCACTCCTCCCCCAGATTAGCAATGCTGATTTTAACACTGGGGGGGAATAAGGAGGACTAGCCCAAGGACTTTATAGGTGAATCCCTCATCTTTGTCAACACTAAGTCAAGGTTCCATGTCAGGAGAGATCCTCGAACCTACAGATGACAACCACCAGCCCTTTCAAAATCCGGTGGTTGTCAGGCAACTAAAGGTCGCAGAACCATCCACTGCAAGAGACATGCTGAGATGGTAGACAAGTGCAGCTCAACTGAAGACAAGAAGAGGCTGAGCGAATAGCCCAAAAGAGAAGATACGGAGGCGGAACATAGATTGTTATCCACTCCCCACAGAGGAAACTTTCTCCACTTCTGAGAATAACCTTTCACATTAACTGGCTTTCTAGAGTGCAGGAGAATCCCTTTGTACTTTGACAGCGTGAATCAGCGCAGAAGTAGTCTGCGTCCTGTGTCCAAGCCAGAAGGTAGAGTGACTTGGTCAGAATACAGGGTAAGGGTCTTCTTGACACTGTAGGCCTGACAATACCATTAGGAAATATGGAGATTCCCATAAGAGACCAAGGACAGATTTGCTCACACTGTGACCCATGACGCGCTTACTGGTGTCCCCTGAGAAACAGCTGATCACATAGTGTTGGCTTTTCCCTCTTTGCTTCCAGCTGTTCAATTGCATTTCTTAGAAGCTGAAACATACAACACACTATATCCTTTCCTGATACTACTTTTCCATGTAAGCAATAGCTGCCATTGCTACAGGGATGTTATGCAAATGTCAATTAGATAGGATGCAGTCTGCCAACCTTCTTTGGCATTCTGAAAGTGCCTGGCACTGATTCACAGCTTTTAAAGCCAAAAGGATCATTGTGATAATCTAGTCTGACCTCCAGCATAACACAGACCACAGAACTTCCCTGAATTAATCCCTGCTTCAAATCCTATAGCTGTGGTTGAACCAGAGCAGATCTTTTAGAAAAACATCCAATATGGATTTAGAAATTTTCAGTGACAGAGACTCCACCACAACCCTTGGAGTAAGTTGTTCCAAATGGTTAATTATCCTCACTGTTCAAAATTTGCACTTTATTTCTGGTCTGAATTTGTCTAGCTTCAACTTCCAGTCACTGGACTTTGTTATACCTTTGTGTGCTAGATTAATAATAGCGGGCTCATCAGATTTCTGTTAAACTACATTGATTGAGCTCCTTGACTCTCTCATTATAAGGCAAGTTTTACAGTCATGCTTGTGGCACTTCTT
>NW_020664540.1:15346735-15370115 GCF_002925995.2 Terrapene triunguis | reverse complement strand
CCGAAATTGCTTTGCCCCAGGCCCCCTGAATCCTCTGGGCGGCACTGCCAAGCAATCCAGATTGCTCTCTATCAGTGACCTATCCTCTTCGTTATTTACCCCTCCCCCAATCTTTGTGCCATCTGCAAACTTTCAGTAATAATTTTACATTCTTCCAGATCATTGATAAAAATATTAAAAAGCACAGGGCCAAGAACCAAACTCTGCAGAAACCCACTAGATGTGGGTGTTTACAATTGCATCTTGAGACCTATCAGCTTTTAGCCAGTTTTTGAACTATTTAATATGTTCCATATTGACTTTGTATTGTTCTATCTTCTTAAGCAAAATGTTGTGAGGTACCAAGTCAAACACCTTACAGAAGTCTAAGTATATTACATCAACACTATTACCATTATCAAACAGAACTGTAATCTTCACAAAAAGATATCCAGCTGGAGAAGATCAAAAATAAACAACTTGTCTTTACTTTCAAGGCACTTCACAATCTGTCCCAACCCTACTTATCATATCTCATTCAGTATCAAAAAGTTGATTCCCGCCTCTGATCGGCCCATGATCCCAGCCTTCACCGCCCACTTGTTAAATTTTCAAACAAACACTTTCATGCTTTCTCCCCTGCTGCCCCTCATGCTTGGGAGAAGCTCCCGTAAACATCCACAGACCTACCTCATTATCAAACTCTCCTTAGCTGCAAGGCCTACAAAAAACTTGGCAATGGTTCAGCTGCTGATGTGCGGAGACCACTGCCAGTCATACTGTAGTATTTCCTTGTTCTCCTCCATGGGTCTGTCTGTATTCATTTGTTGTCTCTTGTCTTATACTTAGGTTGTCAGCTCTTTGAAGGCAAGGGCTGTCTTCTTGTTCTGTGTTTGTACAGCACCTTGCACAAGGGAGTCTTGACCCATGACTGGGGCTTGGCTCTAGGTGCTATGATAATACAAATACACCTCTACCCCGATATAATGCGATCCGATATAACATGAATTCGGATATAACGCGGTAAAGCAGCGCTCCGGGGGGGGGGGGGGGGGGGGGGGCTGTGCCCTCCGGCGGATCAAAGCAAGTTCGATATAACATAGTTTCACCTATAACGCGGTAAGATTTTTTGGCTCCCGAGGACAGCGTTATATCGGGGTAGAGGTGTACATTTCCATAAACCCTATCTTGATTGGCATTATACTACCCTCTTAATTCTTTATACCTGGGGTCTCAAACATGCGGCCCACAGAGTTATTTCCTGCAGCCTGCCATAGGTGCTGACTCCACCGGCAGCCAAGCTCCCCTCCCGCCCGACACCCTTCCCCCAAGCGTGTCACATCCCCGCTCCTCCGCCTACCTCCCAGCGCTTCCTGCTGCCAAACAGCTGTTTGGCTGCACTTAAGACTTTCCAGGAGGGAGGGAGGAGGAGTGGGGACGTGGCATGCTCAGGGGAGGAGGTGGAGAAGAGGCGGGACCGGGACTTTGGGGAAGGGGTGGGAAGAGGCGGGGCCTCATGGACTAGATGAGCAGGCTGAGGTATGAAGTTCAGCATGTATGATTCTTTGCTGGGAGTAGTTGGGAAGAATGTTTGTTAAAAGTGGCAACGTATTTTGTATGAATAATTACTTTAAAAAGTTCCTGCCCTTACAGCTGTGTTGATAGACTGTTAGTGTAGATCATCATCAGTGTTACTGACCACATAAGGAATAGTTACAGGTGTCTATAGTTTAGTAAAACCCCTCTTCACATTACAGTTTTTAAAAAGTTAATACATTGACTTTTAATAGCATACTAGATTACTCTTCATTCTTTTCATTTTTGACTATACTTTTGTATCGTTGTATGAAAAGGTTTCAGTGTTGCGGTCCTCGGGCCAATGTACTAGTCCTCATGTGGCCCTCGTGGTGATTTGAGTTTGAGATCCCTGCTTTAGACTCAAGTCCCATATCAGCTGTTCCATTATTTTGCTCAGGATTTAAGTCACACTGACAGGGCTATAATTATCCAGGTTGTCCATTTTAGCCTTTTTAAAATATTGTAACAACATTTGCCTTCTTCCAGTCCCCTGGAACTTCCGCAGTGTTCCAAGATTTACTGAGAATCAACATTAACAGTCCAGAAAGCTCCTCCACAGATCTTTTAAAATTCTTGAATGCAAGTTATCCAGACCTACTGATTTTTAATGTCTAACTTTAATAGCTGCTGTTTAACCCCCTCATCAGTTACTGTTGAAATTGAAAGTATTTCATTATCCTTTGTTTATATAATTTATCTTTTTCACAAATACTGCACAGAAATATTTATTAAACATTCTTGCATTATTGACAGTTCTACCATTTCCATCAAGAACTGGACTAATATCACTGTTTTGACTCCCTTTTGTTCCAATATACTTAAAAAAAACCCTACTCTTTATTGTCCTTGACTCTGCCGGCCATTTCCTTGTGTCCTTTTGCATCCCTTACCAATGTTCTGCAGTTTCTGATGAAAAGTCTTTTTAAGTTCTCTAAGGTGCCACAAGTGCTCCTGTTCTTTTTGCGGATACAGACTAACACGGCTGCTACTCTGAAACCTTAGAAGCTGAAGTCAACCTTTAAAACATCTATGCTGATGTCTTGGATCTTGGGTCTTCAATGCTTCTGCTTGGTAGCAGCCAGAGACTTCAGAACTATAAGCATGATAATCTGGTAGCAATTTCTTTAAATGCTGAGGTTGTTCCCAACTTGCCCAGCTTTGAAGCCCAAGGCAGCCTACTCAATCCCTTCACAGAGGCAGAACAACAAAATGGAAGATGAAATTCAATGTTGATAAATGCAAAGTAATGCACACTAGAAAAAATAATCCCAACTATATATACACAAAATGATGGGGTCTAAATCAGCTGTTACCATTCAAAAAAGAGCTTGGAGTCATCATGGATAGTTCTCTGAAAACAACTGCTCATTATGCAATGGCAGTCAAAAAAAAAACCTAACAAAGTTAGGAACAATTAGGAAAAGGATAAATAAGACAGAAAATGTCATGATATCAACTCTATAAATCCATGGTATGCCCACACCTTTTGGTCATCCCATCTCAAAAAAGATGTATTAGAATTGGGAAATATTAAGAGAAGGGCAACAAAAATGATGAAGGGTATGGAACAACTTCCATAGGAGGAGAGATTAAAAAGACTGGGACTGTTCAGCTTAGAAAAAAAGACGACGAAAGAGGAATACTATAAGAAGTCAATAAAATCATGAATAGTGTGGAAAAAGTAAACAAGGAAGTGTTATTTACCCCTTCACATAACACAAGAACCAGGGTCACCACTTACAGTAATAGGCAGCTGGTTTAAAACAAACATAAGAAAGTACTTGTTCACACAATGCACAGATAACATGTGGAACTGTTTGCCAGAGGATGTTGTGAAGGCAACACTATAACAGGGTTCAAAAGAGAATGAGATAAGGTAATGGGGGATAGGTCCATCAATGACTATTAGCCAAGATGGTAGGGTGGGCAAACCCATGCTCTGGGTGTCCCTAAACCTCCGACTGCCAAAAGCTGGGACTGGATGATAGGGGATCCATCACTCGCTAATTGCCCTCTTTTGTTAATTCCCTCTGAAGTATCTGGCACTGGCTGCTGTCAGAAGACAGGATACTGGGCTAGATGGACCATTGGTCTGAATTAACATGGCAATTCTTATGATGCTGAGCTGATGCCAGATCCAGGGACTTGGCTCAGAAGGCCTTCACTGGGGAAGGATAGCTCAGTGGTTTGAGCATTGGCCTGCAAAACCCAGGGTTGTGAGTTCAATCCTTGAGGGGGCCATTTAGGGATCTGGGGCAAAAAAAAATAAATATATATATATATATATGTATATATAGTTGGGGATTGGTCCTGCTTTGAGCAGGGGGTTGGACTAGATTACCTCCTGAGGTCCCTTCCAACTAATATTCTATGATTCTAAGATATTGAGCCTCCACTCCGCTTGCTACAGGCCCAAGACACGATTAAATCCAGGGAATGTGGTTCCCGCAGGCAAAACAAACAATGAGTATGTGATTCAACCTAAGGGAACACGAAGGAGCATGACGCATACTATTTAAACCTGACCTTCACCAGATCCTTGCAAAGCCGATCTGCCATAGCTAACGGATCCCTGGACCCCGGAAACATTTAGTGTGCTATGGCACAATTTAGCTGAACTATAAAGACGGATAAAATAAGGGGAACTCTTGAATTAAAAAAAAATTAAAAAATCACAGACACATACATACAAGAAGTCACTCTGTGCAGAGAGAGTGAAAGGCCCTACATCTGCAGCTAGCCACCGAAAGGAAGAAACTGGAGTTACATAGGCCTTTTCTACCCTCTGCTCCAAACATCCAGTGCCTGGCAGTGGCTCATCCAGTACTGTAATGTGGGCAGTGTAGACATACCCTTAGTAACAGTGATTTCAGAGTTGCCCTGGTGACCTAGCAGTGGGACAAGAAGCTACCAGGTACAGAAACTCATTTACGCAGCTTTTCTAATACTTGAGAATCATGGTAAAGCAGAGGTGGGCAAACTACGGCCCGCGGGCCACATCCGGCCCTCCTGCCCGGCCCCTGAGCTCCTGCCCCGGGAGGCTAGCCCCCGGCCCCTCCTCGCTGTTCCCCCTCCCCCGCAGCCTCAGCCGCTGGCGCAATGCTCTGGGTGGTGGGGCTGCGAGCTCCTGGGGCAGCGCAGCTGCAGAGCCCGGCCTGACCCAGTGCTCTGTGCTGCGCGGTGGCATGGCCTGGCTCCAGCCAGGCGGTGCGGCTGTAGCGCTGCCAGCCACCAGTGCTCCAGGCAGCACGGTAAGGGGGCAGGGGGGATGGATAGAGGGCAGGGGAGTTCGGGGTGGTGGTCAGGGAGCGGGGGTGTGGATAGGGGTCGGGGCAGTCAGAGGGCGGGGAACAGGAGGGTTCAACGAAGCAGGGGTCCCGGGGGGCGGGGCAGTCAGGAAGGAGAGGGGGAGTTGGATGGGGCGGCGGGGGGCAGTCAGGGGCAGGGATTCTGGGGGTTGGATGGGGCAGGAGTCCAGGGGGGGGGGCCATCAGGGGGTGAGAAGCAGGAGGGGTCAGAGAGGGGGCGGGGTGGGCCACGCTTAGCTGTTTAGGGAGGCACAGCCTCTGCTAACCTGCCCTCCATACAATTTTGGAAACCTGATGCAGTCCGCAGGCCAAAAAGTTTGCCCACCCCTGTGCTAAACTGTGTGATGACTTTTGTAATGTAGACCAGAGCCAGGATTAGGATAGAAACCCATGGAAAGGACATACTTTCCCATTTATCACTGAAACTGTACCTATGCCCCCAATATGATTCTCAAAGCACAAGGCACTGTTCCACATAGGTTGGTTGTGGTTTTATTTTGTGGAATTCCATATTGCCCACCCAAATTACAAGATTTTCACTGTGGCTTGAAAAGCATTGCTCGGATTGGCATTAAAAAGCTGTCCGAGGATACTGGAAATCACGGACATGATAATTCCAGGTAGGACATTCCCTGGCCACTCCTCTCAAGCCCCGCACATGGAAAAATATATTATAGGTGGGGCTCCCTGGCCACTCAACCATCAGAAATAAATGGGGAAAAGAAAGATTGATTCAGAACCAGTTATGTATATAGCATGACAGGTGTACGTAGTGCCTTAACAAATAAAATGAGACAATCCCAGCACAGATGAATTTACAATCTAAATTACTGAGCTGTGGGAGTTGACAAAGTCAGGAGGAAAATGGGGCAAGTAATTCACTTGCTGAACATCATAGCTACAGCTGCTATAGTCTTTATGTTCCTAGTTTTCCTGTTCCACCATCTTCCACTCTAACACTGAGAGGAGAGGAAATGAGGGAGATCCAGGTGTCAATCTCCCATCCACTGCTGTGGCAACAACTTCCATGTGGAGATCCCATCTGAAAAACCCTTGCCTCCAACCAACTCACCATCACATCCTTGTTTGATCTCCAACTTTGGATCAACTGCCCCACTCACCAGAATGGCTGCTTGCTTGATCTGTTCTTCGCTAAATATTGCTCCTTCCATGATATCTCAGTTTCCAAGTTCCTTCTTTCTGACCTCTACTACTCACCCCCTTTGCCGCTTTCACAACCTTTAATCTGCTAATACTCATGACTTTTTTCCACACTCCAAGTATCCACCCTGCTTCCTCCTTTGTTGCAGACTATCCCTTGAGTCTCTCCAAGATACATCTTTGATCTCCTCCTTCCTCTATCACCAACATGGAGGTTTCTCATCTGCTTTCCACTTCTAACCTCCCACACCTCCTCATCCCACTTGCCCCCACTCTCACCATTTCAAACTCCTCACTCTCTTTGGGCTCATTGTCCTGACAATACAGGCATGCCCTCATCTCTCCTAGCCTCGTAAAGCAGCCCCTCAACATCATTTCTCTCCCCATCTTTTATTCTTCACCGCCAAACTCACAGAATATGCCATCTACAACCACTGCCTTGAGCACCTCTCACCAGCTCCATCCTGGAGCCTCACCACTCCAATGAAACTGTTCTCAGAGCTTTTAAACAATCTCCTCTTGATCAAAGAGTAAGCCCTTTATTCCAGCCTCATCAGCCTCTACTCTGCTGCTTTTGACACTCTTGACAGCACCCACCTTCTTAACATCCTCTTGTCCCTTGGCTTCCATTACTCTACCCTCGCTGGTTCTCCTCTTATCTCTGTTCACCCCTCCAGGGCCTCTCTTTTTATAGGTAGCTGTCCTCTCCTCTCAACTTCTGTAGGGGTTCATCAGGGATCTACCCTCAGCCCCTTACTCTTCTCTAGGTAATCACAGCCCTCCCATAGCCTCACCTACCACTCCATGCCAATGACTCACAAATCTATCTTTCCACCCCAGCCCGTCTTCCTCTATCTATTCCCACAATACAGCCTGTCGTCGCACATCTCCGCAATGTCAACTTGACATGTTGAAAAGACATCTGGGTCATTCTAAATCCAGGAAAACAACTTCCTTCCGCATATGCAGGAAGTACATGTACTTGTGCCAAACCAGGGTACATTCAGTACTCTAGCTGTAATCAGGTTAAAACAAAAATTGTAAAAACATTACAAGGCATTGAGCAAAAAAAAAAAAAAAAAAAACAGAATGCGGAGACAAATCTGTGGCTCTGGATATTTTCTTATGAAGAGGACGGGTCCGTACTGGGAGAGTCTTAATGGGACTGAGCCTGGAGGCCGTGGGGTAGGGGTTGGGATCGTGAAAATTTAGAGTCAAAAGAACATAAGAACGGCCATACTGGGTCAGACCAAAGGTCCATCCAACCCAGTATCCTGTCTGCCGACAGTGGCCAATGCCAGGTGTCCCAGAGGGAATGAACCTAACAGGTAATCATCAAGTGATCTCTCTCCTGCCATCCATCTCCACCCTCTGACAGACAGAAGCTAAGGATACCATTCCTTACCCATAGCTCATATCTCTGAAGTAAAGCTGCTGTGCTTCCTGGGAAGTTGTGGTAGGCAATTGTTGCAAGCTGGCACCATCCCCATGGCCGTCTGTGGGACCACACACTGAGTGCCTGCCTTCCCTTTGACGGAGGACTTGCCTCCTGGAACATACCTTCATCCACAGGACATGAGTGCTCTCTGCGGTGCGCCACTGGCTTTCATACCCACATCTTGATTTTCAGAACTGAGTGGCAATGGCAAAGCTCCAGGACTAATCTGCGCACTCACATACCACGGACAAGTAACTAGCTAAGCATCTAACTGGCCACTTGTATGAATAATCTTTGTTACCACACAGGCAAGTTAAATGCACAGTTCTGGGAAACCAGGCCGTTGGTTTCTTACTGAAGTTACTTTCAGGTTAGGCAAAATCCTCAAGAGCAAATTCAGAGGAGAAACATAGTACCTTCCTCTGGCCTGCGGGCGAAGTAAAAAGAGAGAATCTGTCATGAAGACGAGTGGTTCCTTGCTTGCCTGGGACTCTATAGCAGGCCTTTGAGAATCGAAGGTGGGGAATGAGTTACCAAAAGAATCATAGATCTCAAAGGCAAGAGAAGTGCACCAGGGTTGTAGGAATCGCCAGACTGGAACAGATTCAAGGTCCAACAAGTCCAATATCCTCTCCCCAACAGTGGCCAGTACTAGACCCTTCTGAGGAAGGTGTAATAACTCCGCAGGCGCGGATGTGATAATCTGCCCCTCACATTAGGCCTCACCCTGATCTCTAATAGTTATGGATTGCCTTAAGCCCTGGAGCATGACCTTTAATATCTCTTCCAATTTTTTTGTAAGCATAACAACTCAGGATATTCTTGATACCCAGATAAATCGATTTGTCAGTTTTAGAAACTTCTCTTCTGTGAGGAGAGGAGGCGTAGGGAGCTGGAGAACTAACAGTTAAACTGTGAAGCAGGAGCACAGGACATGCTACTATTAATATCCGCCGAGGAGGTGCCAGAACACCAGCAACGCTGCCTCCTTCGAGGGTGAACCTAACCCAAAAGTCAAACCACAGGTCGGTGGGTAGTCGTTGTGAGAATGCAACTTGTAACTACAACCTCTTCACAAAATTCAGTTTGTAAGTGGGGAGAATTTATTCTCCCTGAGTGAGCTTGCAGAAGTGCTTTGCTTGGGGAAAATGGGGGCTGCTTTCTTTTACACGGCTTTGTACCACATGACGAAAGTACGTTCTTTTGAGAAATCAGGTTCTCCAAAGAGCTTTTCCTCTACTTTGTTAAAGGATTTGCAACCAAAGGTTAAAATGTAACTTACGCCCTGCAGCCAGGCTTGGAGCCGCTTTCTGACCTCCCCGGCTGCTCATCCAAGCAAGACTCTTCAAAGAAAATATACAACCTCTCTTCTCACCTAGGGACAAATCCAGAGGCCAGTTCTAAATTAGACACATGGGGGGAGGAAACTACAGACCACAGAGTGGCTTCACAGCTCCTCTGCACAAGCTATTCAAGATCAGTACCAATGGCTAGGTAGCAGTTCTGCAGAAAAGGACCTAGGGGTCACAGTGGACGAGAAGCTGGATATGAGTCAACAGTGTGCTCTTGTTGCCAAGAAGGCTAACGGCATTTTGGGCTGTATAAGTAGGGGCATTGCCAGCAGATCGAGGAACGTGATCGTTCCCCTTTATTCGACATTGGTGAGGCCTCATCTGGAGTACTGTGTCCAGTTTTGGGCCCCACACTACAAGAAGGATGTGGAAAAATTGGAAAAAATCCAGCGGAGGGCAATAAAAATGATTAGGGGTCTGGAGCACATGACTTATGAGGAGAGGCTGAGGGAACTGGGATTGTTTAGTCTCCAGAAGAGAAGAATGAGGGGGGATTTGATAGCTGCTTTCAACTACCTGAGGGGGGGTTCCAAAGAGGATGGAGCTCGGCTGTTCTCAGTGGTGGCAGATGACAGAACAAGGAGCAATGGTCTCAAGTTGCAGTGGGGGAGGTCTAGTTGGATATTAGGAAACACTATTTCACTAGGAGGGTGGTGAAGCATTGGAATGCATTACCTAGGGAGGTGGTGGAGTCTCCTTCCTTGGAGGTTTTTAAGGCCCGGCTTGACAAAGCCCTGGCTGGGATGATTTAGTTGGGAATTGGTCCTGCTTTGAGCAGGGGGTTGGACTAGATGATCTCCTGAGGTCCCTTCCAGCCCTGATATTCTATGATTCTATGAGTAGCCTCTGAAGGCAGACCCTGTATTCTGGTCCCACCCTACCCCCAATCCTATTGCCATTCAGGAATCCTCAGAAGAGCGCAGCATACTGCAAAGGAGGTGCATGTACCACTTGTCTGTGCAAGGAGTCCTTGTATCCCACCTCCCTATCCGTGAGCAACAAAATGATATGGGTTCCATTCCCATGGAGCCTCTTTACCAGCAGAGAATGGGGATGGATGTGTAAACTGAGCATGTCTAGAACAGATGCTGAACAGCCATTTTTGTCTGCCACATGGGGAAGATCTAGGAATGGATTAACAAGAGAAGTGGAAACAGACGTGGATGGCTATGAAAATGATACTATGGATCCTGCAAAAGATTAACGCAAATCCTGCTGGATGGGTGCACCTATCAGAATAGAGCTCTGCCAGACAGAAGAAACTGCACTTCCCATTCTGAATCCTTACAACACTGCATTCATGAGCCGGCTCAGATCACATGGGCATAGGTGAGGCACACTTGAAACTAATCCCAGCCACTAAGAGAGACACCTGACAGCAATTTCTAGTCTTCAGGGTACTTTCATTTTCACAGACAGAAATACCCAGAAGCAATTGTTCACGCTGTAATTTTCCAGCTGGATTTCTAAGACAGAGAGCAGTACCAGGCTCTTTTCTAGTGAAGAGCACAGAGCCTTTCAGAAAACATTCCCTAAACAGAAACGTCACAGATTCTACACACTAAAGGGGTTGGTCTCTCACAACTGTAGTTATTACTTCTTTTCAAGAATAAGAAGACTAACTGAAAGTAGAGTCACGGGGGAAAATAAATATACTTCTACGTCCTTTTTCACTCTATATTATCCTAGTATTTAGACACCAATCAGACTGGGGCACCATACTGCAAGGTGTTGTACAAACAGATAATGATAGCCCCTGCCCAAAGACTTCATACCAAAATATTCTTTCCTCTAAACCAGAGACGAAGCGTACCTGTTGATGGGGGGGGGGGGGCAATTTAAAAGTTCTGGTGGTATGCAGCGGGGCTCAGGGCAGGACATATAAACCCTGGTAGAAATCTGTGGCTGCACGTGACCCTGCATGCCCCCCTCCCCCCCAGCTCTGCTCTAAACATTAAGATCGGCAAGTACAAAACAGACGTTATGTTTCACAACTGACATGCTCACTCCACCTGCTTTGTGTCTGCTGGGGGGGGAAGTAAGGCCTAAAATACTTACAACTAGTGAGGATCTAAACCTCTATCACTTAAAAAAGATTCATATTCAGCGTAAAAGGCTATAAGCACCAAACAGAAGAACTTGAATCTAAACTGTAAACTGTGTGGGGCAGGGTCTGTCATCTTCGCACAGGTTTGTATAGCACTTAACACAACAGCTATATCTACACAGCTCATAGCAGGAAGCCTCCCAGCCCAGGTTGACAGACTGGGGTTTGCGCTACCACACTAAAAACAGCAGCACAGACATTTCGGCTTGGGCTCTGAAGCCAAAGGAGAGGGGGTGGGTTTCAGAGCCCGAGCTCCCGCCCGTGCAGCAACTTCAAAGCGCTGTCTATGCAACTATTTTTAGCGTGCTAGCAGGAGCCTCAGAGGCCCAAGTCTGTCAGCCAGGCTGCGAGGCTCACTGCTGTGAGCTATGTAGACATACCCAAGGAGGTCCAATCCCCCAACTGGGGCCTCCAGGCACTACTGTAGTGCAAATAAATAATACTTCAATGTACCAGCAGCCAGTTCAAGTGCAGAGGTACATTTGCTAGTGTGAAAATCTGGGGGCGAAGGGAGGGAGAAAAAGTACTCTTTCCACCCACAAGACAAAACACTGCCATTTAAAAATCATGTTTTAAACAAATAAAAAAACCAAACCCAAAAATTTCCTACTTGTATTAAGCTTCCTTAGATTCTATTAAAGAAATTTACGAATCCATTTACTTTTCACTATTGATGCTGTTGGTTTACTGTTTTGCATTTACCAGAGTTTGGGACAATGGAAAATAGCCTAGTTGGTTTCGCTTTCTGGTTCCCTTGCAAGGCTTTCATTGCAAACACAAAACTTCTTCCTATGCCCTCCCCTCCCCAAAACCACCCATTCCCACCCCCAGAATAAATACATTATGGAAAAGTTTCTATTCATCTTGTTTTGTGAAAGTTCATTTACTCACAATGTAAAAAAGTTGGATTAACTTTGATCTGAGTGCCCCTTTACCAATTAAAACCAAAGAACTGGTCCTGTGTGTTTTACACAAGACACATGGATTCCACTCATTTAAATTCTCCTACAGGTACTGTGTGCCTTCCTAAACCGAACACATACCAGTACTTACAACAGATGTTTTACTCTGGCTCACATGAACCATTTATATAATTCAGTACTGAGTTGTTTTAAATAAAGGTTATTTACCCTATAACTGCAGTTCTTTGTGCTGTCAGTACAGATCCACGCTTGGTATGCACGCACACTTTGGCTCCAAAGACGGAACTTTTGAGAAAACTCTTGACCCTTGAGGCTACACATGTACTCCCTTGAGGTACCAGACTCCCAGGCCCAAAGATAAGGACCTATGACCCCAAGTCCCCGTCAGCTCAGCTTCCTTATCACAATCTCTGAGAGAGACTCTGAAGAAGCAGGGCTGACAATTCATAGATTCCAAGGCCAGAAGGGACTATTATGATCCTCCTGGATAACACAGGTCAGAGAACTGCCCAAAATAATTCCTAGAGCTGATCTTTTAGAAAAACAGCCAATCTTGACTTAAAATGTGTAAGTGATAGAGAATCCACCACACACCTTAATAAATTGTTCTAATGGCTAATTACCCTCACTGGCAAAAATGTATGCCTTATTTCCAGTCTAAATTTGTCTAGCTTCAACTTCCAGCCATTGGTTCATGTTATACCTTTCTCTGCTAGACTGAAGAGCCCTTTATTAAATATTTGTTCCTCATGTAGATACTCTTAGACTAATCAAATCAGCTTTAATCTTCTCTTTGTTAAGCTAAATAGATTGAGCTCCTTCAGTCTATCACTATAAGGCATGTTTTCTAATCCTTTAATCATTCGCATGGCTCTTCTCTGACCCCTCTCTCCAGTTTATCGACATCCTTTTTGAATTGTGGACACCAGAACTGGACACAGGATTCCAGCAGCGATCGCACCAGTGCCAAATACAGAGGTAACATAACCTCTCTACTTCTACTAAAGACTCCCCAGGATCACATTAGCTCTTTAGCTCCTTTTGCCACAGCATCATTCTGGGAGCTCATGTTCAGTTGCCTGTCCACCCTGATCCTTAAATCTTTTTCAGTCACTGTTTCCCAGAATAGAGCCCCTCAGCCTGTAAGTATGGCCTCCAGTCTTTGTTCCTAGATGTATACGTTTACATTTAGCTGTATTAAAACCCAATATTGTTTGCTTGCACCAGTTTGCTAAGTTTACCAGATCACTCTGAATCAGTGACCTGTCCTGTCCATTATTTACCACTTTCCCAATTTTTGTGTCACGCGTAAACTCGATCAGTGATGATTTTATGTTTTCTTCCAGGTCATTGATAAAAATGTTAAATAGCATAGGGCCAAGAAATAATTCCTGCAGGACCACACTGGCAACACACCTGTTTGAAGACGACGTCCCTTTTACAATTACATTGAGACCTATCAGTTAGCCAGTTTTTAATCCATTTAATGTGTGCTATGTTATTTTATATTGTTCTAGTGCTTTAATCAAATATAGATCTACACTGATGACCTACTCTAAGGACAGTTGTTACCTTATAAGTAACACCTTTTTCTTCAAGAATCATCAGCAAATATCCCCAGACCTTGGGAGATAAATTAACAGTAACGAACTCAAAGAAGGAGAGTTACAATATTAAAAATGAAGAAGGCAAGTCTACTCTTGTGAATTGGGATCAGCTCTGGAAGCCAAGATAAAGTAGTAATGTTGCATAAACAGATCAACTGTGCTCCAAGTGGTAGCTTTACAGCTCTCAGCAACAGCAACATTTGAGTTATTCTGAGCTACTTGGGACCCATGTGTTTCAACATCTCCAAGTAGAGATATTCTTGCAAGGTCATAATCACTTGAAAACCAAGCTTTGTTTCTACACTTTGATAATTCCCCTTACTTCCCGCTTGGCAGGCTCTGGAAGCGGATACAGGAAGTGGAGGATTTTGCCCCACAAGAAGTGGTGTCCGGCTATTAGGACTTGATGATTTGCTATATGCAGATGACTACAACTTCTGTCCCAATAAATTGCATCTGGTTCTCATCTGGCCCTGGTTCTTGTGGGGGACTTCAATCACCCTGACATCTGCTGGGAGAGCAATACAGCAGCGCACAGACAATCCAGGAAGTTTTTGGAAAGTATTGGGGACAACTTCCTGGTACAAGTGCTAGAGGAAACAACTAGGGGCCAGGCTCCTCTTGATCTGCTGCTCACAAACCGGGAAGAATTGGTAGGGTAAATAGAAGTGGGTGGCAACCTGGGCAGCAGTGACCATGAGATGGTCGAGTTCAGGAGCCTGACAAAAGGAAGAAAGGAGAGCAGCAGAATACAGATGCTGGACTTCAGAAAAGCAGACTTTGACTCCCTCAGGGATCTGATGAGCAGGATCCCCGGGAGGCTAATATGAGGGGGAAAGGAGTCCAGGTGAGCTGGCTGTATTTTAAAGAAGCCTTATTGAGGGCACAGGAACAAACCATCCCAGTGTGCAGAAAGAGTAGCAAATATGGCAGGTGACCAGCTTGGCTGAACAGAGAAATCTTCAGTGAGCTTAAATACAAAAAAGAAGCTTACAAGAAGTGGAAATTTGGACAGATGACTAGGGAGAAGTATAAAAAGATTGATCGAGGGTGTAATCAGGAAGGTCAAAACACAATTGGAGTTGCAGCTAGCAAGGGATGTGAAGGGTAACAAGAAGAGTTTCTAAAAGTATGTTAGCAACAAGAAAGTAGTCAGGGAAAGTGTGGGACCCTTACTGAATGGGGGAAGCAACCTAGTGACAGATGATGTGGAAAAAGCTGAAGTACTCAATGCTTTTTTTGCCTCGGTCTTCACAGACACGGTCAGCTCCCAGACTGCTGCACTGGGCAGCACAGTATGGGGAGGAGGTGAGCAGCCCTCAGTGGTGAAAGAACAGGTTAAGGACTATTTAGAAAAGCTGGACATGCACAAGGCCATGGGGCTGGATCTAATGAATCCGAGGATGCTGAGAGAGTTGGCTGATGTGATTGTAGAGCCATTGGCCATTACCTTTGAAAACTTGTGGCGATTGGGGGAGGTCCCGGACAATTGGAAAAAGGCAAATGTAGTGCCCATCTTTAAAAAAGGGAAGAAGGAGAATCCGGGGAATTGCAGACCGGTCAGCCTCACCTCAGTCCCTGGAAAAATCATGGAGCAGATCCTCAAGGAAACCATTTTGAAGCACTTGGAGACGAAGGTGATCAGGAACAGTCAACATGGATTCCCCAAAGGCAAGTCATGCCTGACCAACCTGACTGCCTTCTATGATGAGATAACTGGTTCTGTGGCTACGGGGAAAGGAGTGGAGGTGATATATCTTGACTTTAGCAAAGCTTTTGATACCCTGTCCCACAGGATTCTTGCTAGCAAGTTAAAAAAGTATGGATTGGATGAACGGATTGTAAGGTGGATAGAAAGCTGGCTAGATCATCGGGCTCAACGGGTAGTGATCAACGTCTCGATGTCTAGTTGATAGCCAGTATCAAGCAGAGTGCCCCAGGGGTTGGTCCTGGGGCCGGTTTTGTTCAACATCTTCATTAATGATCTGGATGATGGGATGGATTGCACCCTCAGCAAGTTTGCAGATGACACTAAGCTGGGGGGAGAGATAGATATGCAGGAGGGTAGGGATAAGGTCCAGAGTGACCTAGACAAATTGGAGGATTGGGCTAAAAGAAATCTGATGAGGTTCAACAAGGACAACTGCAGAGTTCTGCACTTAGGATGGAAGAATCCCATGCACTGCTACAGGCTGGGGACCGATTGGCTAAGAGGCAGTTCTGCAGAAAAGGACCTGGGGGGTTACAGTGGACAAGAAGCTGGATATGAGTCAACAGTGTGCCCTTGCTGCTAAGAAGGCTAACGGCATATTGGGCTGCATTAGTAGGAGCATTGCCAGCAGATTGAGGGAAGTGATTATTCCCCTCTATTCAGCACTGGTGAGGCTGCATCTGGAGTACTGAGTTCAGTTTTGGGCCCCCCACTACAGAAAGGATGTGGAAAGAGTCCAGCGGAGGGCAACGAAAATTATTAGGTGGCTGGGGCACATGACTTATGAGGAGAGGCTGAGGGAACTGGGATTATTTAGTCCGCAGAAGAGAAGAGTGAGGGGGGATTTGATAACAGCCTTCAACTACCTGAATGGGGGCTCCAAAGAGGATGGAGCTAGGCTGTTCTCAGTGGTGGCAGATGACAGAACAAGGAGCAATGGTCTCAAGTTGCAATGGGGGAGATCTATGTTGGATATTAGGAAAAAACTATTTCACTAGGAGGGTGGTGAAGCACTGGAATGGGTTACCTAGGGAGATGGTGGAATCTCCATCCTTAGAAGTTTTTAAAGGCCCGGATTGACAAAGCCCTGGCTGAGATGATTTAGTAGGGGTTGGTCCTGCTTTGAGCAGGGGGTTGGACTAGATGACCTCCTGAGGTCTCTTCCAACCCTAATCTATGATCTTCTGCTTTTTCTCAAGCGGATGTGTATATTTTCCATAGGCCAGCCTTGAGCCAGATACCACTAAGGAATGTGGATGGGAATGTTGGAGGAAATAATGAAAACTAGTCTGAGGGACTTGGTTAAGCCTTTCTGCATCCCAGATTTGGTTGTAGTTTTTTTTCCTCTGCCCTCCTCTGCTGTGAATGATTGATCAGGGCTGACAGGCTGAAGACCACCCACCATTGTTTGGAAGTTCCTTCTACTGTGGAAGATGCCATAGAGATGGCCATGTGCTGAAGTCCTCTAGGTCCAAAGAACAATTAATGTTTCTCCACCACTGCTGCATACCTCATCCCTGACTTGCAGCTACCATATCTAAGAACTGATGCAGTTTCCATGCCTATTCAGTCCTTAGCCTTTTTCCTGTGAAGGGAACCACTGCAATGGAGATATTGTGATTTGAAAGCCTGCCTAGTGGGAAAGTAACTGAGACCACAAAATCGTTTCACACAAAGTAAAATATTGGAGCCCTGTGTTTTATCTGCAACAGTAGCCAAAAAGCAAAGAATGAAGAAAAAAGAAGTTCCATAAACCAAGAAGAGATTAGAGCCACAGCCTTTAAAAAAAACGAAATGATTGTGATTTATGAGACTAAGGTAAAGCAATCAACATTATCATTTGTTGCAAAATATCCTGAAGACACTACACATTTTGCAAACCTGTTCTGTATGCAGAAGGATGCTTTAGAAATCAATATTACCCATCTCTGCACAAGGATGCTTAAGCACTGCAGTATGTAATTAAATGACAATTGTATGGGGTATTCGTAAAAACGCCATTTCAACCTTTAAAAAAAAGAAAAATAAAAAACATACGAGATTTAATGGATGCAGTACACAAGAGAAACCAACGTGTTTTTAAAGTCAAGATGTATCCCAAGTAGCCAATAAGTCCAAGAGTCACAGGAAAAGACAAGGCAGGAGAGGAAAAGGAGTGCCCCGTACCTCAGATGCGGTTTATTCTGTACTTTGGATTTTTGGTAAACACAGTTCAGGCAGGAATCTCCAACTGCTGGGACTAACAGCTGCATATTTGAGTTGTTAGAATGTACAAATACAAACTTGCTGCAGGCTTCATGATTGAAGTACCCCATCTCACATCATGATGCATGATGATTGCTTACTGAGACTGCTCCCTTGTCTCCTTTCTTCAATCAGGACTCTATGCCTTCTATCAAGCTCCATATCCCCTATTCCAAACATCCCCTTTCCTCTTTCAAATCCCACGCCCAATCAGAAATCACAACCCCATTGTCCTACATGGTGTGCAAACAACCAAGACTGTCCCTGTCCCAGAAAGCTCACAAGCTGGGATTCAGACAAAACTCAACAGTTGAACAAACACAAATCTGAAGGAAAGGGGAGAAAGTGGGAGGACAACTACTAGAGAAAGGTGCATGTGTATAAATTAATCCTAAGAGTGGCCTCAGTAGTCACAAGTGATTACAAGTTAAACCAATGCCAGGCAGTGGCACCTTAAACCCTCGTCTTCAAGCAATCCCTCCCTGCTCTCAATAATTCCCACACACCCTGACTCTCCTGATCTGTTGTTCTGGGTCTCATTTAAATTGCAAGGTCTGTGGGCCAGGAACTCTGCCTTGGTGAGGTTTTTAAAGCACCATGTTAATTGACAACCCAGTGTGATTTTTCTGTAATTATCAGTGTCCCTTCACAAACATCAAGCTGAGAAGCAGAACTTAAAGCAGGGGCTTTTAAGATTTAAAGCAGACCTGTCTCATTCACCCTCCAGCAGAACAATCAGATACCGCCCAGGTACAAACCCAGGTTTCTCCTAATCCGCATGCAGAGACATGTATTTTGCCTATGTCAATGCAATTAGTAAATGCAATCAGTGCAGCATAAGAAACCCTCTCCCCTCAAGAGTTACAAGTGTCACAGAATTAATGCCAGCATGGGGAGGAATTTGAATTCAGATCTTTTATACAGCATCATGTCGTGTTATTGCTACATTACGGGAACAGGCTCCTTGCAAAGCTTTCGATTTAAAAAAAAAGTTTGAAAAAGTTAAAGTTCTCAAATTTGTAACAGAATTTGTATTTAAACTTAAATCCCTAAAACACTGCATTCAACACAAGGGACACACAGACACTCCGTTATTCCACTGTGCACCTCAAACACCAGCAGAACATCTCCACAGATATCGTCATGTCAAAATGTCATAGCTATAGGCACACCCCCAAGACATCACTTCCCATTCCCATGGCCACCATTAAAATCCATATTAATGTTTTATCCGATTTCAATTAAAGAATAAAATGTATAACCTCCTTTATGCCTTCTTTACTATCATTTTTATTCTGTATTAATTAGTAGAGATTTCCAAAGCACTATAGTGATATAGGTGTTTACCTGTGGTGGAATTTGGCCAGGATACTGGGGTTATTACTTTCTGTACCTGAATTCTATCTGCAGTTTCCACTGGATTTTTTTCCCCAGTCTCTTGTCCTAAAATGTTGGGCAGCAGTGCTGTGTGATATCCAAGAGCTTCTGTGTTCACCAGAGATGAAATGCAGCCTTTGCATTCCCAATGTACTCCACAGGGTACTGGGAGGCTTGATTCATGTTTATACAATGCTTTGAGATCCTCATATGGAAGATACTATGGAAGTACTGCAAGGCGGGTAAATTGGAATTTTGCCAGGAAGACAGAACTAACATCCATCCCTACTTTTTTGAACAGCATTATGGGCTCTTTAACAGGATCGCAGCATGCAAATGATTTGACAACAATGGGGGACGGGGGCACCAAGGATAGGGCACCACCGCACTTTTCAATGCCACTGAATATCCCAGCCTCATTATTACAACCTCTTTTCAAAGTTAGCATGTAGGATATCCTTTATAAAGAACTGTATTAAGGGAAGTTTAAAATGTCATTAACATTCAATAAACAGTGCTATTTTTTATGCAAGCATTAATGAACAAGCAGATACAGTCCTAATATAAATTAGGCAATTGATGGATTGATATTTTACTGAAAAGGGCAGGCCCAAATTTGAATCTGTGTACACACACTGTAAACAGATATGAAAATCATTTATTTATAGGCATTTTTCCTCCACCCAGAAATGCATTCTGGAATCGAAAAAAATCAAATCAGTGCCAACAACTCAGCACTCATAAGCAACCCTACAATAAACCATTGTGCACCATGTGGTGAAGAGAGGGGGGGAAAAAATCACTAACAAAACAGATCTCAATTTTAAGCTTCCAAGTAACAGTTCTGAACAGCAACGTGAGTAGGGTGGAGGATGTAAAATAATACCTTAAACGTACTGCTACAATTTAATGGTGAACAAAAATATTTGCTTAAACCCTCCATCACCTGCCAAAAAAAGACTGTGCTAGAAGCTGAGTGCCCAAATTTGTGCCCAACCACAAATCATTGTATTTTCTTCTTTTCTAGGTTTATAATGCAGATCTCCCTACAATTCCCTGTTTATAGGGGGTCTTTCATAAAGGAACAGAGTAAAAACCAATGGCCCAGGAATAAATGTAGTATCTGAAGCTATTTTTAACTCATGGATTTTAAACTATGTATTAAGTTGATGGTGTCCCTTTCACATATTGGGGGTTTAATTTTGTCAGGTTACAGTACGGAGAGGTTTTGATTTTATCCCTGTTTGGGATCTTTGCATGGGAAGCTGATAAACTTTGTTCAAGTTGCTGAAAAATTTAAAAGACCAACATTTGTTTAAGGTGGGTTTCATTTTAGATCTGTTAAGCTGAACTGGCCTTTTCAGATGCTCAGAGCAAAATTCACTAGCAAAGGTACTTAGTGGTCTCTTGTAAAGCCCTCTGGAAAATACCTGTTTTTAGTATTTATGATTGTTAAATATTCTTGAGGTAGTGACAGTGTGGTACAGTGAAGAATGCACTAGAAACACCTTCCCATAGCCAACCTCCTACTTTCAGCCACCACTTCAGGAGTGCCACCAAAATTAATCTGTACAGTTTTACTTGATCTCAGTTAAAGACCCATCTCTAGTAGGGGTCAATTTTTGTTGGCCCCTCATATAATGGCTTAAGATAGGTTTCACTGTATGTTGTATTGTACCAGTTCCACTTTTGAGTTAAATGTATTCTACAGCATTCCAAAGTAAAACACTTTAGCCTCTTATCTCAGGAGTTAAGAGCCCCAGTTTGCCAACAAAGCTAAAATCTTAAGCACTATTTGCAAGACACCCAACACTGCATGTTGTTGAGCATTCTCAAGCCCACTGGCTTCGCAGAAGGTGGTCAGTACCTCACCAGGTAATGGTCTAGGAATGGAAGTGTAATATGCATAGCTTTTATTTGACATGGTTGTGTTTACAACATTTCCCATGTCAGTGTGATCAGGGCCTCCAAGAGTATCTGCAGAATATACAATGCTAACTAACTCTATAGTGACCTGAAACTCTGTATGAGTTTCTGAAGAGCTGGCTTAATCTGCTTCTGCCTCTGAAAGCTATTGTTAACTCAGGGATAAACTTGCACCCTTTTAATCAGGTACTATAAATGACACATTCTCAAAAGTAATTCCGTGAACAAATAACCCTCCCCTCCCTCCCCGTTAAAAGGATCAATAAACACTGAAGGTAGCAGGTGATGTATCCATCAATTCAGACCCTTTGCAGCATCAGGACCAGAGAGATGATATTTTGTCCCATCCATCCCAAGTGTCAAAGAACCTTTTTATTTAAAAAGAGAGAATGTGCAGGCACATGCACGAGGGTTGCAGGGGAATCTCAGCCTGCCAACACTGTGCCAGGGATCTGAACGGGCCAGGACTTTTAGGAAGTCACCATCTCCCACTTCCAGCACTAGTGGTCCCTTTGTGCTCTGAAGTTCGGCCACAAAATGAAAAGGGCTAATAAGTGATTTCTAAAAATGAAAGCTGGTTAGCATTAATATTTACAGGGTCACAAAACAGGGAGTGGGGGTGCAGACAAAGAGTCGAGGGTGTAGGTATATCATTCTCACCTTATAGACATCTCCGTATGTGCCACTCCCCACCCTCTGGATGAGCTCATAATCCTGCTGTGGATTCCGCCTCATGATATCCCCACTCGGCCGAGCCACAGGGTCCATCCTCAGTCAATACAGCCCCAAAGAGGGGGGCAAACAGGAATTCTATGCAGTTGCGTCTCCCTTCACCACCCTTGGGAGTCCACTCCCAGGAGGACAGATGCTCTAGATGTCTAACGAGGGGATCTGTTCTTTGCACACATGGCTTCTGCTCCCACCTTTTTGCCTAAGACACAGAACAAAACGACTTATTAGGCTTTGGTTTCAGTTAGGCTTTGTGTTGCTGGCTCCCAGGAGATTGGGGGTGGGGACTCAGATCTCAAAAAAGAGAAGCCTCCACCCTCAAGTGCTTCTATGCTGCATTAGAGGGAAGGGTCTCAGCTTCTGTTACAGCGTGGTTGACAACAAAGACAACAGTGGTGGAGGCGGGACTGCTATGATAGCAGCTGAGTGGGGCAGCTGGGTGTCCCCCTCACACTGTGCTGGGGCTAGGAAACAGCGGCTACCTTCTCAAACTCTTCCCACCTCTGGTCCAAAGGCAGAGGGAAAGGAGAGGCAGTTCCCTGCCTGGATGCTCTCCACAGCATAGGGCAGCTATGTGCTGTTGATATTTTAAGGACCACCTCAAAAATAATGCTAACTTGCCTGCCGTAGGCCCAGAGATAGGTGTTCTAGCAGAGAGGGAGCTGAGGTGATAGAGCATCTATTCGGGTCTTCCATTTAAACAAAAAATGCTCTCTCATAAACATAACCAAGGAGACATACAACAGCACCTGGAGGCACACTTACGTAAGTGCCCTTGCTGCAAGCATTTATCCTTTGGTCCTGGACAAACTGAGTATTAACAGAACAACACAGAGCTCAGTGTGTCATCTGCAGGGTGGGGATGGAGCCCCTGAGTGGGAGGGAAGGAGATCAGGGCCCCTTCTCCCCCAGGAAGGCCTTGTTTGGTACCCAGCACTTGTGGGGCTATTCCAAAGGCAGGATCTTTGTTCTTCAGGGGAATTGCTGTGGGCCCCAGGGTCAGTCACCTCTGGCAGAGATGCTGTACAGGTAGCTGGAGAAGGGTGACTCCACAAGAGGGAGGGGAGTCTGCCCTCACCACTCACCTGTGATTGGGGGACTGGATTTAACAAGGGGGTGGTCCTGAGAGCCAGTGACAGCCTCCCCCACCCCATTTCTTCAGCCCAGAGGGACCATCCCACCCCTGAGGCACATCACTGATGCCAGGATCCCCCTCCTCACCCCACACAGGAGTGGCCCCTGTCCCCCATCATTAACCTCCAGAGGCCCCTCCACACTGCATGGGGGCCCGGGCAATGCCCCCCATCGTTATCCCAGAGCCAACCTCCATCACATGAAGGTGGGTTCTGCCCCCCACTTTCACCCCAAGAGCCCCCTCCCCATCTCACAGCACTGGTCGCTGCCCCCCATCACTAGCTCCCCACCACATGGGACTAATCGCTACCCCGCATTGCTGCCCCCCGGGACTCTCCCCATGCACAGGGCCGGTCACTGCCCCCCCCCCCGGCCCCCCCCCCCGGCCCGGTCGCTGCCCCCCGGGACCCTCCCCACCGTACGGGGCTGGTCGCTGCCCCCCGGGCCGGGCCTCCCCGCCGCTCCCCGCACAGACCCAGCGGCGGGGCGGCTCCGGCGGGCAGGCCCAGCAGCCGGGGGAGGGAAGCGACGCCCGCCCGGAGTCCTGCGGCGGCCGGAGCCGGGGTAGGGGCCTCCCTCGCCCGGCCGGCCGGTCACTGACAGCGGCCGGGCCGCCGCCCCACGGCCCCCGGGCAGGCCGGATCGAGCCGCCGCGCCGCTTACCTCTGCCCGGGCTCCGGCGCGGCCCTTTGCCCCGCGCTGCGAGTCGGAGCGCGGCGGGCCCAGCCCGGGCCGCCCAGTCACACGAGCCGCCGGCCCGGGCCTTCTCGAGCCCGGCTCAACCCCGCTGCGCCGCCCGACCCCCC
>NW_020664540.1:15327625-15331735 GCF_002925995.2 Terrapene triunguis | reverse complement strand
GGGAAAGCAAGGCCTGCACACAATTCGATCTCATCAGACTTTCCAGTTAACTGATCTCCTTTCCCTTCCTCCTTTTTCTCTCCAATTTTCAAATGTTATTTCCTTTCATTTTCTGTTTCAATGTCTGCAGTCCTCCAACAGTCTCCAGCACAAAACACATCCCAGAATGCCGTTTGCTTCTCGGCCACTTCAGAGGAGCAAGAGGTAGATGCAACGTCAGGCACTAACTGTAAAAATCTAAAGGGAAACTTTGAAAAAGTCTCAAAGCATGTTATACACTGTCACCCTCAGGGGCGGATCAATGTATTTTGCTGCCCCAAGCACGTCAGTCCCGCATGCCTGCGGGAGGTCTGCTAGTCCCGCGCCTTCGGCGTACCGGCCGCCGAATTACCACCAACTCTGCGGGACCGGCAGACCTCCCACAGGCATGCCGCCGAAGGCTGCCTGACTGCCGCCCTCACGGCGACCGGCAGGCCGCCCTCCGCGGCTTGCTGCCCCAGGCACGTGCTTGGTGCGCTGGTGCCTGGAGCCGCCCCTGATCACCCTGTCCTGCTCCTTTGAGATAGCCGCGCATGACCTTCTAGGTTGCAGAAGGATTTGGCTGCCTGACACGTGAGCCAATGCTTCGGAGAGCTGAAAGAATGTACGTTTCACTGGAATGCCATAAATACCGAAGGGAGAACACTGGATAAGATATTGCTAATGAAGTACCCGCATGTTAATGGGAGCACAACAAAACACTGGTTTGGCACACACAGGCTGCCTGAGCAGAACATCAATTTACTTTTGATTTTTTCTCTTCCTCAAACTGAAGTTGGATGCACTAGTTCACCCCACATACAGAGTGACAGATGGCACAACTGTCGTAAGTTTCCCTTTAGTGAAAGGTTGTATCACAGAATTCAGTCACCCTCTCTGGCACAAAACATTTTGCAAGATATCAGCCTCCGGCTGAATTCCCGTCTCCTGCCTCCAGATTCCACCTATTCTCATCCTCTCATTTCCCTGGCGTCCAGCTATATTGCCAGTTTGCCCTTTTGTGCTCCAGAGTGGTGTTATTATTATCAATGGTTTGCACTGCCACAGCACCCAGGAGCCCTAGTCATGGAGCAGGCCACCATTGTGCTAGGCGCTGTACAAACACAGACCAAAAAGTCCCTGCCCCAAAGAGCTGACAATCCAAGTATAAGACAAGAGATTGGAACAGACACGCAGGGCCATATAAGGAAGCAGTGAGACCACATTGGTCAGCATGATCAGCAGTGGTCTCAGCAAGCCAGCAGCCTAACCATTGTCGAGTTTTTTTTGTAGGCATCAGGGCAAAGGACAGTTATAAGGAGGATTTTGAAGAACAATGAAGTGGCTTGGGGGATGTTCGCAGGGAGCTCCTCCCCAGTGTGATGGGCACTACTACTTCCAAGGGGCGGAAGCCAAAGGAGGCTGTAGCTTCAGGATTATTTTGTTTTTAAAAAGGTAGGGTGGGTAGGGAGGTTGTATCTGGCAAGATGGCATTGCAGGGCACAGAACAAAACCAAGAAAGGACATTACCCCTTTTTTCTGGACAGATGGCAAACTTACACTGATGAAGCAAGTCACTAGTGCTGTAGCCCTGCCATCCTTAGTGCCCACGTATGTCACCCGTGCAATGCAAATGAACTTGTCGATTGGCTGTGAGTTGGTTTCTCGTATTTTGGGTCTCAGTGTACATTTCCACGTGTGTTCTGTGCATGGTAGAGAATATTCCTCTGTGTACATTCCAGAATGTAATGCCATTGTGACAAGTATACGTACAAGTCTATACGTATACACTCATAAGCACAATATATATAAGAGCACTTTAGACCCAACATGAACCACGACCTTTCATCACAGCCACTCAATTTCCTGGAATAATCCTTGGAAAGCAGATAGTGCCCAGAAGATTAAGGGCCCAATTCACCACTTTGTTACATACATTTTACATCAGGGTGACTGCACTATCTTCATCAGAGTCAGCCCAGCATAAAACTGGTGAAACAGGGTGGTGAATCGGGTCCTAACTATTAGGGGAATCACGCGCCTGCTGTTACTGGAAAACCTGGCAGGAGAGATGCATCTTACATGTTTCCCTGAGGTTCAGATGTCTTTTTGGTGGGATCAAATTCCAGGGGTGAGTGAGCTCCGCACCCAGAAGCACCCTTTCCCCTAGGTGCCTGTGAGCTGGCAAAAGTGGTCCCTCACCATGTAGTTCTCAAGGGGGCAGTGGTTTCTGAGGTAGCTGGGGCCCTGATCAACTGGAGCTTTGTGGTTGTTGTGTTGATGTAGCTTCTCTCTGTGTATGTTGGGGATCATAGAATCATAGAACTGGAAGGGACCTCGAGAGGTCATCTAGTCCAGTCCCCTGCACTCCTGGCAGGACTAATTATCTAGACCATCCCTGACATGTGTTTGTCTAACCTGCTCTTAAAAATCTCCAATGATGGAGATTCCACAACCTCCCTAGGCAATTTATTCCAGTGCTTAACCACTCTGACAATTAGGAAGTTTTTCCTAATGTCCAACCTAAACCACCCTTGGTGCAATTTAAGCCCATTGCTTCTTGTCCTATCCTCAGAGGTTAAGAAAAACAATTTTTCTTCCTCCTCCTTGTAACAATCTTTTACATACTTGAAAAGTTATCATGTCCCCTTTCAGTCTTCTCTTTTCCAGACTAAACAAAGCCAATTTTTTCAATCTTCCCACATAGGTCATGTTTTCTAGACCTTTAATCATTTTTGCTGCTCTTCTCTGGACTCTCTCCAATTCGTCCACATCCTTCCTGAAATGTGGCGCCCAGAACTGGACACAATACTCCAGTTGAGGCCTAATCAGAGCCGAGTAGAGTGGAAGAATTTCTACTTGTGTCTTGCTTACAACACTCCTTCTAATACATCCCAGAATGATGTTCTCTTTTTTTGCAACAGTGTTACACTGTTGACTCATATTTAGCTTGTGGTCCACTATGACCCCCAGATCCCTTTCCGCAGTACTCCTTCCTAGGCAGTCATTTCCCATTTTGTATGTGTGCAACTGATTGTTCCTTCCTAAGTGGAGTACTTTGCATTTGTCCTTATTGAATTTCATTCTATTTACTTCAGACCATTTCTCCAGTTTGTTCAGATCATTTTGAATTTTAATCTTATCCTCCAAAGCACTTGCAACCCCTCCCAGCTTGGTATCGTCTGCAAACTTTATACGTGTACTCTCTATGCCATTATCTAAATCATTGATGAAGATATTGAACAGAACCGGACCCAGAACCGATCCCTGCGGGACCCCACTCATTATGCCCTTCCAGCATGACTGTGAACCACTGATAACTACTCTCTGGGAACGGTTTTCCAACCAATTTTGCACCCACCTTATAGTAGCTCCATCTAGGTTGCATTTCCCTAGTGGGTATTTCCCTGAGGGCACTCGGATAGCTCACTGATGGCAGGACTGGGGAAGCTGGAGGATGTGGAATTAGCTGCCCCATTTAAATGTTTTGATTGCACGGACTGAAAAGTGGTCTGATATCAATGTATATGACAGTGTGTTGGCACTTCTCTCTGCACACGTGGGTCTGGATTTGTGTTGTGTGTGTTTCTATCTGTTTGGGGGGGGGAGTGTCTCCGCATGGTGGTCTCTGGCTTTATGTGCTGGGACTACGTGTGTTAGAGGGTGTGGAGCTGTGCTGTGTGTGTATTGGGCTGTATATCTTTGAGCTGGGCTCTGAGTGCTGTGTGTGTATTGGGGTATGTGCTGAGTGTGCCGAGCTCTGTGCACTGTGGCGAGGTGTGTAGCTGTGCACACCATTTGTGTGTGTGTTGTGGTGTGCAGTTATTGCACTCTATGTTGTGGTATATGTCTGTGTGTGTATGTGCATAAGCCGATGAGTGCACTGTGTGTGTGTTTGTGTGTGTGTGTGTGTGTGTGTGTTGGGGTGAGTGGTTCTGAGTGTGTATCTCTTGTGTGTGTGTGATGTGTGTCTCTATGTACTGTATGTGTGTGAGTTTGTGTTGAAGTGTGTATCTCTGCTGTGTGTGTTGGGGTGAGTGGTTGTGTGTGTGTTGGGATGTGTGTCTCTGTGTGGGGTGTGCATGAGTGTGC
>NW_020664540.1:15326004-15327615 GCF_002925995.2 Terrapene triunguis | reverse complement strand
TGAGTGTGAGTATGTCTTGGGGTACGTTGCTTTGGGTGTGTGTTGGGGTGTGTGGCTCTGGGTATGTGCAGTATGTGTGCATGGCTCTGGATGCATTGGGGTATGTGGTGCTGGGTGTGCATTGTGTGTGTGGTGCTGGGTGTGTGCAGTGTGTGTTCGGTGTGCCTAGTGTGTTGTGTGGCACTTGATGTATGCAGTGTGTTAGTGTGGGTGTGCTGGGGAGTGTGGCCCTGGGTGTGTGGCTGGGGTGTGTGTAGCGCTGGGTATGTGTTGGGGTGTGTGTAGTGTGGTTTGGGTGTTTGTGGTATGGGTGTGGTGCTGGGTATGTACTTTGTGTGTGTGTGTATGTGTGTGTTGGGGAGTGTGGCTCTGGGTATGGGCAGTGTGCGCGCGTGCATGTGCACAGTGTGTGTGTGTGCTGGGGTGTGGCCAATGTATTGTGTGTGTGTTGGGATATGTGCAATGTGTGTTGGGGTGTGTGCAGTGTGTTGTGTGTCTCCAGGTGTCTGTGATGTGTGTGTGTTGTGTGTCTCCAGGTGTATGCAGTGTTCATGGTGTGTGCTGTGCTGGGTGTGTCTGAGTGCATGCAGGGTGTGGGTGTGTGTACACGCAGTGCTGGATGTATCTCGGGGTGTGTGCAGAGCATGTGTGTGTGTTGGTGTGTGCTGTGTGTGGGTGCAGTGTGCATGCAATGATGGGTGTGTCATGGGGTGTGCAGTGTGTATGTGTTATGTGTGGCTCTGGGCATGCAGTAAGGGTGTGGCCCTAGGTGCAGTGGGTTTGTGCACTGGAGGGATGTGCAGTGATGTATGCACTAGAGGTGTGTACGATGTGTGCTCTGTGTGTGCGCGCAGCGTGTTGCAGTGTGTGCAGCACTAGTTGTGTTCTGGGGTGCACAGTGTATGTTATGGTGTATGGGTGCAGAGGATGTGTGACTGGAGGGGTATGCAGTGTGTTGTCGTGTGTGGAACTGGATGTGTTTCAGGGTGTGCGGTGTTTGTGTGCAGTGTTTTGCAGTGTGTGCAGCACTGGGTGTGTCCTGGGGTGTGCAGTGAATGTGTGTTGGGGTGTGCAGTGTATGTGCCCAGGGTGTGCAGTGAGCACTGTGCAAGGTGTACCCAGGATATACAGTGAACGTTTGTGTGTTGTGGTGTGCAGTGTGTGTGTAGGGGGTGTTGCAGTGTGTGCGCACTGGGTATGCCCAGGGTGTGCAGTGGTTGTGTAGAGGGTGTGCCTGGGGGTGTGCAGTGGGGAGGTGCCTGGGGGGTGCAGTGGCTGTGCCCGGGGTGTGCAGTGTGCGTGCAATGGGTGTTGCAGTGGGTGTGCAGGGGGTGTGCCTGGGGGGTGCAGTGGATATGCAGTGAGGGCTGTACGGGGTGTGCCTGGGGTTGCAGAGAGGGTGCAGGGGGTGCTGCAGTGTGTGTGCACTGGATGTGCTCGGGGTGTGCAGTGTGTGTGTATGGGGTGTTGCAGTGTGTGTGCAGTGGATGTGCTCGGGGTGTGCAGTGGGTGTGTATGGGGTGTTGCAGTGTGTGTGCAGTGGATGTGCTCGGTGTGCAGTGTGTGTGTAGGGGGTGTTGCAATGGATGTGCAGGGGGTGTGCCTGGGGGG
>NW_020664540.1:15244456-15325904 GCF_002925995.2 Terrapene triunguis | reverse complement strand
TGTTGCAGTGTGTGTGCAGTGGATGTGCTCGGGGTGTGCAGTGGGTGTGTATGGGGTGTTGCAGTGTGTGTGCAGTGCATGTGCTGGGGTGTGCAGTGAGGGTGCAGGGGGTGTGCAGGGGGTGTGTCTGGGGGTGCAGTAGGTATGCAGTGAGGGCTGTACGGGGTGTGCCTGGGGGTGCAGTGAGGGTGCAGGGGTTGTTGCAGTGTGTGTGCAGTGGATGTGCTCGGGGGTGTGCAGTGGGTGTGCAGTGCATGTGCTGGGGTGTGCAGTGAGGGTGCAGGGGGTGTGCCCGGGGTGTGCGCGCTGCGCGGAGCCGGCGCTCAGTCCCCGCGCTCCCGCCCGGCGCCGCCTCCTGCCGCTCGCTCAGACGCGGCGCCGCAGCCCGCCCGCCCGGAGCCTCCCGAGGGCAGCAGCCGGAGCCATGGCCAGGAGCCGCGCGGAGAGGAACAGCTGGGGTAGGCGGCGGGCGGGGGGGGGGTGCAGGGGGGCGGCTCAGCCCGAGCGGCCCCGATCCCCGGCCGGGCCCGCCCCGCCCCGCCAGCATTTGGACAGCACCCGGGGCTGGCGCGGCTGGCGCGGCCGGGCGCAGGCTCCATCCGCCCCCGGGGGTCGCCCTGGCCGGGGAAGCGCGGGGAGCCGGGGCCGGCTGCGGGGGAGGCGCGGCGGGCAGGGCTCGGCTTTGTTCCCCGGCGCTCAGGCCGGGCTGCGGCGAGGGGGCTGCGTGCGCAGTGAAGGCACAAGGGGGCTTGGCTGGGGGGGGGGGTCCCCTTACACTCCTGCCCCCTCCCGCTCTGCTGTGGCCCCCGCCTGCTCCGAGAGCTGCTACCGGCGGGTGGGTGGCCGGGTGACAGAGCCACCCACCTGGCCCTTCTTTCCCCCCGGGCTCCTGCCTGGCGGAGAAGGGGGCTGGGGGCAGGTGGTTTGAGAGGGGCAGCCCGAGCCCTGGGCAGCGAGGAGGCTGCAGCTGTCACCTAGCTCTGGCCTTCTGTGCTCTGGGGCAGGTCACTGGGGGCTGCATCCCTCTTGCTGGCCCTGCTCACATCCCCCCACCAGCTCTGGTTGGCGGGTGTCCCTGGTGCACTGGCCTTCGCACAGGGGGGCATTTCTGACCCTCCCGCCTGATTTGCAGAAATGCTGAGCAGGCACCCGCCCCTCCAGCTGAAGTCAATGGGCGCTGCTGGTGCCCAGCCCCTCCCGAAATCAGGCCTTTCGTCTTCCTGCCACGCCTCACCGGCCTCTGCAATGGGGATCTCCCTAACTCAGCTGCCTGCAAAGGAAACTGCAGATTGAGGTATCCTTCAGGTGCGGGGCTGGTGCAAAGTGCTAGGTGCAAGGAGGCCGCTATGGGGTTTTCCCTCTCTAGGGTCCAGCTCCTCCGGTCCTGTGCCAGGGGGCTGGGGTGGAGGAATCCCTGTGATCTGGGGAAGCCCCACCCCGCTGCAGAATAGGTTCCAGGGCCTACAGTTTTGGGGGAATCTCCCTGGGGTCAGAGGCTGTTTCTTTTACTCCCTCCCAGCCTCCATCCCTTCCCGGGGGGTGCCCAGGGGGTTGTAGGATAGTGCTGTAGAGGGGGCTGACTCTCCCTTCTGCGGGGTATGGAGATCTGTGTGCAGAGGGGAGTGTCCGTATGTGGAGCGTGAAGGTTGGTGAGGGGCACCTTTCGGATCTAGGTCACCTATTTCGATCTGGTGGCCAGTGGCTGGAAGCTGTTCCCAACTGACAGGTGTTCAGTGGCCTCTGTGAAAAGACTCCGGTGATCTCAGTACAGTTCCGGGTGGCCGGGTCACAGAGCCACCCACCTGGACCTAGCTAGCCCCTTGGATGGCATGGCACTCTCAGCCGAGAGGCAAATAATTAGACGTGAATACTGAGCTCCCTGATCTCTTGGCGTGGTCCCTGTAGCCCAGAGACAAGGCCCTGTGAGGGGTCAGGGTCAGGAGCCTGGCCCTGATGGTCCAGCTGTTCTGGGGATGGATAGGAGCACCCTAGCCAGGCTGGCAGTCCTGCACCTTTCAATAGGCACTAATGCCACACACCATTTTAATGCACTGTCATCCCTCTTTACAGAGGGGCACATGCTGAGGAATCGCTTCTCCTCTCTGGCCAGTTTTACAGAAGGGCTGGTTCTCTGGGCTCTCCTCTTCCCGGTCTGCCTTAACCAACAGGGCTTGTTCTCAGCATGGGACACCAGTTATCAGGCCAGTCTAGAGAGAATCTGTGAGCTTCATTTAACCCTCCCGAGACTCACCCTTGGTCCAGCCTTCTCCATGGTAGTCTCCCCTCCTCTCTTTTTAGGCAGGGGGTCACCGGATCATGCTCAGGGAACCCTTTCCAGCTGCTTCTGGGTTGTGATAAGACCCAGCACTTTCCCTCAATCCCTCTGCTGCCTGGGAACGTCACCTCATCTCCCCCTGCCTTCTTCACATCCTGTAGGACAAGAATCCCTATCTTCCATCTTGTCCTACAGGCTGTGAAGAAGGCAGGGGGCGTGTGCCCTGTGCTTTCTCATGGCATTTGAGAGATTCTTCCTGTGCGGATTTTTACAGCTCTAGGGCACTTAGCAAGGGAGAGTTTTCACCCTGCTGGGGCATGCAGCTGTCTCTGTGGTATCAGAAAATCTGGAGATTGATCATTAGGGTTGGATTGGCACTTTCCAGTCTAGCTGCCCTGCCACGGGAACGGGGCCGGGACTGAACTGTGATCAGGGAGGGAAATCATTTAGTGACTGCTGCTGACTGGGTCCAAGGGGGGCAGAATACCCTTTGCTGAGAGCAGCTTCCTTCCCCTCTGTCTCCCCCAGTGCTGGTTCAGCTGATGGCGGAGTGCATTGGTGGGGCGGAGTCAAGCCCCCCTGTGCTGGAGGAGGAATAGCTGGCAGCTGCTGCTTTCCCCCTCAAGCAAGGGTTGGCCATTCACGACCCTGCACAGGAGAGTAAAGGAGACGCCTCCTCACACCCCGTTCCTTCCTTGTGTAGCTGGGCTCATGACTGAGCCCTGTTTGTTCACCTCCAGAGCGATGTCTTGAGGATTTTCACGGAGAGTTCCCTTGCCATTGTTTAATGCTGCTGGAGAACAGAACTTCTCACCTACCTGAAAGCTACTCAGTGCTAGTGGCGTCTGATCTTTGGCAAGTTCCTGTGAGGCACAGCTGGGTGAGAAGTGCTGTATTGGTTAGAGACACAAATTATAATATTTCCCATTCCAGTGAACTAGAAGCTCGGGAATTATTTGCTGAAGAAACTGGTTTCCATTTGAGTAATGTATACAAATGGAGGATTTAGTCATCTGGTTTGCAGACAGCTTGGGGACAAAAACGGGCAAAGTCCATCAAATCAATCATTGGTTTAACTCTAGTTTCAGGGTAGGTATCGGGACCCTCACTCTACCAATGTTCCCGCTAATATTTTACATCCATGTGCGGAATGAATTTTGTTATGTGCACCAATATGGAGGTGATGTGTGGCAAGGGTGGGGCCGAGGGGTTCGGAGTGTGGGAGGGGCTCAGGGCTGGGGCAGAGGGTTGGGGTGCCGGGGAGTGAGGGCTCTGGCTGGGGGTGGGGGGTTTTGATTGCACAAAAAGATACGTTATTTCCATATGTTCTTTTCGCTGATGGCAATGGAGTGAAAAGAACATTCAACGGAATGAACAGAATTAAATACAGTTAAATAATATATCAGATTCTTAAGAAAAGCCTCACTCCAGAAAATCCATTAAATACGTGCTGAACTGTGAGCACGTTCATAAGTTCCATTGAAGTAAATGTGACTTAGGCTCATGCTCAAGCATTTTGCAGAATCAAGGCCTTAGCTGGGGTCTCAGAAGTTGGAAAGTACCCAGGACCATTTATGAATCTAAAGGGATCTTTGTTGTAGAAATGGGATCAGTCTACGGTGACCAGACAGCAAGTGTGAAAAATCGGGACAGAAGGTGGGGGGTAATAAGCCTATATAAGAAAAAGCCCCAAGTATCGGGACTGTCCCTATAAAATTGGGACATCTGGTCACCCTAGATCAGTCATCTTTTGCTGCATTACAGTGACAGATCAAAATCACAGCCTAAGAGACCCACAGAGGTTGGTATATTCCTAGACTATGATTTCGCGCACACTCAGCCTTGCATGCGGATATTGCCGGCATAACGTAGAGTGTTAAATGCTGGTGCTTTTTATTAGAAGAAGGTCCCTGAAATAAAAATGTACATTTAAGCAATAAAAACTGCGACCTGTCCCCCGCCCTCGTGATGTTCTTTGACTGTGTGAGCGGCTGCAATATTGTGTAGTCATATCACTCTTTGTAATGGCTCCTCCAGTGCCAAGGCAGAAGACTGGGGCTCTGCTGAAAGCTTCTGGCTGTGTTTAAAATGTGCTTAGATGTACTAAAAAAAAGAACATGATTTTTAAATAGCATAAACTTTGTTCTAGTTAGCTCCTCTTTGTCATGACTGATAATTCCCCAGCTAACTGCTTGGTATAAACCTTCCCTTCTTGTCTCTTGGTAAAAATCTGTTCATTTAAGAGATTAAAGAACAATTTTAGGAAAACAATTCTGCGGAACCCAAAAGAATTGCCTCTCGTTTGCTATCAAAGCTGGCTTCCTGTAACATACATGTACCCCTGACCACACATCTCAACATAATGCTTTCACTAAGGGTGAAATTTACCCTGGGCAGAGGGCCAAGACAAAGCTTATGGGTCGCTTGATCATATAGTGTTAAGTGGTGGATAGACCTCAAAATTGCTGTCTGCTATAGGGTGAATTTCACCCTTAAGAAAGTGCTGTATATATAAATAGCTTACAGATTTTTTCTTTAAGTAACAGAATACAGTCCCTGGTTGTGCCTAAATAAGGACTGCTAGTCTGAGCCCTGATTGGTTCTGTAAAACTCAGCAAGCTTGATTTGAGTGTTACAGAGGTTACACATCCTTCTTTTGAAATCTTTTGTAGTTTTCATTTGCATATGTTCAGCAATGCTGCCTGCCACTAGGGTAAAGTCATTAGAAATCTCTGCCGGTAGAGGCTTATAATGCACTCATTAAATAAATAAATTTAAAAAAAAAAAACACAGATCGGAACATATATAAAGGATTCAGTTCTGCCTGCTTTATATTGTGGTCCACTGGAATAAGAAAGGCCCATATTGAAATAATTCAGTGTTTATAACTATGAAAGGGACAAGCAGGTTCAGGCATCATGGCCAAGATTTTCAAAATGGACATGGACTTGTGATTTTGAGAGCCCTTCACAGGGTCTGTAAAAAGCGACAAAGAGTCCTATGGCACCTTATAGACTAACAGACATATTGGAGCATAAGCTTTCGTGGGTGAATACCCACTTCGTCAGACGCGTGCTCCAATACGTCTGTTAGTCTGTAAGGTGCCACAGGATTCTTTGTCGCTTTTTACAGATCCAGACTAACACGGCTACCCCTCTGATACTTAACAGGGTTTGATTTTCAGAAAGTGTTGAGCACACCCACCCACTGAAAATTAATCCCCTTCAAGGTGTCTCAAATGCTGACCCAAGCTTTCAAAAATCACCTTTAAAACGTTTTATGATCTTTTAAGCCAAAGTAATAAATATTGAGTTATTTTTCTTCACCTTCTGGCTTCTGACCCTTTAGGGGAGCATTCAGGTCACATGTTCAAGCATTTCCCTGCAACAATGATGGATAGAAACCTACTCCCCCTCCCCCCCCTGCACAAAGAAAGCTGAGATTCACAGGCAATCTCTCGATTCCAGCAGCAACAGCTTTAAGAAAAACACCAAATATTGCAAGTGGGTGCTTGGTGGGCCAGGCAGTCTAGCAGCTAGCGCACCTGACCTCCAGCCCCTTGTCTCTCTGTCAGAGCGGTAGAGATGCCTGGTTCCCAGCCTTAGGCCAGGACTGTTTTGGCTTCCACCCACATCAGGGCCTTTGCCATTAAAGGGGACATGGTAGGGGAACCCCCAGATCCTCTATCTCCACTGGGTCCCATCCAAGGACCTGTGGGAAGCAACACCAGCAGGGCCCTCCCTTCAGAGAGTCTAAGTACACAGCCCTGGGCTATTCCTTACCTATGTGCTCCTTCAGTTTGGGGTGTGGCCCCTATAACCCAGGCAGTCAATGCTGTAACAAAAAAGTCCAAGTGAGCAGGGCCCCGTCGCAGGACCTTCTCCACCCGAAAGGGGAAGTGGTGTGTGCGTGTGGAGAAGGCTCTGCCTGGGGGCCTTACCTGCTCTGTGGTCCACTCTCAGGCTCCACCTTCTGCCAGGCTTTCCAGGGAAGGTCTGTCTCGCCTGTAGCCTGGGCTTCTGAGCTCCTTTGAACCAGCTCCTCCAACTGGAGCATGCTGGGCAAGCCCGGAGAGGCAGGGCTACTTGGGCCCAGTATTGCCTTTCAACTTCTTCAGACCCAGAGTGGGGTTTGTATACCCCACCACAACGAGAGACACAGTAAAACTGCAAGAGTTGGCAACACCTCTAACGTCGGGCACTCAGAGTTAGCAGGCACTCTTGACAATGTTGGTTCTTGCGCCTTGTTGTTGTTATTACTGTGCAGCTCCAGCGGTGCGTGTTGGGGCAGGAACATTTGGCCAAGAATTCAACCAGAATTTGATGACATTAAAAATAACCAAGGGCTAGATCAGAACCTCTGCTTCTATTGGAAGGGTCCTAGGTCCATTGGATTGGCCCAGTGGTGGGGGTGGGGAGCTGGAATTCATGGCATCATCCCCTGACCCATAGAAGCTCCTCCCCTTGCTCTCTGCATGATTTGGGGGAGGGGGTGGGAGTGGCACATGGAAGCAGCTACATTCTACTGTGTCATCCTCTGCTGAGCCCACAGGTATCAGTGGCAGCATTAATAGTCCTGGGCCCTTCCACAGCTGTGGGGTGAGTCAGCCAGTGGTAGCGTGGCAGACTGCTGGGAAGCAGCAGGACAGAGGCGCTGAAGGTCCATTGATTCACCTTCAAGAGCCACTTGGATCTGGAGAGATTGGGGCAGCTGGTGAAAATTATTCCAGCTCCAGCTCTAGCTGTGGCAGCTGTCTGAGGATCTGGTCTCTTGTGGTGCAGGGTGCTGCCCCGCGCCCCCCGCTCCGTGGGGCTGGCCGAGCCTCGAAAACGGCTGTGGGAATTCCAGCAGAGCTTCTTGCTCGCTTTGTGGGCGTCTCCCCTATGAGGGAGGAGTTAGCCCCGTGCTATTTCCTTTTGGAAATCCTTGCTGCACATACTCCTTTTAAAAAAGACATGGCAGTTCTTAGCCTAGTATAGCATGCTTGAGAAATGTATGCATTTCATAGAGGCTTTGGTGTAACAGTCATAAAGTAGCTAATCACAAATTTCCCCAACAGAGTAATGACTCCAGAGAGTACATTAAGATCCGTCAAACCAGTAAAATATATTTTCAAACAAAACAACCATTACAAATACATATCAGAGGGGTAGCCGTGTTAGTCTGGATCTGTAGAAAGCAACATGTGTCTGAGTATTCACCCACGAAAGCTTATGCTCCAATACATCTGTTAGGTGCAACAAGACTCTTTGTTGTTTTTTACAAGTACATATTTACTTAAAATGGCATACTGGCCTTTCGTGCCATCTCATGGGATTTCCTGGCACATTTACCAAGAGATCTGGTTTATCTTCAGCAGGTGGGAAGGTATTGTAACAACAAAAAGGTAAACAAATCAATTAAAACCAGAGGACTATGGAGGTTTAGACTCATAGACTCATAGACTCATAGACTTTAAGGTCAGAAGGGACCAATATGGTCATCTAGTCTGACCCCCCGCATGATGCAGGCCACAAAAGCTGACCCCCCCACTTTCCCTTAGCTCTGCTGTTGAAGTCTCCAGATTGTGATCTAAAGACTTCAAGTCGCAGAGAGAGGGAGAAGACCTAGGGCCTGCCAGGGAATTACTGGGCAGGAGACAACCTTTGTAGAGCTGTGATTGTTGGATGTGGATTTCAATGGTAGGTAGAGGGTCCAGGGCTTCCCACAGTGACCTGAGCTTCCTGGGCAGCACTGACCCGGCTTCAGTTTCCAACCTGGCCATGAGGCAGGGCCCCAGGGGAAAAAGTAGGAGCAGGGTGTGGGGCCACAGTTCCGGCGCTCCTGGTGCCCCCAAAATTGGCTGAGGCCCCTGGGCATGGGCCCACATTAATCCACCACTGAAGCTGAGACATGGATTCCAATTAATATCCCCAGCATTTGCACCTCAACAAGACACTACCCACTACCATGCTTAGCTTAGGTGCCCCTCCTGTATTAGCTCTCTGTTTCAGTGGGGTTCCTTTGATAGCAGTGGGTGCTAATAAAGTCCTCTCTTTCTGCCTTGTAGTGGAAACCACTGGCATTGTCTCTTATTTTGAAACAAGATACGGGAGTGGCCACAGCCCTTTCAGAGCCAAGGCCAATGCTGATTTCTGAAATTGGTTTTGAGAGATTGCTGAAAAGTAGCCTAGCTCGTGCCCGTTAACAAGTGGCAGAGCCCTCTCACTGCCTCCTAGGAGGGAGATCTGCTTTCCTGCACTTTCTGGCGACAAGACTTTAAAGACATCACCATTGGCACCATACACATCTCTAAAATGAGAAGGGCAATGTGTACCTAGTCATGGGTATTGCTTGAGTAGAATGTATCCTACAACTTGCTACTGTGGTTTCAAATACTATCAGGGTTCTGTTGTGTCACAGAATGTGCGTTCCCAGTGTTTGAGCGACACAGGCTGAACAATGGCAGTTAATATCGACAGAGACTAGATTGTGTAGGATCACAGATGTTAAACCATCGCACATCTGTTTTTGGCATCTAAGCAGTGTATAGTGAAACAGGCAAATATGGTGGCCACGCATGGTTGAGCGAGGCTCAGGGACGGGATTCGTGCACCAGCACGCTGAATGCCAAGTGACTATGTAACCACACCTTTTGGAACTCAGGTAGGACAGGCAATCCTGTTGTCAATCTTCTTCCTCTTTTTTTCACTGATCCAAATTTTTTGCCATTCTTCCTTTACATTTTTCTGTACTAGGCTTTGGGGTTCTTGTTCACTCAAGGGTATTTCTGTGTCAATCCTTCCATTTCTCATAGGGCTTTTAGTTGCTTTGTCTGCCAGTTTGTTCCCTGTTATCCTGATATGTGCTGGGATCCAGGCTCATGCTACTTGTATCCCCATCTGTACTAACTCTGTTATTCGAAATGTAATTTCATTGATTCAATCACTTTTACATACAGAGACACTCTTTTTTTATTGCCATAAGTTCTGATAGCGAGCCTGAAAAAATGGCCACCATGGCTGGTGATCCAGCCTAGATCCAGTTTAATTATTGCTACTAGTTCTGCTGTCGTGACAGCTACAGAACCAGATATTCTTTTAGATGTGCTAATTCCTAATTTTGGTAGACAATATGCTGTCCCTACTCTTCCTATTTTTTTTCTTTTTTGGACCCGTCTGTATATATTTGACAAAGATGACTTCACTGTTCATCTATATGCTGGTACACTTCATTTTTTATAGCTGTTGTCTCCTTTTTACACGTCAGTTTGTAAAATAAATCCAAATCCACACTCAGACAAGTGGCTTCCCATCCATTACTAATTTTCCCATGACTCGAAGTTTTGACTTTGTTTAGCTTTTCCTGATCTTTCAACAGCTGCATGCACATTTTAAGTCGAACGGCATGCAGAGTTCTAGAATTGTGTGCTATAGGTTGCTGTGGGCTGGCGTGCTGTTACGACAGCGCCCCCTTTGGTCAGGTGGAGTGTTGCACAGGGTTCGCTCTATCTGGCGGGGCGGCCAATCAGTTCCTCTTGCCTGAGTCTCTATGGTAGCCCCGTTCTGGGCTATGAAGGGTGTTAGCATCAGCCCTGCTGAGGGTGTGTGTGTTCTCTCCTTATATTTGGGGGGGTCAGCTGGCCCTGGTGGGTGGGAGGCACTGGCGGGGGTGGGGGAGGCGCTGATAGCGCGGCTGCCAGTGGGTGCTCAGCACCCACCATTTTTTCCCTGTGGGTGCTCCAGCACCCAAGGAGTCAGTGCCTATGTTCCCTTTTGTAAAGGTCAATTCTTTTTATTTTAGTAATGGAGAACTTGAAACCCTCGGCACTTCCCCAGTCTGAAGTCACTCATAATGCTTTCTCAATTCTCTTTTCTGCCACCTCAGTATTCCTGTTCCTAATCCACAGACCACAATCACCTGCCAACAGAGTGGCACTTACCCAGCACTTATTTGTTTTGGAAGATCATTTATCATAATGTTAAAGAAGGTTGGGCTGATAACACTTCCCTGAAGTGTGCCATTTTTAATACTATATATATTTGGCATAACTTTCCCATCTTGTATGGTCCTTGTACTCCAAAATTCTCTAATCCATCCATACATTCTTCCCCTTATCCATATTGTATCTACTTTGTGCAATAAGCTTTCCCTCCATGGCATGTCATATGCTTTTTCAATATCTAGAAAGACAGCTATCACAAAATCTTTGTGTCTCATTCTTCTTTGTATTTCAGTTTCCAATTTAACAATACAGCCGATGGTGCATCTTCCTCTCCTGAAATCACTCTGCACCTAGAATGCCATTGTTTTCAAACAGGCAACCAATCATTCACTCACCATTCTTGCCATGATTTTACCCAGACAGGACGTAAGAGCAATCGGTCTGTAGGCCTCCATTTTTGTGGGCAATCCCCCACTTTCTACAGCCACCGGCTGCCCTTTATAGGGAATTTCCTGATCCCACTAAGGTGGGGCTCATCTTTAATCAGGGTTGGCCTCATCCCATGCTTTCCAGCCCAGGGGGCAAGCCACCCTGTCAGACCCACCCTCAGGGGTTTAAACAAAACTCTGAAGGCCTCCTTCAACCAGGATGTGGAATGAAAACCAAGCAGGAACGCTTTGTGCAACCAAAGCTTGAGACTGTCAGAAAGAGAGGTTTACCAGCCAGTCCTTTGCGACTTTCACGCCCACCTCACCGCATCCCCCTCCCTGAGGGAACTGAGCACCTGAGCTGTCCAGATCACACACCCCTGACAACCCCTGAACTTAAGGGATGCTGCTGTGGTCCTTCAACTACTCAACACTTGGAGCAGGATCAATACACTCCATTATGCTAGAAAATCCCTTTTTCTCCCTCCTCCCCCCACATTATGCTTCATTTTCACCATTTTGCTTAAACTTCCAACCAGGAAGGAACAGGACATGAGATTTCTGCTACCACTCCGCTCTGCCATACACTCAGAACGAAGCCCTTGAGGACTCACATTACAGTAGCTGACTGGTTGGCTTGTTTTGTGTTAGTTCAGCATGAGCAGAGTGAGTAGAACACCGGCAGCAGCAGCAGGGCTGAGTAAAACACGTGCGGTTAAAATGGGGATATGCCAAGTTTGAGTAAGCTCCCTTGGTTAATGTCGTTTGTAAAGGCCAGACTCCCTGTCCTACGTCTTCACTACGGGGGGGGGTGTCGATTTAAGATACGCAAATTCAGCTACGCGAATAGCGTAGCTGAATTCGACGTATTGCAGCCGACTTACCCCGCTGTGAGGACGGCGGCAAAATCGACCTCCGCGGCTTCCCGTCGACGGCTCTTACTCCCACCTTCGCTGGTGGAGTAAGAGCGTCGATTCGGGGATCAATTGTCGCGTCCTGACGGGAGGCGATAAATCGATCCCCGAGAGGTCGATTTCTACCCGCCGATTCAGGCGGGTAGTGTAGACCTAGCCCTAGAGCCTGAAGTCCTCTCCAGAAGGCTCTTGGAGGGATCACACCTAGGGGGAAGAGTTTAATTTTGCTCCCCGTGCCCATTCAGTTTTAGGCCTGTCTGGTGAGGCCATTCTTAGTGACACGGTGGTGGTTTCGCAATGTAGACAGTCTGGATAAAGACAGTTTCAAAGAGGACTCCGAACCGTCATCGCTACTGAACTGGGCAGGATTCAAACTAGTCCTGGGAAAGACCCGGCCTGATGAGCAACATGATGCAGTAGTTTCATGTTTGAGTTCAGAGGGATAAAGACAGACTGATGAAGTGGTTCACTAAAGGTTTCCCCCTCCACTTTTGCTTATTTGCATGGTTCAATCCATGGGCCGACCTCAAATTTTGCTAATTAGGTTCCAAAGGCAAAAGGCCCAGTCCTGCAAACTCTTACTTCTGTGAGGAAGGGCGTAGTCATGCAGGCAAGCACGCATGTGAGTAGCGCTTGCAGAGCAGACGTGCACAAATTGGTTTTCTAAGAGCCTGACCTTGGAACCTTTACTCACAGGACCGATCTCTACTGAGACTGTTCCTGTCAGTACGGGCTGCAGGGCGAGGCTCTTTCCAAAGAAACAAACAATGCTGAATTGATTATGTTTGACTGCTTTCCAAAGACCCATTTCTATAAGATGATCTCTCATAGCTGCATGCATATGCCAAGCTTTTGCCACAGCGATACACAATTTATCTAGTTTTCTCGGCTGCAGACACCGCATTTGCAGCTGTGTATCAGCATTTCGGAGGAATATGGAGCATGTTGCATTTTAGTTTATTTTAGTTTGTAGACGTTCCTATCACAACTGAAAATGGATCTTATTTTTTCCCTTAGATTTACAATAATTCTATGGGCTGATTAGGTGAACCAGATATCTTGCTTGCAGGCTGCATCTCTCAGCTGACATCATAAATATGACTCTGCTTAAGTCTCATCTCCTTCATCTTCCCATATTAAGTGACCCTCTGAGAAATCAGGCCTGACTAGCACCTTGCTTTGGAGGAGCTTGTGTTAGTCACATCAACGGTAATTAGACTATTAACAAGAAAGGGGAAGTAAGTCCTGGCAGTTGACTAATGAACAGCTTGACAAGTGATGCAGTTGCCAGGGCCGGCTCTGGCTTTTTTGCTGCCCCAGGTAAAAAAGCCTCCAGCTACCGGGGGGAGGGCGCCGGGGGGGGGGAGGGCGGCCGGAGCCCCGGGGGGAGGGCGGTGAGCCCCGGCGGGGGCTTCGCTCTCCCCCCGGCGGCCGGGGGGAGGGCGCCGGAGGGGAGGGCGGCCGGAGCCCTGGGAGGAGGGCGGCGAGCCCCGGCGGGGGCTCGGCTCTCCCCCCCGCGGCCAGAGCGCCGCGCCGCCCCCCTCCAGGTGCCACCCCAAGCACCAGCTTGGTTGCCTGGTGCCTGGAGCCGGCCCTGGCAGTTGCAAGGGTGGCCAGCGAGAGGCTGACCCATAGCACAGAGAGAAGAGTTTAGCTTGGACAAAAAGAACAGGAGTACTTGTGGCACCTTAGAGACTAACAAATTTATTAGAGCATAAGCTTTCGTGGGCTACAACCCACTTCTTAGCTTGGACAGCAGCAAAAACAAAAGTGCCTTTCAGGAAACTCGGCTCTCTTTCCTTTCTGTTTCTGTTTCTGTTACTGCCAGAAATGAGTTTTGTGTTGGTTGATCTATGAGTTCTTGGAAACTGGTCTATGCCAGTTAAAAATTGTGTGATTTCTAGCCACACAAAACCAGCCTACAAAATAACATTTGACTCACCGATCCAGTAAATAACCAGTATCCTTCAGCGAACAGGTGAAGGGAGTTCTCTAGGGTTCTCAATAAACAAGGAAGTACTTACAGTTTTATCTTTTAGGTGATAGGAACAGTGTGTTACAGCTGAAATTTGCACAGAGAAGCACCTGATATAATGTCCTTTCTGTACTCATATCTACAGAACAATGGAAAATCAACCCAGGCAGCTCTTCACACCTTAGTAGAAACTGTACATTGTCCCTGCTATTCAGAAGATATGCAAAGGAAAGCTCTGCACACTTCCCTAGGTGTTTCCATGCTGTTTGGGCTGGCACTGCTGAAGTATCCACATGGGCTGGAGGATCACTCTGACACCTGGTGCTAGAGAGAAGGGAGAAGGAGAAGGCGGCAAGTGACCGCTTGATCTTCCCCGTTCACAGCTCCTGGATCAGGGGACCCTAGAGGAAATCCCTGTTTAGAATGCTTCATCTGGACTCTGCTGGTTTCTACTGGAAACCAAGAACCATAGCCCAGTTATACACTGTTTCTTTGTTCCAGGACCTAGCTGCCGTATGAAACCCATAGCAACAAGCCGCAATTTTCAGTGGGAATTTCCACAAAGGAAGGAAGCTATTTACCACCCTCTTTCTAGCAGTTGGACTCAAGGGAGGAGGAGATACTTTGGGCCCAATCCCTATTCCAGCGGTAGGATTGGACAGGGGGAAATTTGTAACCCAGTACCCCCAGGACTAGAAGGGGAGGCAGCTCATTCCTTGTCAGCTTGGGGTCCCACAATTCGTAACTCTGGGCCAGTTACTGACAAGGTCAGTCAGTTGTCTGAGCTGCAGCTTCTGTGGCAAGGCACCTCCTCCGTCGCTGGGCTTAGCATTTCCCCCTCTGGTGTGACAGGGCCTGGAGTAAATTAGCCCCACTCCGGAGAGTGTTTGGCTAGGTCTACATTGAGGGGGGCTGGGGGTGTCAACCTAAGATACGCAACTTCACGTAGCTGAAATTGGAGTATCTTAGGTCGATTGACCTGGCTGTGAGGACGGCGGCGAGTCGACCGCTGCCGCTCCCCCGTCGACTCCGCTTCCGCCTCTCGCTGCGGTGGAGTTCCGTAGTTGACGGCAGAGTGATCGGGGATCAATTTTATCGCGTCTACACTAGATGCGATAAATCGATCCCCGATAGATCGATCACTACCCACCGATCTGGCGGGTAGTGTAGACATACCCTTTGTCTCCCTCTCTGGGTTTATTTATCAATGTTATCAAGGTAGGCCTGCGGCAGGCCCAAGGAGCACTCCACCGCCAAACAAAAGAAACAAATCCACAAACACAAAACAAAGAGGGTACCTTGGACTCATTGATTTTTAGGCCAGAAGGGACCATCATGATCATCTAGTCTGACCTCCTGCACGTTGCAGGCCACAGAACCTCACCCACTCCTAAAATAGACCCCTAACCTCTGGCTGAGTTACTGAAGTCCCCAAATCATGGTTTAGACCATCCCTGACAGGTGTTTGTCTAACCTGCTCTTAAAAACCTCCAATGACGGGATTCCACAACCTCCCTAGGCAATTTATTCCAGTGCTTAGCCACCTTGACAGTTAGGAAGCTTTTCCTAATGTTTTATCTGAATCTCCCTTGCTGCAATTTAAGCCCATTACTCCTTGTCTTGTCCTGAGTGGTTAAGGAGAACAATTTATCACCTTCGTCTTTATAACAACCTTTTACGTACTTGATGACTGTTATCATGTCCCTCCTCAGTCTTCTCTTCTCTAGACTAAACAAACCCAATTTTTTCAATCTTCCCTCAGAGGTCATGTTTTCTAGATCTTTAATCATTTTTGTTGCTCTTCTCTGGACTTTCTCCAGTTTGTCCACATCTTTCCCAAAGCGTTGTGCCCAGCACTGGACACAATACTCCAGCTGAGCCCTTATCAGCACAGAGTAGAGCGGAAGAATTACTTCTTGTGTCTTGCTAACAACACTCCTGCTAATACATCCCAGAATGATGGTCGCTTTTTTTGCAACAGTGTTCCATTGTTGACTCATTTTTAGTTTGTGATCCACTACAGCCCCCCGATCCTGTTCTGCAGTACTCCTTTCAAGGCAGTCATTTATTTATTTTTTATTTATATCTAAGGCACAAAAGAAGTGGGGGCTGGGGATGGAAACAAGACAGCCTTTTAGGCCTTCTTTATAAAGAAGCACAAGAAGATTTTTTTTCTGCCTTTTCCAGACCATCTTTAAGCATGTGTAGAATGTAGCTCCTTTCCTTTGAAATCAATGGGAGCTGAGCACTTTTGAAAATCAGGCCACTTTTATAGGCACCTAAGTGGGGACTAGGAGCCTAACTTTAGGCCACCATGTTTAAAATTCTTGACGCAAGGGCATTAGAACAGCCCATACAACCTTAACCACGAACTTCTCAGAGAGGTCTGGAAGGACATTTGGCTCACAGGGTCCTTCCCTGATATCCAGGAGAATTTACGTGGCCGGAGGTGAGCGGAGGACTGTGGCAATCACCCCAGTTTTCTTTCTATGAAGAGCAGCCTGTGGATGGTGAAAGAGGAGTGGCCGATAAGCTTCCATCTCGCCATGGCCGTGTTCTCTGCGGATGGCTGTCCTGATAGTGCTGTCTTCCCCATAACTGCTGGGCGTGTGCAGAGCATCCCGAGCTGAACGTTAAAAGCTTGTATTATCTTAATGCCATTGTCTTGGAGAATCATGGGGACGGTGTAGTTGGCGTGCTGCCATTTATCGAGCCTGCCCAGAAACGGTGAGTGCCCATGGCTGCTGTTGAGCGCCTTGGCTGCAGCATGACTGGCCTCATCAATTCTCCATCTCTCCAGTGGGTTGTTAACCCCAGAAGGATGGTGCAATGTTGCAAGGCTGGCTGGTGCTCAGAGCTCGGCAGTACAGATGAAATTCACCTCTATACACAAGGCCCGTGCACCACGTAAGTCCTGCTGTTTCAGAGACCGAAGTGGGAGTGTCCAGGATCTGAGAAGGGGAGACCAAAAACCACACTAACAAAAAACATGTTCCCTTTAAGAAGACCTCCAAACCGACCCCGGCTGGCACAGTTCCTATTTCTAGGCTTCCTCCTGATTGCACCCAGACTGTCCCTTAAAGGTGTAATACACCCCCACCACAGAGACTGAAGTGATGCATGTACTTTGCCAAGGGCATTCTGCCCAGGGCTGAATTTCATTACAGAAGAGCAGCACTGGGTGGCTTTGATCAGAATTTACGTCACGTCTGAGCAGCTGTGTTCCTAACGGTACCGGAGGAGATTTCAGGAGTGGTATTCGGTATTTGGCAAGCCTGGCAAAAGTGTATTGGCCCCATCCTGGCATCTTTTATAAATAGGGCCCTACCAAATTCATGGCCATGAAAAACGTGTCACGGACCGTAAAATCTGGTCTCCCCCCGTGAAATCTGGTCTTTTGTGTGCTTTTACCCAATACTATACAGATTTCATGGGGAAGACCAGCGTTCCTCAAATTGGGGGTCCTGGCCAAAAGGGACTTGCAGGGGGGTCACAAGGTTATTTTAGGGGGGTTGCAGTATTGCCACCCTTATTTCTGCACTGCCTCAGAGCTGGGCAACTGGAGAGCGGCGGCTGTTGGCCAGGCACCCAGCTCTGAAGGCAGTACCCTGCCAGCAGCAGTGGATAAGTAAGGTTGGCAATACCATACCATGCCACCCTTACTTCTATGTTGCTGTTGTCGGTGGCTCTGCTTTCAGACCTGAGCTCCCAGCCAGCAACTGCCGCTCTCCAGCTGCCCAGCTCTGAAGGCAGTGTCACCGCCAGCAGCAGCGCAGAAGTAAGGGGAGCAGTTCCACAACCTCCCTTACAACAATGCGCCCCTCCCCCAACTCCTTTTTGGGTCAGGACCCCTACAATTACAACACTGTGAAATTTCAGATTTAAATAGCTGAAATCATGAAATTTATGATTTTTAAAATTCTATGATCGCGAAATTGACCAAAATGGACCGTGAATTTGGTAGGGCCCTATCTCTAGCCAATGAAACACCGTTTAATTTCTGAACATGTTGGTACCAGCTCTTGGGTTTTTATTTATTTATTTGTTTATTTTTACAAGGTGGCTTTTCAGAAAAGAATTACGAGTGGAGCTCTGAAGAGGAGGAAGCTGTGAAGAAGGCGGGGCCAGTCCAGGTGCTCATTGTGAAAGATGACCATTCCTTTGAGCTGGACGAGGCCGCGCTGAACCGCATTCTGCTCTCGGAGGCCGTGAGAGATAAAGAGGTAGTTGCTGTGTCTGTCGCTGGAGCTTTCAGGAAAGGAAAATCGTTCCTGATGGACTTCATGCTGAGATACATGTACAACAAGGTACAAGTACAGCCATGATGTAACTAACGCCTCCTTGTGCCGTCCTGGAGTCGTGGTGTGGCTCGCTGTGCAGGGTTTCTCATTGCTCTGGTATGACACCTCCCTCCCATGCAAACTGGAGCAGGGTCTGAGCCAGAAGCCTGGATTCACTTTGGGGGCACTTGGGCTGCCCTCTATAATGGGCCCCCGCTGGGATTTGAATTCCCCGTGACAGTGGGGCAGTTTGGATTCAGGTCTATATCCAGATCTGAGCTCCATGGTAGTCTGGGCTCCCAGCCGATGAGGCATTTTTCTGGAAGGCTGGTACCCCTCCCTAACTAGAGGGCTGGTGCAATCCCAGTGCATGCTCCCTGATGGGCGGTGCAGGTTCCTTTGATGCAGCCGGCAGGGCCTCAAGCTGCGCTGTGTTGAGCAGAGAACGCTGTGCGGCATTGCCCTCCGCTGGCGGCTGCCAAGGGACCTCAGGCTGCCCGGCCCTGTGCCAACTTCCACTTTCTCCATACTCTTGCCCTGGTAGTGCGAGTCTTTAGGGATATGAGCAGGGGGACACAGCCTGTTGGATGGGGGAGTAGAGCAAGTAGGACCTCCTGGAAGATGGGTCTGAGGTAGGGGACTGCAAGTAGGGGAAGAGCACAGCCATCACCATGAGCCCAAGGAGGAATGGTGTAAGTTAGAGCAGCACCTCAGCTGTTCTAAATTCCTTCGGGGTCGGCTGGTGCTTGAGCAGGGATCCATAGCTGACTCCCTGCAGCTCCCTTGTGCCTGACCTCGAATGGGGCGTCGTGGACAATCTGGCCCTTAGTTTTCATAAGTCCTGTTGTATACTTGCTATGGTGTAAGTGTACCACTGTCCTCTACTGGACAGAATCAGTACTGCTCAGGGGCATGCCGTCAGTACCGTACTGCCGTTGGAGAGTCTTTGTTAGCTCAGGTGCCAGGGGCCTGTGATTTCAGAACAGGTGGATCTGAGTTCTTCCCAGTTTGGGTTCCGACTGGACATGGCATGGATCAGCACCAAGCATGCAATCCTTGAGGGCCACCACTTTGTCACAGTGACTGGGGAGGGGCTCCTGGATTTGGGCCCATCCTTCAGATGCCTCTTCATGTCCAGCTGATCAAAAGAACTGAATGGGGAGGCTGTGAAGTCTTTGCTTCCTGCTAGGAAACCACTGGTGTGAATAACCGTGGGATGGAGGCAGCGCAGGTGAGAAAAGAACCCAGGGGCGCGGGCTGTGGTGATGCATTCTCTCCCCACTCCCAGGAAACCATTGACTGGCTCGGCGATTACAACGAACCACTGACGGGCTTCTCGTGGCGAGGAGGGTCTGAGCGGGAGACGACTGGCATTCAGATATGGAGTGAACTCTTTCTTGTGGACAAACCGGACGGTAAAAAGGTATGCGGGGTGCCCGGTGCCAGCACATCCCTTTGTTCGGGGGCTGCCTTTGGGTTCCCCTACCCCGAGCTCTAACATGGCTGCTCTGTTTTTTCCTAGATAAGCATCCCTTTCAGGGCTGGCTCCAGCATTTCTGCCGCTCCACGCAAAAAAAAAAAAAAAAAAAAGCCGCGATCGCAATCGTGACCGGCGGCGGCATTTGGGGGAAAAAAGGAAACAAAAAAGCCGCGATCGGTGGCGGCAGTTCAGCGGCAGGTCCTTTGCTCCTAGAGGGAGTGAGGGACCTGCCGCCCCCGAATTGCCGCACATGCCGCCCCTCTCCCTTGGCCGCCCCAAGCACCTGCTTGTTAAGCTGGTGCCTGGAGCCGGCCCTGATCCCTTTAGATGATCTTTGACGCCATATCCCTTAGATCTCAGCAATGTCTAATGCACCCATTGCTACAATATCTAAGTCTCTATCCAAAGAGCAAGAACAATCTCTGTTACACGCTATATCTCTACTCCTTTCAGGAGTCCCATGGCTGGTCAAAAAAGCAAATAGAATGTTGGGAATCATTAAGAAAGGGATAGATAATAAGACCGAAAATATCCTCTTGCCTCTATATAAACCCACACCTTGAATAGGGATGCAGATGTGGTGGCCCCATCTCAAAAAAGATATATTGGCATTGGAAAAGGTTCAGAAAAGGGCAACAAAAATGATTAGGGGTATGGAACAGATTAATAAAACGGGGACTTTTCAGCTTGGAAAAGAGAAAACAAAGGGGGGATATGATAGAGGTCTATAAAATCATGACTGGTGTGGAGAAAGTAAATAAGGAAGTGTTAAGTATCAGGGGGTATAAGTATAAGGAAGTGTTATTTACTCCTTCTCATAACACCAGAACTAGGGGTCACCAACTGAAATTAATAGGCAGTAGGTTTAAAACAAACAAAAGGAAGTATTTCTTCACACAACGCAGTCAACCTGTGGAACTCTTTGCCCGAGGATGTTGTGAAGGCCAAGACTATAATGGGGTTCAAAAAAAGAACTAGATAAGTTCATGGAGGATAGGTCCATCAGTGGCTATTAGCCAGGATGGGCAGGGATAGTGTCACTAGTCTCTGTTTGCCAGAAGCTGGGAATGGGCGACAGGGGATGGATCACTTGATTTTTACCTGTTCTTTTCATTCCCTCTGGGGCACCTGGTATTGGCCACTGTCGGTCTGACCCAGTATGGCCGTTCTTACGTTCTTATGATTCTTGGGTCCAGGTCCCTTGCACAATACTGCTGCTCTCTTGTAGGACTGGCTGGAGAATGGCACATCTTCACTCACTAGAGGCCCAATCCAACACCCAGAGAAGTCAGTGGGAAGTGTCTGTGGGCATTGGATTGGACCCTATATTGTGTGTGGGCATGCTGCCATATTTGGCTCCTGAGATATGAAATGAATGGGATTATTAAGACAACACATCCATGGCTACAGGAAATGGCTTTAAAAAGTTCCTCCCAAAATGAAGGCCCATCCCTCTTTGGGCTGGAATTAATGAAGCTTAGTTAGTTGTGTTCTCTTCATAACCTGGAGCCATCGGGAGATCAGAAGTCACTGGGGATTGTGTTTCCCTCTCCGTTCCAGTGTGCTTCATTTCTTCCAAGCCCGAGGTGTGTGTAGTGAGACAGCCAGCAAGATGGTGTAGTCATGTCTTGGTTTTCTCCACCACGGTTTGGCACTGGAGAGCGATTTGATTGAAAAGCTCCATTGGGCGCAGAGCACTAATTCCGACCTCTCTGCTCTGCAGGTTGCAGTGCTACTGATGGACACGCAGGGGACGTTTGACAGCCAGTCGACTCTGCGGGATTCAGCCACTGTGTTTGCCCTTAGCACTATGATCAGCTCAATCCAGGTAATACAGCGATGAATCTATGCATCATTCGCTGAAGGATGGTGGGTGGGGATTTTAAAAAACTGCCGCTATTGGCTTAACTCTACTGCTAGTCACTGACTTCTAGGGGAGCTGAGACCCACTGACAGCCCCATTGATGGGGCAGTTGCGGGCACATGATTGGAGGAGGATGTGAGGAAAATCTAGATCGTGTCTCTTTGCTGGAACTGTTCTGTACTGCAGCTATAGGAACCCTCCTCTAGATAATTAAGAACAACCGTCTCTTGTATTGGATAGCCAGGGGAGTGCACAAGGAGAGGCAGGCAGGGGCCTGGGCCCCCCAATAATCGTTGGGGGCACAGAACTTCTCCGGCCCCAAGGCTGTGATGGGAGCTGACAGCTCCTCCCGCCCCGGGACTACAGCGATAGGAATGATGGTGGGAGAGCGAGCTCCTCCGACACTGGGCCTCGGCAGGGGCACAGAACGTGCCCTTCCAAAAGGGGGTCAATTTTAAATTCCTGCGCACCTCCCTGTGTATAGCCGTGCTCATCCTGGGAGCTCCCAGTGCACCTTGCAAACTATGGGCCAGAATTCAAGTAGGCTCCTTGCCATTTTGACCCTGAAGGCAGGGCTGCCGTTGGCACCGGGAAGGAATGCGTTTCCCCTTCTTGAGACGTGCTCCAGTCCCAGATGGATCTCGCTGAAGTCTGTCAGGTGCCTGGGGCCCTCATCTCTGTGCACCACAGGGCCAGGAACAACAGCGGGTGGCCACATAATCTCCCCCATTAACGTGGAGGGGCTGAGGAGGGATGGTTTGGGGAAGCAGCCATAGGTCGGCTCCCATGAGCTGATGGTGTTTATCATATCGTGACACATCTCGGCATAGGCTGCCAGAGGCTCACTGTTCTAGCCCCCAGCCAGCCTGCCTGTGCAGGTGGGCACTGCCCTGGGGGTCCTGCAGGAGACCAGGCAGAGGCGGGAGGACAGTGCTAGCCAAAATGGTGCCAAGCTCAACACCCCAGATCAGGGGTGCCAGAACGGGGGGGGCGGGGCAGGGGGCCATGGCCCCATCACTTTTTACCAGCCGTAAGGGCGAGCAATGGTGGGGGAGGAGAGGAGCAAGTGGGGGGTGGAGTTTTGGGGGGAAGATGCGGGAGCAGGGCCTTGGGGGACGGGGCGGCGTGAGGGTGGGGGGCTTGGGGAGAAGGAGTGGGGGCTCGGGGGCAGGACCTTGGGGGAAGGGGTGGCACACGGGGGCAGGGCCATGGTTCAGGCACTGGTGGCCCCCCCACTTTTAGGGAGCTTCAGCTGCTCCTGCCCCAAGTAATAGGGAAAAAAGACCCGCTGAAGTGCCTGGCCCACACCTCCTGGGCCCCAGCCTGTGGCAGCCTGTTGGTGCATTGTCCAGAGCAGCGTGTGTGTGTGTGTGGGCTCTAGGAGCGCCTGCTGGACGGGTCGCTCGCTGGGACAGGGACAGTCTTGTACTATGTCTGTACAGTGCCTTGCACAACGGGGCCCCACTCTGACGGGCCTCGGCTCGGGGCACTCCTGTAATACAAATAAATAATGTAATATTGGTTTTGAGTCAGACTGTAGCTAATTGAAAGGCCATTGTGAAGGCTGTACAGGAAGGGCAGGACATTTTAAGTCCTCTAAACATTTCCTTTTAAATACAGGTGTACAACTTATCCCAGAACGTTCAAGAAGATGATCTCCAGCACTTACAGGTAACCTCCTGGAGCTCTTGGGGGGGGAGGGGGCGCAGAAGAGGGGCGTTAATCTATCATGCTTTCATGGGTGGTGCTTGTCCTAAAACTCCTCATTTTGGCCTGCTTGCCTTCTGCACTGGAAACGTGCATTTAAATAAATAAACAAAGGGCTCTCATCTGGTATAGAGGTTATTGTTCTGCAGTGAATGGGCAGTTAGGAACAGTCACGAGGAGGGGGGGGGGACCTGTTTCCTCTAAGCTATTTAAGCCCATCTACTTTGGACCTGGTCCATCTAGCATAGAATCAATGGCAGAACTCCCATTGTCTCAGTGGGAACAGGACCAGGCCCTGGGTGAGCCGGCAGATGGTGGGGTCAGCAAGGAGACCTAGATTTCTGACCCAGCCTCTTTTGTAGCTTGTCGGATGGCGTGTGTGGAGGGCAAACCGGGGCACAGACTCAGGGATGGAGAGAAAAGCTAGAAGATAAAACAAGGCAACAAAAGACCAGAGGGGCTGTTTGAATCCAGCCCTGTGGTCATGATGTGCTTCTGCATTGGCAAAGCGGCGCATTTCCCGCCCTCTAGCTCTGTGGGTACCTGTCCCTCCAGCCTTTTGCTGCTGAACTCAGGAGGGCCTGTGGCTTTGAATTTCTCTGTAAAAATCAATTCCAAGGAAGCGGAGGCCAATTTCCTCAGCTCAGTCTTCTTCTGACATGGGGACTGAGATACTTCTAGCTGGCTTTCAATAAACGGGGCACAAAGCTATCTGGGGCATTTGAGCGCCTCGCCCCCAGACCTTGCTAAAAGCGTGCTCTGTACTGGATTGGTCTGCTCATCCTGCAGCTGCTTATTGGCAACGTCTCGCAACCAGCTGTGTTAGTTATAAATCCCTTGGTCTGAGGGAATTAAGGGCGTCTGTGGTTCAGATATCCATTGTTTCACAGTTAGCTATCTGCCTCAGGGTTTTATACTGCCACCCTTCACCACTGTACCTGAGAGCAGTTAGCACCGGTCAGATCAATGTGCTCAGAGGGAGACAAAGATTAATTCAGGAAAGACTCATAGGAGTAGATTGTAGCGCCCTCACTCCTCTGAGTAGCCCTAGCGCAGATGATGGGGCTACACCCGGGAGTGGAAGCTCACCACCTCCACAGTCTTGCCCATAATGAGTGGAAAGTTGACAACAGTCATACAGTTTACGTAGCACTGGGTGGCAGATTCTCCTTCTGGTCATTGAAAGAGCCCAGAGAGGAGGATGGATACTGGTGTTATAACTTCAGAAATGGGGATCCCGAATGGTGGCACAAATGCTGCTGGGCTGATTAAACTTTGGGCATATGGCCCTGGTTGTCTAGGGGCATGTAATGAATGGAATGTTTTGGTAACGGCTGCCCCATCCATCCTCTGATGAAGTCTTTGGGTAGTTTGGTGTGCTTGGATTTTCTTATTGGAAAACTAGGGGAGGGGGCAGAGAAAGAAAAGCCAAAATCAGCCTGGAATGACTCCGGTTTCCTCACAGGATGATGGTTTCTGCATTGTTTTGGCCAGCCCAGTTTACAGGGTAAATATCTGCTGATATTTATAAAAAAAGACACCCCCTCCCAAAACACCCGCTCGTTTTGAAATAACATTTGGGGTTGGGTTTTTTAGCACGTGGATCTATTTTTAGGGACTTGTGATGTAGTAGATTTTGCCTCTGTTAAGAAATAGGCCAAAGGTTGGAGAACCTCCAAATCTAGCATATGCCAAAAAAAAATCCAAACCGAAACCTGGGTGAGATGTTAGGGGCTTTAGTCAATGGATGTTTGGAGCCCAGGCTGCAGCATTCAGTCCTCTCAGGGGGAATGCCTGTTTCTTAATCTCATTTCCATCAGTGTTCAAATGGTCAAAGGCTCCAGGCATGTGACAATTTGGTGTGGCATGGGAAGCACTGGGGGATGCCAGCGCACAAACCAGCAGAAGACTCAATCCATTTATACATTAACCCCCCCCCCCCCCCACACACACACTTATTTGGCAACCAAGAATTCTGTACTGAGATCGTGTACGTCAAGACTGAGCACAGCTGATATTAACAGCAGCTTAATATACCTCCAAACTGCGAGCTGAACATGCACAACCAAGTAGACCTTAGCTACAGCCCTGGAAACGGCACCGTTAGCACCAAACCTAGAAACCAAATAGTGACGCTAGCCCTTGCATGGCGCAAGACCAGCTGTACTGCGCGATAGACTTTGAAACTAAGAGTTCCCTCCTTGTTTTGCTCCTCGTTTCAGCTCTTTACGGAATACGGCAGGCTGGCCATGGAGGAAACCTTCCTGAAACCTTTCCAGGTGGGTATCGTGACCTTCACGGCTAAGGTTATTCTCTAGCAGAGATTAGCTTCGATAGGAACCTTTTGGCCTCGCCAGCAGGTGTCACTGCTGTTTGCAATATGGGGAGCGAGGGAACCCGAATAAATCAAGGCACTGTGAGACCTTGCAGAGTAGAGGCAGCAAGGAAAGGCGTCTTGTTCCCCTGCTCTCTAGCAAAGTCCAAGATCTCTCTGTTTTCCCCATGAAAGTCTCCCCAACCTGCAGACCCCTGGGCACGATTCTGGACAAGGCAGGCTGGGACTCAGGCAGAGCCTATTGGCCCGTGAGGCTTTGCTGTAATGACAAAAGGCACCATGGATGGAATTCACCCCGTGCACCACTAAAGTCCCAACGGAGCCCTATTTTAAGGATGTAAGCGGTGCATAGGCCTGGGGATGAATTTCCCAGTGGCAGAGCACACTTCTCCTGCAGCACTCCAGCCCAGGGAGTGAGACAGCAGTCACAGGCAGTGCTTCCCCAGGGCAGCACAGAGTACCGTCCCTCGGCTGACAGTGTGATTCAAGGCACTGAGATCAGGATGATGTATTGATGGATCATCAGATGGAACATCACTGGCAGCACAGCATAGCACATGGGCAGGATCAGAACACTGAATTGGTATAGACCAGTGGTTCCCAAACTGGGGTTCGTGAACCCCTGGGGGTTCACGAAACGTTACAGGGGGTTCTCGGGAAAAAATTCCCTAATGGCGGACAGAGCTGTCCTTAGGGACCCTGGGCAGCACGGGACCAGCAGCCCGGAGCCCCTGGACTTCCAAGAGCTAAGCAGATCAAAGCAAGCACATCTATTACACTGAGGAGATTTAAACTTATTGGATATTTTTTGCCGTTTTTGAAATTAAATAGGCAGCTAGTATTGTTTTTAAAATTATTATGAAGAACAAGTTTAAGCTTCGTGGTAACGTGTATTGTTTGCTTGAACTGCTCAAGACCTGAATGCTTGTATAAGAGGAACTCTTTGAGTTGGCTTCTTAGATACCTTCATGCTATTTCACATCTGATACTTCTTGATGAAACATAGGAGCCTTGTCTTATAACAAGCTTATTCAAAGTGATACAAGCTATGAAAGTGAGATCTTGGAAGAGTGCTGCCATTTTCATAATGTAATAAAAATACTGTAATGATAAATAATAATTAATAATAAATAGTGTGTAATAAGCATGTTATAAAAACAAATTTTATATTTCCAAGATCACTGCTTTTATAATTTATACTCAGGTAAAGGAGAAAATCCCTGGAAATATTCATTTTTAGGAGGGGGTTCGCGAGACTTGACATTTTGGTGAAAGAGGTTCACAGGTTGTTAAAGTTTGGGAACCACTGGTATAGACTATAACCCACTTCCACGCTGTCCCTTGGTTCCAGTGGAATTTCTGCTGCCCTGCAGAATAAGGGGCCTTAAATTTAATAAACATTCTTCCTGATGACTGAGAGGGTAGATCTATGGAAAAGATCAATTTAAAGGCGAGTCCGTTCACCGGTAAGAAACAGTTTTATTTGTACTTCCATTTCCCACTCGAAATAAAGCAGGCACTTCAAACGGAGAACGTCGGAGGATGTGTCTCTAGCCTCTTTAGCTGGCAAGAGATGCCAGAGGAGTGAATGGCGCAGTGAGAGGATTACCTGCTTTCACAGGCCCGCTCCGACTGGAAGCAAACGTGAATGAATAAATAAAAAGCAGATGCGGCGGGGATGGAGAAGCTGATCCATCAGGCAGCTGCTACAGATGCTAATAATGAGGCGGTTGCTTAGCAATTCCTTAAATCTGAAGCCTACCCAGTCTGTCTTTGTCTTTGAGCAAAGTCAGTCATATTGCCGTACTCCTTTGGTTCCAGCTCTGGGTGAGCACATCAGTTGACCCGCTTGTGTGGCTGGAAAGCAGTGCAGGAGGTGGGAGCAGATTTTTGTAGCATTAGAGGTGGGGTGCAGCACTGACGTGGGGACAGAGGGCGGGATTTAGGAGCCCAGCAAAGGGTACCACTGTGTGGACATCATAGGCTCAGGCTTCTGTAAGACATTGACTTAGTCCCAGGAGCCGTTCTCATTGAAAAAAATGAGCGCTATACAAAATGAGCGTAGTGCCTATTCACTGGATTAAAACTGGTTCGCTGACAGATCACAAAAAGTAATTGTAGATAGGGAATATCATCCTGTGGGGGTGTTTCTAGTGGGATCAGCAGGGAGGGATTCTTGGCCCAGTGCTGTTCAATATCTTCATCAATGATCTGGAAGAAAACGGAAATTGACTACTGGTAAAACTTGCAGACAACACACAAATTGGTGGGGAGAGATAAATAAGGATGGGGGTTGGGCAGCTATACTGCTCGACCTGGATCGCTTGGTAAGATAGGCTCATTCGAACAACCAGGGCAGGCATCTAGGAACAAATAAGGTAGATAACCCAGATGGGGGACAGCATCCTGGAATGTAGTGACACTGAAAAGGATTTAAGGGTAATGGTAGATAATGAACTGAACACAAACTCCCCATGTGATGCTTTATGTAAGAAGATGAACGCAGTCCTGGGATGTGTAAGCAGGGGAACATGAAGCAGGAGTAAGGAGCTGGTGTTACCTCTGAATACGGCATTAGTGGGGCCATTCCTGGAGACTGTGTCCGGTAAGTTCCAGTGTCCACACTTCAAAAAGGATGTTGAAATACTGGAAAGGGTTCAGAAAAGAGCAACAAAAATGACTGAGAATCTGGAAAACCTGCCTTGCAGTGAGAGACTTCACAAGCTGCATCTATTTAGTTCCTCCCAGAGACAATTAAGAGGGGAGTTGATCATGGTTTACAAGTACCTACATGGGAAGAGATTTCTGATAGTAAATGGCTCTTCAGTCTAGCATTAAAAAACATAATTAGTTCTCATGGCTGGAAGCTGATGCTAGACAAATTCTGACTAAAAATAAGGTGCAAAGTTTATTTATTTATTTTGAATACTGAGGGTAAATTAACCATTGGAACAACTTAACCTAGGGATGTGGGAGATTCCCCATCACTTTGAGATTGTCAGTCTTTCTGAAGGCACTGGGGGAGGTTCTATGGCCTGGGGTACACAGATGGTCAGACTGGATTACAGGGGTCCCTTCTGACCTTAAAATGTAGGACGCTGTGCGTGAAGCTGTGGGAACCAGCGTACGTAAGGAAATATGGGCAAGAATGAAGTGGTAGCTGAGAAAAGCCTTGAGGCCCTGCCTAAACGGAGCTGCCTGACTGACTTGCTGCCTCTGGGAAAGGTGTCACTCTTGGTGTACAGCTTGGGCTGGCCTGAGGTGCAACAAAGCAAGGGGAAGCTGGGGCGCCTCGGCCACCGTGCTGAAAACACACAATGACTTCTGAATCGGAGTCAGAGTACAGAGCGTGTGTAACCTATTTGTGAAAACGGGTCTTGTTACAGAGGTGTGCCAGAGGATTATCTGAACTACAAGCGAAGGTGACTGTCGCATGGGTAGGCAGACCCGTGCTAGCATCAATTTAGCACCGTTAACAATAGTAATGAGGATGTGGCGGCACAGGGTAGCAACCGGGGTACAAGCCCACTGGGGACCCTCTGTATGTTCTCTGGTTGCTAGCGTCTGCTGCTGTGGCTACACTATGGTTACCTATGCTAGCTAGATTAAAGCTAGTGGGGCTACGCCTACCCGTGCTACAGTCATCCCTTCCCTTGCTGTGTCGCCCTAAGCTTGGAGAAGGGTGTAGTCTGAAATAGACAGATACATACATTTTTCACAGATTGTAATGTTCGTAGCAGTTGTCAATTTTATGTCTCACTTTCTCTCTAAAGACAATGCTTTATGGAGAGAGAATAAGGAGGGAAAGAGGTCTCGCTCTTGCTCACTCGCTCTCGGTGTAATTTTTATTTTAAGCAACAGCCATTTTTTTCTCTGCATTTCCAATAAACATATTTCCAGCTATTGACCTGTTTGTTCATCTGTGCGAGAGCAACCCTGGCATTTCTGCAGGGCCGTTTTTGGCTTCTGCATGCAACTGCCTGCCTCTCCAAACCCCAGTCACATACTCTGTCGCTTAGGTACGTGCTGTGTAAATCAGATCTTGAATGCAGGACATGCCTTGAAAATGATTTTTTGAAACAATTGTAACTTGACCACATTGGCATTTATTTATTTCTTGAACAGAATCTTTGGCTGCCTCCATAAAGATTACAAAACTCCGTGATTTCATATTTATCCTCTCATGCTACATATGTTTCTCATTAAGAGGCAACTTGGAAAGATGCCCAGTCGAGGCTGGAAAAAAAAATTCAAAGCTGTTAATTTCCCATAGAATAAAACTAACTGTGGCTGAAGTTAGGGATCTTGTTCCCTTTGTGCTGGTTAGCAAACTTCCTTTAAATTTTGCAGAACATGCGCCTACCTATTGTTCTATCCATATGCTCACATTCTAGATAGAACAGGAAGGGCCCAAATAATTGGCGGTGCTTTTCAATCTAGAGCCTCAAATGGCCATTAGATATATAGTATTGCATGCAAATTTGGGGCAGGGGGTTTTCATCTGTGGAACAGCTAATCACAGAGTGGGAGTCCCGGCACAATGGTCTGTGCACCACGCTGGTTCCCCTTCAGTCCCAAGAGCACCCATTGCACAGGGCAGTGTTTCACCAAAATAATCACAAATTCAGGACCCGAAGAAGTTGCCACTGGAGCGGAGTGAGTAATTCACAGTGAATAATTAGAAAATAAATGTAGCCTCCTTTTGTTCATCTCACTGTTTCCTTAAATGTATCTATTGTTTTCCAATTTGATGGAGCAGTAACTTTTAAAATTGTGCATGTATTTTATATACGGTATTTGATATTTCTATGGCAAGATGATGAATATTCAACATTCAGTGTTGCTCAGTTGTGATTGGTGATTCAAGTCACATGGTATTTTGTTCTGTTCCTTGACTGGATGAGCATGTGAGCACTTCGGCCATGAATATTTTGCATGTGACTTTGAAATTCATTTCTCGCCAGTCGTTTTTGCCAGTGAAACTTGAAGGCTTGAATATTTGTGGGAAGTGAGCATAAAGTGGGCGTGAACAAGGCTACGTTTTTATTTATCTGTGAAGATAATCTGTAAAATTATGTTTGTATTATCCACCCAGCGCCAGTTGTCGTTTTTCTTGTGGAAGATGAGGCAAAAGCCAAACAACATAGGGCCTGATCCAAAGTCCAGTGTAGTCAAAGAGTGCCTGGACTTCAGTGGATCAAGCCCACACTGGAGAGCACATTACTAATGAGCCCTCTATTTGTTTCTTACTTGTGTTTTTTAGTCTCTCATATTCCTCGTTCGTGACTGGAGTTTCCCATATGAATTTTCCTATGGAGCTGATGGCGGTTCAGAATTTTTGGAAAAACGTCTTAAGGTTTGTTCTACATTTCTGGATGCTGTTTGGCATGAACTTGGCATGAATTAGTTCTGAGCTGACCTGGCCAGATGAGATACGTTTGATGGAAAGGGATTCAAGAATGACTTAGAAAGACCTTCATCTCCTAACCCAGGGAAGCTGCTGCTCTCCACACACCACTGTACGAATATGATGATTTGCAGATGATACCAAACTGGGAGGGATTGCTATTGCTTTGGAGGACAGGGTCATAATTCAAAATGATCTGGACAAATTGGCGAAATGGTCTGAGGTAAACAGGATGAAGTTTAACAAAGACAAATGCAAAATGCTCCACTTAGGAATGAAAAATCAGTTTCACACATACAGAATGGGAAGAGACTGTCTAGGAAGGAGTACGGCAGAAAGGGATCTAGGGGTTATAGTGGACCACAAGCTAAATATGAGTCAACAGTGTGATGCTCTTGCAAAAAAAGCAAACATGATTCTGAGATGTATTAACAGATGTGTTGTGAGCAAGACACAAGAAGTAATTCTTCCGCTCTACTCTGCGCTAGTTAGGCCTCAGCTGGAGTATTGTGTCCAGTTCTGGGCACCACATTTCAAGAAAGATGTGGAGAAATTGGAGAGGGTCCAGAGAAGAGCAACAAGAATGATTAAAGGTCTTGAGAACATGACCTATGAAGGAAGGCTGAAAGAATTGGGTTTGTTTAGATTGGAAAAAGAAGACAGAGGGGACATGATAGCAGTTTTCAGTTATCTAAAAGGGTGTCATAAGGAGGAGGGAGAAAACTTGTTCACCTTGGCCTCTAAGGATAGAACAAGCAGCAATGGGCTTAAACTGCAGCAAGGGAGGTTTAGGTTGGACATTAGGAAAAAGTTCCTAACTGTCAGGGTGGTTAAACACTGGAATAAATTGCCTAGGGAGGTTGTGGAATCTCCATCTCTGGAGATATTTAAGAGTAGGTTAGATAAATGTCTATCAGGGACGGTTTAGACAGTATTTAGTCCTGCCATGCGGGCAGGGGACTGGACTCGATGACCTCTTGAGGTCCCTTCCAGTCCTAGAATCTATGAATCTATGAAAAACGTAGGCTGGGCTGGAGACCCTGATTCTGCACATGCAGGTGCACAGAGTTGGGCATGTAAGCTCAAGGAGGACATGATGAGCAGGAGACAGAGTACAGAGCAATTGGACTAATGAGAGCTCAGCTGAGTGGCTACCAAGTTACTCCTGCTTAGAAGCAGGAAGATAGTATGTGGAGACACCCCATGTGCACGTTGAGACTCGCAATCCAGAGCATCTCTCCTCAGATACATCTGTTTTCTGCCCACACCCTTTTTGGCCAGTGCTCTTGAAAGTAAAGGATTGGGCTTGCCTTTTATTACCATATCTTATGGAGGACCAAGAATAACCCACCATAGCCTTTGCTCACACTTGCATTGAAACACAACACACTTGCTCCCTCATGCACACCTTGCCGGATGACAGCCTTGGAGATGACTTAGCAAAGGCTGCATGGGTACAATTAAAGCTGAAAGACAAGTACTGCAATAGGAGGGGGTGGTTCATGGGGAAAATTGATGGGTGAGCTCACTACCTCTCCAACGATGGGGGTGCCACAGGTGGGAAGAGCAGAATGAAAACAAAATCCCTCCATCGCTCTTAGGAGCAATAATGAAAATACATGGAGAAGTATACAGAGTTAGCCTGTTCCACCATAGAGATTTCTTGGTAAGGTGGCCAGATAGCAAGTGTGAAATATCGGGACGGGGGTGGGGGGTAATAGGAGCTTATGTAAGAAAAAGCCCTAAATATCAGGACTGTCCCTATAAAATTGGGACATCTGGTCACCCTATTTCTGGGCAACATACATTTCAGATGGGAAATAAACGATAAGTACATGATCAGGAAGAATTTTGCATTAATAGTTGTATAATAAAATGTATGGGCGAGGGCACTGTTAGAAGTAGTCAGGAAATGTATGGATGATTTGACAGTGGAAATGAATGAAAAGGCCTAATTAAAGGGGGGATCAAGAAAACCCCAGCTATAAACTCCTGAGATGGTTTTGTATTCTAGTCAGACTCTTGCATACACATTTTTCAGAGTAATAACACGCTCCAGGGCATGTGATCAGAGTGAGACATAAATGTTACTTGGTTGCTGGAAAAGCTCTGTCTTTGGCCTCATAACGCATGCATAAACCTCCCCCTGAATACACTTTACTTAAACAATCAGTCCTCTTGCAGTATGTACTCCACACTTTAATGTTACATATCTGACGTCCACATAAAATGTAAATATGCTAACATCAAGCCGATCTCTCGTAGGTCTCAGGAAATCAACATGAAGAATTGCAGAATGTCAGAAAACACATCCATTCCTGTTTCACAAACATCTCCTGCTTTCTGTTACCTCATCCTGGCTTGAAAGTAGCCACCAACCCAAATTTTGATGGAAAACTGAAAGGTTTGATGGAAAGCTAAAAGCTATAGTTTGATATTGAATCTGATCATTTACCTTTGCAGTTGAATGATTGCTTTATTTATCACATTGTCAGGTATCCTATTCTCTCCTGAAGCCCTTTCAAATATTTCTGGTAAAACACCTGTGGAAAGCAGTGCTGAACATAGATAGCCCCTTCTGAATCCAACCAACATTTCATGCCTGTACATTTCAGTGATTTTAGTCTTCAAAGGGATGTGTTAGGACCTGCTAACACATAATAAAAAGATAAAGTTGTAGGCAGATGGCTGAGAACAAAGTGACACCAGCAGCTGAGGTTTGCATTTTTAGAGGCATCATTTTGCACCTATAATTAATTGATATTTTTGCCGGTAATTCAGTACAGGCACAACGTTGTGGGAGCAGCTCACTGTGGAGCAAGACTGTGCTTGTGGAAAAATGGAAGCCCAGTTTGAAAAATGGTCCTTAAAACGGAGAGACGTTGGTGTAAAAAGCTTTCCAAAGCAATATTTAGTCTTCTTGAGTCAGCTGATTAATTGTTTCCCTGGAGGGGAATCTTAGTAGTTCAGGAGCCTGGAGCTGCATTTCTGTTCCAATGGATTTGTGGGCTGTGGATTTTTAAGTTAACTTTATTTGTGGTTGCAAAGCATTCTCGCTGCGAGGCAGTCATTTAACCCATAGTTACCAGCTTCCTGAAATCTTTTCGAAGGAAAGAAAATGTTTCTTTAGCATCAAACTAAACAATTAGACAAAAGAACTTGCTTTTTTGGCCGTTGTATGCTCTAGTGCCTGCTAAGGGGACCATACATCGTTCTCGTCTAACACAACGTGTGTGTGAAATTGGAACCAGTTAAAAGAAAAGGGATATGTAAGATAGTCTCGAATGGGAATTATCCTCTATAGATTTCACTCCTTAGTTCCAAGCAGAACTTTAGGAGCCAGCTAGAACTCGATGACTGTTTTCGAAAGAACTGGTATATGGAGCCTCATCATTCCACTTCTCTTTTCCCTCAAAGCTGCCCACTGCTTCCTCAGAACTAATCAGATGAAAATATATCACTGTTGTTACCCTATGAATGCCCAGACAGTCCCTTTCGCTTGCACTGTCCAGTTTCATAGAAAATATGTTGTAGATGTTGTAAGTTAAAATGACTTGGTCCTGCAGTTCTGGGTGATCTCGCCTGAATCGGTCAAGATGGCGACGGAGCCCATTAACTTGCAGCGACGACACGAGCACCTCTGGGGACGATGCCCTTGGTACTAGCAGGAGGCAATGAATCTAGATAGTCTCTCCAGTTTGGAAAGTGCTGTGATAGAACCTATCCCTGGAGGAGAAGGAAGGAAGATCGCTTTACGCTGAGTGATCTAGACACTGTGCAGTAAAAATACCGCCACCACCTCCAAATATATGTCCCTGTAGCTAAGAAATCAAGGAAATGTATTGTGTGTTCCAGGCCTGATGGGTGCACATATTAGATGTCACCTCCTAAGCCACCAGCCTTTTGGATTTGTTGGTCTAGCACAGCCCTCCCATAGCAGTGTTTCTGAGCTGCAGTAGCATCTGTTTAGCTAGTCAGTGTTGTGGTGGAGCTACACGTTGTAGGCATTCTCTGTTTCTGTATTTTGACTGGCAAAGACAATACTTTAGAAAGGTCAGCGATAAAAATCGGCAGTGAAGTGCCTGCAGGAGTCATAATAAAAGATGATCCAAAGGGCAAATTATTCGCCACTGAACCATTTAAGCAAAGAGAAGCCTTACTAGAGATGTCTTACATGAAAACCTCACTGCTCCACAGTACAGCAAAGAAATTTACAGCCATAGCCAGGAGGACAAACTGGAGCCAACCGGCAGCAGTAGCTGATGCCAGGACCCTAATGTGATACTCTAATGCACACACAAGAGCTCTCAGTCTGCAGGTTCTAAGAGTCTGATGGTCCCAGTAGTTTTCAAATATTGCATCTTTCAGTGTGCAGTACCCAGAAAGGACTGCGACCTCAGTGTAAGAAATCTCATCAGTGGAGTGCAGTAAAAAGCAGGGAAGAACAATTCTTATTCTTTCAAACCTGGAGGCCAAAAGTTTTCAGGTCCTAATGTGATGTTTTTCAAAACAGGAGTGCCAAAGGAGAGAGAAAAAAGCACAGTATTTCCATACTCGCGTTGCGGTTGCACACAGGCTCTGGTTGAGCAGAGCATGTACCTTGCCATGTTTCAGGACTGCGGCCTGGGTGGCCTGGCTTAGGGGTTAGCACCAGGTGCAAGCTGAGGAGTTGGGCCAGGAGCCAGTTATCAGGGATCAGGCTGGGTTGAATGCTAGCAGATCAGAATGGAGAGACAGATTGGAGGGCAGCAACCAGGGGGCAGCTACCCAAGTCAGGATGAGTCAGGAACAGGTAAGCACCAGACTAACAGTCCATAGCTGTGTGAAGCCCAGTTGAACTACAAACAACTTCCTGTTTCCTCCTCTGGCTTAAATAGGGGCTGTGGCCCAGTCAGGCGCCTCGGAACTCTCCCAATCAGAGCATTGAGGCGGGGCTTATGCTCCAGTTGGGCTTCATGGACCGCGGTCCCAGCTGCTGTCTGTGAGCTGCCAGGCAGAGGATTGGTGTGTGATGACTCACCCAGACCCACTTGTTCAAGACCTGCAGGACCTGACTCCATGAAACAAGGCCACAGTTACCAGTTCTGGAGGCATCGGTTACCTGCTTGATCATGCAAAAGCAGCTTTGTGCATGCAGATAGCTGTGGGTGCAAACTTTGTGGGTGCCATTTAGGAGACTGCTTTTAAAATGTATCATAACAGTGTGTATTATGCTTCAGACAAGTAGCACTAATGCGATATTATCGCTTCTGAGTACAGCCATTATTCACTCAGACTGCATCTCAGTCACAGGATGGCTGGCGTTAGCTGCTAATGTTTCGCGTGTGAGTATTGCAGCACAAGTCTGAGTTGAGCTGATCTGGATCTGACGCGGGGTTTGCTTACAGAAATAGATGACGAGTTCATCAAGAACTTGAAGGTGTTGATTCCTTGGCTCCTTAGCCCTGAGAGCCTAGATGTTAAGGAGATCAATGGAAATAACATCACCTGTCGAGGCCTTGTGGAATACTTTAAGGTATTGGCTCCTAAACCACGCGAGGTCACGGTTATTCAGCTGGGAAGTGTTTGCGTTTTTTCCAGATTTAAGTGAGCAGTAGAGGAAGGTTTGGGATACGCAGACTGGGGAAAGTGCACGTCTTTCTAGTGAAGGTATTTGTCTGGCCCCCATAACCATGGTGTCTGAGTAGCCTCACCACTCTCTGGTGCTGTTATCCCCATTGAACAGATGGGGGCGCTGCAGCACACAGAGACTAAGTGACTTGCCCAGGGTAGCACAGGAAGTCTGTGGCGAAGTCTAAGTCAATGCTTAGGGTGACCATATGTCCCGTTTTGGCCGGGACAGTCCCGTTTTTATGCTCTGTCCTGGCCGTCCCGACTTTTTTTGACAAAAACGGGCATTTGCCCCATTTGCTCTTCCCAACTGATTAATTGGCAAGCGAACAAATGCCCAGTTTACAAAAAAAGCCGGGTGGGCCCCCTAGGGGGCGTGGAGGAATGTTTTTTTGGGAGGGCAGTGACGCGAGGTGCCATGCAGCAGGGCTCTGGGGGTCAGCCCCAGCCCCAGGCAGTGTGGAGCTCAGGGGCCAGTCCCAGCTCCAGCCCTGGGCGGCACGGAGCTTGCTGGGGGCGGTGGGGTGGCTCCGGTGAGCCCTGAGGGCAGGGGAGTGGCTCAGGCAAGCCCTGGGCCGTCCCGTTTTTACTTTAGGAAATATGGTCACCCTATCAATGCTGCTCAGCACAAAAGGGACCATTCCCTGCAGGGAGCTGGACATCTACATCCCTTTTCAAAATCTCCTTAATGGTGCATGTGTAAGGGGGGGGGTGTTTTGAATAAACATGCTGTTAAATGTGACGCTATGTTTGTATTGTTTCCTAGGCATATATCAAGATTTATCAAGGAGAAGAATTGCCACATCCCAAATCAATGTTGCAGGTATTTATGCTGTATGCTGTTGGCTGGCATGAGCTTGTCGACAGCGATTCACATTGATTTTCCGTTAGGCAGTCATTTGAGATGTTAGGCTAATGGAGGGCGTTGAGTCTGTTCTGTGATGCTCAAATATGCTAATCAAAGCAAGACCTTGTTGGAAATCTTTTGCAGTTACTTGGGGTAAAATTTTCAAAAGCACCAAAGTGACTTAGGACCCTGATTCCCATTTTCAGAAGTGAGTTAGGCACTCTGAGGTGTTTTTCACAAGGCAGAGGCAATAGCTGTGTACATATGCCCGGTCCTTTCCAATGTTTTCTTAACATTTCCCATAGCTGCAGCATGAGGGGTTTTTACTGCCTCTGGCTTTGGATTCCTGCCGGAATTGGCTTCCTATTTACTACTAACTACAAGTCAAGGGGCATCTATAAATCCCACCAGGAGCTGGGATCTGCCTTCTTGAGACGCCAGCCCTTTGTCCCAGTGCACCAGTGGCAATTAAGCTCAGCTGAGCTGCTTTTGCGAGCAGATTTTAATAGGCTGGTGTCTAGAAGCAGGGCTCTATTGGCAGAAGGCTGTTGGCTCTGCAGTTTGCTCTCAGAGCTGGTCTGTTGTCCATAAGGGTTTGGTGTAAGGTGCATCTATTCACTCAGGCTTTTGCAGGAAAAGCCAGAGGTGACTGTAGCAGTAAGCGCAGGAATGAATGGAGGGCTGGGGTCGAGTTGTTACTAGGGGGAGGGTCAGGTCGAGCTGTTTATTATTTTTCATTTTTGTACGTGAGCACTTCATATCCCACGGTGTACATGTGGGGAGTGCGCATGCCCCCACCCATGCAGGTGGATGCATATGGATATGTTACTAACACAGCCTGCTTCTCTCCCGTCTGCCGCACCAGCGGGTTGATCTGAAACTTGCATTGTGTTTTGCGCCCCGCTTGCAGGCCACAGCTGAGGCTAACAATTTAGCAGCAGTTGCCACTGCCAAGGACACCTACAATAAGAGAATGGAAGAGGTAAGGGAACAGCTCATATTGTCATGGACATCAGATTTTTCCTCCAAAGTAATAAGGCTGCACATGGTCTCCCTTTACAAGGCAGTTTACGAAGCAGCCTCTGTGCCTGGCCACGATTTATTGATCCAAACGTCTCAATAAACTTGGCAGGGATTTTAGTTTTAAGTATCTCAGCCAGCTAAAATGCTCAAGGAAGGGTCCCAATCAGACATTCAGGGCTCGCTTCTTCTACTCCTGGGTGCGAAAAGGAGCTGTTTCAGAAAGTTGTGAGAAAGCATCTGTCCCAATAAAAGCAAGGATGGATTTGAGATTCCTTACCCTGCTCCTTACCCCACACAACACCAAAATAATCGTGAGCAGCTTTAAGGGAATTAAAAATAACCCCCTTAAACCAGTGAATAATGAGGAGTTTCCTCTTGCTAAGTCCCTTGCTCTGGGGTAGAGATAAGACGCTCTGTGAAATGGAGGCGGGGCAGGTTGAGATCACAGGAATGTAACAGGCTGTCAGAGTAAGGTGTTAAATACACATATGTATGTGGCCAAAAATAAAACTCTAAATAAATATCTGTCTACCAACGCAAGGGGTTTAAGAGCAAAAATAGGTGCACTAGAATGGCTGGCAATGGAAGGGGATCCGAGTCAAGCATCAACTGTTGGAGTGTTTTCTTGAGTCTGCAGAGAGCCTGAACCAAGTGTTCTGAAAGGGGTAAGCTGCCTCACCATTCATCTCAACGAGATGGGCTTTCTGAAGGAGACAAAGTAATATGTTAATGGAAAATCTGTCTAACCTGTTAAGCCTAGTGCTGGATTATGGCAGGCCGGGCACAGAGTGACAACAGAGGGCTGTGTGTGTCGGAGCCCCACCCCACCAAAACCACGAAGAAGGGATGTCAACAGCAAGAACCCTTCCCACTCCCCCACCCACCCAGCCCTCTGCTGGGACGATGTTGGCGGGGGCCACCTCAGAACAGGGGGTTTCAGAGTTAACCCACCGAGATGAGTGGAGCAGTTCATACCTCTCAGAGCCATTGTTTCAGGCTGTCTTCAGACTCCGGCAGTCTTCACTGTATCAGTTACACTCAGGGCTCGTTTCAAGATTTTCTGCATAATTATGAGGGCTCGGAGCGTATATTTCTTAAACGATGACAGTTTAGAATCCAATATCATCATGTGACTGTAGCCTGTGCCTTAATCCGGTCCTTGTTAATCTCTTAATCCTCACCCAGCCCCCACACCTCCCCAGGTGCCAAGAACCCAACCTGCTCCCAGGCAGCTGCCAAAGCCTCCAGCGCCCCCACCAACTTCTAGGATACAGTTACATATTTTTCACTACAAAAAAATTGCAGCACATTGAAAATGTGGATGTTAATGAGACCCCTCCCCCCACCATGTGGGCTGCTGCACTGGGTGTGCTGTTCAATTCCTTGTTTAAATCACTAAAGGCGTCCACGTTCTGAATCCGAGAGAAGCTCCTGCAGAATTTCTAGTGGCTCACTGGAGTGTCACAGAAGCTAGGGTCCTTGCAGCTCAGTTTAGGTCCAGTTTGCTGCATAGCACACAGGACCTTGCCACTTAGTTAACAGTTGCTGACCCAATGCTTGCCAAATCTTCTATTCGCAGCTATCCAGCTTCTCTGCCGGCTCAGTCAGCAGTCTGACTGAATTTGCATCTTTTAAAAGCTTCTTGAAAGGTTAGCTGAAAAGCTTTTACCAGCCAAGCTTTTAATGCCAAGATGCCGGTTCACTGGGTTCAGAGTCCCGTGCAACAGCCGATCACACGGCTAACACCAAGAGCAATGCAAGAAACTGGATTCCCTGAATTGCTGTAGGGGTGAATGACATCACACAGCAATTCTGGCTGGGGAAACAGCATCCTGAGTTCCAGACTTGATTTTGGTGCCGAATCCTGCAAACTCTTACTAAGGGGTGTAGTGATCACTGCCAAAGAATATTTCCATTGAAGCCCGCCCTAGATCTGTTTATTTATCAACAAAGGGTAGGAGTAAATGGTCAGTTTTCAGCATGGAAAGAGGTAAATAGTGGTGTCCCCCAGGGTCTGTTCTGGGACCAGTCCTATTCAACATATTCATAAATGATCTGGAAAAAGGGGTAAACAGTGAGGTGGCAAAATTTGCAGATGATACAAAACTACTCAAGTGAAGTCCCAGGCAGACTGCGAAGAGCTACAAAGGGATCTCACAAAACTGGGTGACTGGGCAACAAAATGGCAGATGAAATTCAGTGTTGCTAAATGCAAAGTAATGCACATTGGAAAACATAATCCCAACTATACATATAAAATGATGGGGGTCTAAATTAGCTGTGACCACTCAAGAAAGAGAGTGGAGGCATTGTGGATAGTTCTCTGAAAACATCCACTCAATGTGCAGCGGCAGTCAAAAAAGTGAACAGAATGTTGGGACTCATTAAGAAAGGGATAGATAATAAGACAGAAAATATCATATTGCCTCTCTATAAATCCATGGTATGCCCACATCTTGAATACTGCCTGCAGATGTGGTCGCCCCATCTCAAAAAAGATATATTGGAATTGGAAAATGTTCAGAAAAGGGCATGGAACGGCTGCCACATGAGGAGAGATTAATAAAATTGGGACTTATCAGCTTGGAAAAGAGACAACTAAGGGGAGATATGATAGAGGTCTATAAAATCATGACTGGTGAGGAGAAAGTAAATAAGGAAGTGTTATTTACTCTCTCTCATAACACAAGAACTAGGGGTCACCCAATGAAATTAATAGGCAGCAGGTTTAAAACAAACAAAAGGAAATATTTCTTCACACAACGCACAATCAACCTGTGGAACTTCTTGCCAGAGGATGTTGTGAAGGGCAAGACTATAACAGGGTTTAAAAAAGAACTAGATACGTTCATGGAGGATAGGTCCATCAGTGGCTATTAGCCAGGATGGGCAGGGATGGTGTCCCTAGCCTCTGTTTGCCAGAAGCTGGGAATGGACGACGGGGGGATGGATCACTTGATTTTTACGTGTTCTGTTCATTCCTTCTGGGGCACCGGGCATTGGCCACTGTTGGAAGACAGGATACTGGGATGGATGGACCTTTGGTCTGAGCCAGTACGGCCGTTCTTATGTTATCATGTATCATCTGTACGGTGGTAGCACCAGCCTATGGGGCTACAGTCACTGTGATCTATAACTGAACTGTTGTCTCTGAATAGGTTTGTGGGGGAGACCGGCCGTTTCTCGCACCCAGTGATCTTCAGAACAAACACCTGGAGCTCAAGGAGGAAGCAGTGAAGCTGTTTCGAGGCGTTAAGAAGATGGGTGGGGAGGAGTTCAGTCGCCGCTACCTACAGCAACTGGAGAACGAAATAGATGAGCTCTACATACAGTACATTAAGCACAATGACAGCAAGAACATATTCCACGCGGCACGTACCCCTGCAACCCTCTTTGTGGTCATCTTCATCACGTACGTGATAGCCGGAGTGACCGGCTTCATTGGCTTGGACATCATAGCCAGTCTATGCAACATGATCATGGGGTTGACCCTTATCACTCTGTGCACCTGGGCATATATCAGATACTCTGGGGAATACAGAGAACTGGGAGCAGTAATAGACCAAGTGGCTGCAGCTTTATGGGACCAGGTAAGCGCATGAGCTTGTGATAAAAATAGACAGTCTTTGGCCTTGGTTTGCTTTGGGATTCTCAGCGCCTTTTGAAATAACTTTTAAATACATCAGTAAGGCCCCAGGCCTGCAATCGGACAACCTGCACACAGCCAGTTGCAGGATCAGGGCTTAAGTCAGCGATACACTCATCCTCTAGACAATGGCCTATCCTGTAGCCTTTCAGAGCAACTGAAACACCACATTTTAACCCAGGCCAGACAGTTTCTTTAGACCTGCCACACACTGAATGCACCTGCACTCAGTGCTGGGAAAGGCAAGGGGACTTACTTTCAGTCTAGTTTATTGAGATGATTGTAAGGGTGAGTATTCTGGTGCCCAGTATGGGGGCCCTGAACAGAACCGCCCCCACCTTTGATTACAGGTCATGTGAGTGAAGTAAGATGGAGGAAACAGGGACACCGGAGCTTGTTTAATGTATGACACCACTAGCAATTACGTGCAAAACTAATGCCTCCCATTCAGATTTTGTGTGTCCTGCACAATGTAAATCCTGGGCCGTAAATTGAGGTTGGGGACCTCATTTTGAAATGCGGACTTAAAGGTCCTGGCTACAGAAAGACAGGGGAGCACAAGTCAGCGTGTTAGGGTACGTCTATACTTACCTCCAGGTCTGGCGGTAAGCAATCGATCTTCTGGGATCGATTTATCGTGTCTTGTCTAGACGCGATAAATCAATCCCGGAATCATCCCGGAAGTGCGCGCCGTCGACGCCGGTACTCCTGCTCCGCGAGAGGAGTACGCGGAGTCGACGGGGGAGCCTGCCTGCCGCGTCTGGACCCGCGGTAAGTTCGAACTAAGATACTTCGACTTCAGCTACGTTATTCACGTAGCTGAAGTTGCGTATCTTAGTTCGAAGTGGAGGGTTAGTGTGGACCAGGCTTTAGATAGTGATCACACAGGTTTTCAACAATCCGTTATCCCGTTGGCTTCAACGGAACTATTGATGTGAGTTAAGCATCTGTATAAATATTGGCTCAATCAGGGCCTAAGCCAACAATGCTAACTTTTAAAAAACATGGCGGCCTTTTGCTCTTCCAGTTGCCCGGGCTGGAATTAACTCACTTGTTTATTTCACATTCGTAGCCCACCAACTGCTTCCATTTGTGACTTTGTGGGACCAGGTAAGCGCATGAGCTTGTGATAAAAATAGACATTCTTTGGCCTTGATTTGCTTTGGGATTCTCAGCGCCTTTTGAAATAACTTTTAAATACATCAGTAAGGCCCCCAGGCCTGCAATCGGACGACCTGCACACATCCAGTTGCAGGATCGGGGCTTAAGTACATCTTATTCCATTGTGCTTGGAGTCGAACAAAAACCAGAAGGCATTTCTCATTAGGCTTCAGATTCATAGGTGATCTTTATATGGAAATCAACAGATTCAGGGTTATTAATATGACTTAATTTACTTAATTTCCATTCTTTCCAGTGACCTAAAGTTGTGTAATAGCTTGAAAGATGCAGTTTTGGGTGGAAAATGACACTTTTAAGCTTAAAAAGTAATGCTTTGATAAAATACTCAACGCAGGCCCTCGGGTAGAGACCTTGAACATACCGTGACATCAATTCACCTTTGCAAATGGATGCAAAGTCACAAATGGAAGCAGAAGTCAGTGGATAGAGGGTTCCAGGCGGGTGCAGGTTTCCACCTACATCATGCACTCATGAGATCAGGGTCCTCAGAAGTGGCTTTAACTTGCGTGGTGGGTCAAATAAATGATGCATTAAACACCGTGTTTGGCCAGACACCCACTGACGTCAGCGGGAGTTTCACCATTGACTTTAACAGCAACAGGCTATACTGACGTGATTCAAGGGACACCATCCACTTGAAATCTAGTCAGTTCGGGGGCGGGGGCGGTGCGGGGGGGAAGGAGTTAAAAATAGCGACACCTGCCCGTGTGTGATTTTACAACTGTTTTCCTATTTAAAAAAAACGCTCTCTTCCCTGTTGCTCTGTGAAAGACCCCCATACACAGCAGGCACAAGAACTGACTGTACATCATGGGAACAGAGACACTGACAACACACAAATGCACAGCCTGCCTGAACAAACAGAAAACGCTTCTTTTTCTGTAATTTGCAGCAATGGTCACTGCAGGGGTGACTAGTCACAGCGCTAGGTAAAGAAACCTCCAAGTATTTTTTTAATGAGACAACAGCGTCCTTGTAACTGCTGCGTCTCCATGACGGTGGCTGCTCAGGTTTGCAGTTACTGCAGCCCTGACCCGGGATATGTTAACGCAGAGGTGCGGCACAAAACATTAGCCTGTTCAAAGCTTTAAAAAAAAATCTGTCCCTCCACCTTGTCTTCCACCCTGTATTAAACAAGCCCACAGCAAGCGTGTTGGGTAGCTTGTGTGTCATTCTCTGGGCCCAGCCCCGTGTGCTGGCTTCTCTACTTCAGAGGCAAAGCTGCCCATCCATGACTCATGGGGGAGGGATAGCTCAGTGGTTTGAGCATTGACCTACTAAACCCAGAGTTGTGAGTTCAATCCTTGAGGGGGCCATTTAGGGATCGGGGCAAAAATCTGTCTGGGGATTGGTCCTGCTTTGAGCAGGGGGTTGGACTAGATGACCTCCTGAGGTCCCTTCCAACCCTGCGATTCTATGTTTCATTGAAGGTTCTTGCAGGGGGGCTGCTGCTGGGTCTGGTAAAAACCCACAGCAAGTCTGCCCTTTTTTTTTTTTTTTAAGTTTTTACAGCAAACTTACCCAAGTGCCAATATGCCAAGAATCAGCCTGGTGCAGCTCCCTTGTCTCAAGCCGCTAACAGGGGATTCCAATGGACGTGCTACTAGAGCCTTAACTAGGATGAGCAGGGCAGCACTATTAATTGTAACCACCTTGAATTGAGCAAAAAGGAAATGATAAATGGTGGGGGATGGTTAACCAGGCCACGAGGTCTGTGCACCCAGAGGGGCCAGGCCATTGGGGGACAGCAAGAGGGCATTATTGTATCATGTATCAGGGGTAGCTGTGTTAGTCTGTATCTACAAAAACAAGAAGTTATTGTATCATGTTACTTTTGTGGGCAGAGGGGCAAGAGGCAGCATGGACGGGCAAAAGCAGAGACAGGGGGTTAGACAGCAGGCTTTGGTTTGCGTGGGATCCTTTGCCGGCTGTGCTCTTGTTTCTGTCCCTTCTGGGGTTATCTGCATTGTTCCAACACAGACTTTCCCTACCCCCCAAACCTTCCAGTCTCATACAGCGCTGCCAAGTTTGGGTTGCAGAACTCGGAGAAGAAAGTGTATTGGTTCTGGAACGAACAGTTTTCATGGGATTTAAAAAAACAACCACCCACCATGGAAACATTGATCCTGGTTCTAGGCTTTGGAAACATTTGTTTTTGCAAAGCATTAAGAGGCTGATCTGCACCTGGTGTAATTCAGCATAGCACCGTTAATGACTGGCTAATGAAGCTACTCCGATTGCCACCAGCTGAGGATCTGGTCATTCAATTTTAGGCCAAATTGGACACGATCGGCCCTGTTTTAAAAGCCTGATGTGGCGTGTGTTAATGCCAACTGCTTGCTCACATACAGAGCTGTTTTGCCAGTGAAAAGTGCTAGCCAGTAGTTGATGGTAGAATGGCCCCGTCAGAGCTGTTTGTCTCTTTGAATCTCCCCTGTCAAGGTGAGGTGCTGTTCCGACACTGAGCCGCTCTGCCAGGGAAAGTGGGCACTTGATTAAAACCCTGCAGTGGTGACCATTATGGGGGACTGAGGGGTGGAGTCACCTTCCCCCCCTACAAATTCGCCAAAAATCACCTTCTTCCCTACACTCTTCTCTTATGCCGGTGTAACTCAGGAGTTACTACATTGGATCAGCAGCGTGAAACCAGTGTAAACTGCATACAGGATCAGAATCAGGTCCCAAAGGAAGGTGTGGCCAGCAAGCCCCCTGCACATCGTGCCTGAGCTTGGAGTCAGAGCGGAACCGAAACTTGTCCAAGTCAATCCATGATTATGGTCCAAATTGGAACCATGTCTTTAATCAACTTGGGAACAACCACAGCGTAACGAACTTGCCTGACATGGTTGTATTTGTTGTATGGACGGAGCCTAACCGCATGTGGAATAGGTATTGTGCCCTTAGAGCATGCAGCTAAGGGAACATGATCCAAAGTGGGGACGGTGTGGAAGGCTGGGGTTAATGGATAAGGGTGAATGAGCGGGGCTTACCCTTAAGAAAACTGTTTAAGCCAATGTAAGGCTGTGTAACTAAAGCTGAATGCTGTAACATTACCCAGGAAGTGCATTATATACAGAGATGCTATTTTTCCCCCTTTTCCAACTGCTTTTCCCACAGGGAAGCACGAATGAGGTAAGTGACTTTATCGTTATAGAGACATGCCTTTACCCGCATGCCGCTTGCTCTAACTGCAAAACGAACATCGGTAACGCACAAAGCGAGGCTGGCGCCTTCACATTCACAACCATGCATTCTGCCGGGAGCCTTTATTTTGTCTTTAAGGAGGTTTGTATAGCACCTAGAACTGTTAAAGAGTTCCTCAGCGCAGTTGGGATTTGCAAAAGGACCAACGGATTTGCATCCAAATCCCAAGCAGAGTTGGGTGTCTAACTCCCTTAGGCACCTTTGAAATTCTCATCCAGGGTTGGGCCCTGCTAGAGAGATCCCCAGCTAAGTCTCTTTGGAACACAGCATACAAGCGTTAGATCTCCAGAAAAGCAATTCTGCATGACCAGTGTCTCTCCAATCATACAAAGAGGGCCCAGAGCCGGCAATCAGAGTCACAGAGACATACCAATGGGGCCTCTTGCGTAGACACATGAGTCTGTGCATATAGATCCAATCCCAGTCTCAGGGCCAAAAGCATGAGGAAGAAGTTAGCGCTATAGGAGGAGAAATCCAGGATAATAGAGGAGGGAATCTGGGTTAATTTTGGTGTAAGTTTTTGCTTATGCTGACGTGCTTATGCAAGAAATATTTATTTTCTAACAGCCAAATCTTGCAAAACTCCCACTGAAGCTAAGCGGAGTTTCACCCAAGTAACGCCCGCAGGATCGCATCTTACATTTTCAAAATGTACCCATTACACCAGATTCTGAGACACCAACCTCTGTTAAAACAAGCTAAAAGAAACAGAGATTTCAAAAGAGAGTTTTACATTCCCCCACCCCCTTACCTCTTTGGGGCAAAACCGGCTGCATTTTGAAATGGGAGTACATCAACGCGCACTAGGGAGGTTTTAGTGCACAGCGGCATGGTCTACGGGGATAGTTAGCATGCCACAGGCTAGCATGAGACAGATTTACCCCTCAGCTTGCTGCTCGCCAACTGTTTCTATAGACAAGCCAGTTTGCCTGTCTCTAAAATGGGTAAGCTGTTGATCCGTTTACCAGGCTGTTCTAAATGGAACTGGTATTAGGTGTAGACACAGCACATTTGAGTCAGAGACAGAAAGGGATGAACAAGGGTATATAGTATCTTTTTATTGCTCAGGCGTATCCAGAAATCCACTCCTAGAAATCACGTGCCCTTTGATTTTTGGAACACGTCTGTTACACATTCAGCTGCAAATGCCCAGATACGCCTCTAATAGCGGAACTCTAAGAACCAGACAGTTACACTTTGCTGCTGATTTTTAAGCAGAACTTCCATTGAGTTGGCTAGGGTGTGCTGCTGAGAACTGAGTCACAACAGAACCCCAGGTTATTAGCTCGTCGTGCCATCAAGCCCCTGGCAGAATAACATTTCAAAATGTACAGTAGGAGGTTTTATAAATCAGAGTCAGTCTCCACATGGCTACCAGAAAATCTCATCTCCGCTACCTTTAAGCATCTGAATTCTGAGCATCTACATTGAAATTATTTTCCTACATACATGTTCTGCTCAGAAATCAGTGGCATTCATTCCCGAAGACCGAACATGCTCTTGTTAATAGATTCATAGATTATAGATTCTAGGACTAGAAGGGACCTCGAGAGGTCATCGAGTCCAGTCCCCTGCCCTCATGCAAGGGGCTCTCCAGAGTTCAAGGACTCGTCTCTGCTGTGTAAAATTTAGTCTTGAAAAAGGATTATTGGGAGGGAACGCCAAGCCCCCACAAGCATTAAGCGGTCCGCTTAAATGTTTAAACAATGGGGGACAGAAGAAAACTATTTTCAAACAACTTAAGAAAGAGTTGATTTAAAATTAAGACCTTACTTTGGTGGGTAGTATATATTTTCAGCAGCATGGGTGTAATCCCCCCTCCCCCCCATACAGAGAGAGGTGCATGGGCATTGTGCTGGTCTTATACACAGGGAGGGATAGTTCAGTGGTTTGAGCATTGGCCTGCTAAACCCAGGGTTGTGAGTTCAATCCCGGGGGCCACTTAGGGATCTGGGACAAAATCAGTACTTGGTCCTGCTAGTGAAGGCGGGGGGCTGGACTCGATGACCTTTCAAAGTCTCTTCCAGTTCTAGATCGGATATCTCCAAAAAAAAAAAAACAACTTAGATAAAAAGAAAACCAACACAGATTCACACTGAACTTATGAAGGTGCATTAAATTAATGTAGACCTTTGGGCAGGTACCATCTTTTCATCACAACTATTTTTGAAGATAGTATCTTCTCATTCGTGATCAGTGTTCTGCAGAAGCCAGTGAAAGATTTATTTGCTAGATTAGGTAGTTTTGTTTGTAACAGTTTGTGCGGTCTCCTCTGAAGACAACAGCAAAACCCCTCCACGGGTATGATAAAGGATGCCGAAGGCTAAAGCCTGCATTTGTTTAAAGAAGCAATTTCTAGAAAAACTGCATGTACATTTGATGATTAAAGTCTATTGCATGGCATGTTTTACAACCACCTAGATGATCTTCACAAAAAAATGCATGGATAGATTGAATGTTAACATTTGCATCTTAAACGTGAAACCTAGATAAGAGACCACCCTTATTAGACAAGGGAGCATATGACTTGAGGCACCCCACAGTATCCCTTGATTCAATTAAAAGAACAGCTGGCAGGTGATCAGTCTCTTGAGTTGTTGCAACAGGCCATTCGATGGAACCAGTATCTATGAAGCTGTAGCACTGATGAATGGGAAAGATTTTCATTCTTGAACATTATGCAGAATCAAAGTAAGGTCTATGTAACACATGGGCCAGGTGCTGTCCATCTCTCCCTCTGAAGAAAGGGACCATGTAAAGAAGTGTATTGATTGGCTACTCCCTTCATGCAAGTTGAATGGGTTCTTTAGCTCAACCAGTAGAGCAGGGGTGGGCAAACTTCTTGGCCCAAGGGCCACATCGGGGTCGCGCAACTGTATGGAGGAATGGGTAGGGAAGACTGGCCCCCACCCCCTATCCACCCCCTCCCACTTCCCGCCCCCTACAGAACCCTCGACCCATCCAACCGCCCTCTACTCCTCGTCCCCTGACCACCCCCTCCTGGGACCCCCTGCCCCAACTACCCCCTGGGATCCCACCCTCTTATCCAACCGCCCCACTCCCTGTCCCCTGACTGCCCCCCCCGACCCCTATCCACATCCCTGCCCCCTGACAGGCCCCCCGGACTCCCACTCCCAACCCTCCCTGTTCCCATCCCCTGACCTTCCCCCCAGAACCTCCACCCCCTCCTCCCTGACTGCCTCCCAAGGCCCCCCACTCCCTTACTCAACCCCCCTGCTCTCCATCCCCTTACCAGCAGGAGGAGCAGGGGGAATAGCGGGGGAGGGGCCGGGGACTAGGCTCCGTGGCCAGAAGCTCAGGGGCCGGGCAGGATGGTCCCGCAGGCCAGATGTGGCCTGCGGGCCGTAGTTTGCCCACGTCTGCAGTAGAGGCTTATGCTTTTAGACCTAGAAGTCCTTGGTTCCATTACCACAGATGATCCAACCAGCACATCATCATAAGAAGTTTTACTGGACCAGGTCCATTAGCTTAGTAGTAGTAACAGACCCCTGAACCTATTTCATTCTAGTGCATTCTGGAGCATGGAAAGAAGGAGTTAGTTACATTTATTTTTCTAGACAGATTTCATAAGTCACACTTAGCACATATGGAAAGGAAAGTATTATAAGAAGTCAAGGTATACATTGTGACTATTTTGAACGAGCTACTATAATATGAATGCAAAATAGATAACTTGCTCTATGAACTCACTGATCTAAGAATGTTTACGTCTTTTCTGCTTTGTAGGCTTTGTACAAACTTTACAGTGCAGCAGCTACCCACAGACATTTGTATCACCATGCGTTCCCTGCCCAGAAATCAGAATCTACTGAAGATTCAGAAAAGAAGAAAATGTAAGACAGATGTTTTCACGTAGGTGCATGAATGAAGCACATACACCTCAACAGTTAAACACTCGCCTAGTTGTATTCATGTACAAGTTTCTGAAGCTCCTGAAATGGAACAGGGGAGAACACAACATAATTCACTTGTAAAGATGGTTTGACGTGTGTGTTTTAATTTTGACAACACGCTGTTTGATGGGAAGATGTAGGCATGCTTTTCATTTTGTTTATATGTACATATTTGATTTTGCTGCAAATATATACAATACTCTTAATTTTTAATATCAAGCAATTCTTGCCTGGTTATGAAATATTGATTTCCACTTTAAATTTAGTATGCAATATTATGAGATCACTAATAACATGATGTGGTAATAAGGTACGTTTTCCACATGTAAATCCTAGCATTATTCAAAAGAACCACCTCTTATATTATTCTCAGATATGCTTGTTCAAGTAAATATCACGTAACCAAAGGTTTGATTAATCAATGTTTTTCCTCATATCTGCCATGAACTACACAATTACATCAACACTTTTTAAAAAAAAATATGTACTAACTTGCTTTGTCAGAAATTGTAAGGCCTCTTCTGCTATGGTATGTTTAATGATATTGTGAGGAAAGTATGTTTTTTCCTTTGATAAATTTAATGCACAAAAAGATGACTTCGTACATGTATTTGAGAAAGTTTCACTGTTTTCTGTATATATTTTCATTTAGTGCATAGAAAGTGTGTTCACAGTTCTATTTTATTGTCAGAGTATTAAAGTTTCCTTTTGGTTCCTATGAAGTTGATCATATCATGAGCAATTAATTCACTAACTGGTGTTTTCTTAGAGCTTAACGTTGATCTAGGTTTATTTTTCTATCATTTATTTGATGAACATTGTGCCTTTCTTTAGACGCAATCCCTCAAAAACGTTAGCTGCTGTTTTTAGAAATGCAGAGTGGAATTTGATTATACTGATCATTTAGAGGGTGGCGGATTTGCATTGACATTTTTTTAGATAAAAAAACCACAGAGCAGCCACGGTACATTTAGTAAAAGTCCTCGCTTTAGAGGGAAATGGTGTGTAAAGTTGCAGGTATGAAAATTCAACTATCTAAACCCCCTTTAAATATAGTATACTTAGACTACTGAGGAAGGACTTTTATCTATAAACACAGGAAAAAAGGCATTTTTTACAAAAAATTTGTCTTAACTATGTGAACTGAAGTGACACATTTTTAAATATAGAGCCAGAAAAAGTGACAGGCATCTGATGTGGTAGTTATTTATTTTTTTAAAGTTTATGGTGGCACAAGCCATCGTCCATAGAAAGGCTTTGATCGAGCATTGGTCTTGAGGTACATTTTTGTATGTAGAAAATTATCAAATTTCTTTACCACCACTTTTTCCTGGCCCAGTCAAGCACTGTACAGTAAAATTACAGCAAGCATTGGGAATCTCGTTTCCAGGTTTCTCCAAACCTGGTAAACACGGTCACGTCGCTTTTCAAAGACCGTTTCAATGTAAGCATGGTATTCACGCTGTGCTACACTTATCTTCAGAAAGTGGAATGGCCTCAAATGCTTCGCTCTCAGCTGTCATGAGATAGTTTTGCTTGAGTTGTGTCAAATACGCAAATGGCATTGAACAGTGCCACTGCTGGCTGACAGACACCGGCAGTAGGGTGGCACTGCATGGATGCTTCACATTTTCCAGCCTGGGTTAAGGAGTGCTTCTGTGCCCATTGCATACTCACATTCATTAGCACAGCTCTTTACCCACGTGATGAGGTCGGGCGTGTCACTGGTCACAATACGTGAACATAGCACAGATCCTTCACATTTTGTCAAGCTGTGCATGACACCAGGTACACACATCTGCAAGATGTTCAGGTGTTCAAGGACGTCTGGTGACTTGGACAAATTGGTTACATCTACAATGCACAAACTGCTAGAGCAATCCCTTATCTTCTTTGAAAAATGGAATGTAGTCCCCCCTGCGTGGGCTAAATGAAACAAAGCAGTGTTAAACCTGCTGTTCCAGGGCGTTACAATGGGAATGGGTGGAATAGAATCATAGAATATCAGGGTTGGATGGGACCTCAAGAGGTCATCTAGTCCAACCCCCTGCTCAAAGCAGGACCAATCCCCAGACAGATTTTTACCACAGTTCCCTAAATGGCCCCTTCAAGGATTGAACTCTCAACCCTAGGTTTAGCGGGCCAATGCTCAAACCACTGAGCTATCCCTCCCGCCGTGGACTCTTTCCTTTATCCTCCAAGAGCATACAGAAGCGAGCTTTACGTGCATGGCTCATTCCACAACCGCAACTAGGTCATTTACTTTTTCAAGGTTTTTACGCCACACATCAACCAACCAAGTTTAACGGGTGAGCAACACATCACGAGCACAGCACTCCGAAACAGCTTCATGCTCCGCTCCCCATATGGTCTTTGTATACCTTGTGACACAACAGCAGCGATCTGGTCAAAGGAAACCTGGTATTTATCCATTTCCTGTACTGCTTGGCTAATGGGCTTAAAGATCACCAAGTCCAAAACCACACAGTCCAATAGAAGCCATCAATCCACGTTCACATTGTGGTTAGCTTAAAAGAGCCAACTTGTTGAGAATCTCTCTCTCTCCTATCTGCATGGTCTTGGTGACAATACCGATCCCATCATAAATCTTCAGCTTTTCTTTTAATTTTGTTTACATTGTTTTCAAATACTGGTGGCAAATGAAATTCCTGTAGACAGCTTGAACTTGGTGCAGTTCCAACATTTTTCAGGTTACATTCTAAACACTCCTTTAGGGTTACATTGTTAAGAATTTTTAAAGGCAGCTTTGCTTAAAAAGCTCTGTCCATCTATGAAGTTGTTCCTGTTTTCCTCTCAAACATCTGACAGTTTTTTGCACTTTGCGTTCTCTGCCCTCTTCAGATTTCAAGGCCTCTACGTTTGTGGGATACTGTCTCCACATGTTTATCACAGCTTGCCTCACGACTGTAATCTACCAGCATGTTGAACAAAATAATAAACCTCCACTTCCATGGAAGATCTTGTTTGGATATTGTGCAGATCACTCCCTTATGCTTATTACTGATATTTTACTCCTTGTCAACCCCCGTAGCTGTAGATTAAATCCTCCGCATTTATAATAGAGCAGTGTGCTTACATTGTAGCTAAGGAAAGCAGCCCACCTGTCAAACAAATTAGGTAATGCTTGTTTAAATGTTGCACAAATTATGTAACATTAATTTGCCGCGTAAGTCACAAAACTATGAAAAATACCTTTTTAAGCAGTCAAATTCAATGCATCCAATTACAGTGGGTCCCCGACTTTTCACTAAGGCAACCCATCAACTACAGGTTGTCTTTTTTGTGTGACCCACCCAGGGTCCAAGTTCACGGAGTGGGGTCCAATAGACCAGCAACCTTCTCCTCCTTGCCCCACCGAAGGGGCACCGCCCGCAGCAGCGCCCTCTGCGAGTGGCAGCTCTTGAATGGTGACCGTGTGGGAACACCGTCTCAGCAAAGCAGGCAAGCACAAACATTTATATATGGATCCCTTTCCACCACCTGTGGCACATGCACGGACTGCATGGTCAAGGTCTCAGAGAAGGCAAAGCAATGGAGGTTTCCTGTGGGGTTTGGGGTGCAGGATTCACCGCCCAAGCCATGGTCAGTGCTCTATAGCCGGGGTCCTCAACCTTTTTCTTTCTGAGACCCCCCCGAACAGGCTATAAAAATTCCATGGCCCACCTCCGCCACCACAACTGGTTTTCTGCCTATCCAGTAGATTAAAAGCCACTGGCGTTAGGGGGTAGCACAGAATGCAATTCCCCAGGGCCCCACGCCACAGGGGACCCCGCAAATCTAAGTTCTCAGGCTTCGGCTTCAGGCCCGGGTGGTGGGGCTCAGGCTTCGGCTTTCTGCCCTGGGCCCCAGCAAATCTAAGGCTGGTCCCTCTCTGGTTTATTTTGGTGGATCCCCTGAAACCTGCTCACAGCCCCCCGGGGGCCCCGGACCCCTGGTTGAGAACCACTGCTCTATAGAGTGCTCTAAAGTGTTGTGCTCTGTCACATGCAGACAGCTGGCAAACTAGGTACCTTTCAGTTCATGCCAGGAGGGTCTACACCAGGGACATGGAACATTTTTTCTATCAGGGGCCATTGGGGAATTGGCCACACCAGCCCTGCAGGGTGGGTGCGGAGGCTCGGGGCCAGGCCCTAGGCTCCAGGGTGGGGCCAGAAATGAGGGCTCTGGCTAGGGGCTGGGGATGAGGGGTTTGGAGTGCAGGAGGGGGCTCAGGGCTGGGGCAGGGGATTGGTGCCTGGGAGCAAGTTAGGGTGCAGGAGGGGGTTCCAACCTAGGGCAGGGGGTTTGGGGTACAGGCCCTGGTTGGGCGGCACTTACCTCAGGCTGGGGCTAAGGGAGGCTCCCTTCGTGGCCTGGCTTTGTGCTGCTCCTGGAAGCGGCCAGCACATCCAGCCCCTAGGCGGTGGTGTGGCCAGGCAGCTCTGCGCGGTGTGCAGTCCTCACAGCTCCCATTGGCTGTGGTTCCTGGCCAATGGCAGCTGCGGAGCTGGCGCTGGAGATGGGGGAAGCACATGGAAATTCCCTGATTGCACCTGCGCCCTGGGGCCATAGGGACATGCCCGCCACTTTGGGGAGCTGCACGGATCCGACCGGACTTTTAACGGCCTGACAACCCCAGCTTCCTTTCCTGCACCCCGAACCCCTCATTTCTGGCCCCACCCTGGAGCCTAGGCCTGTCGTGGAGACTTGCCGCGGGCCGGATTTAATTAAGCAGCGGGCTTAAGTAGGTTCCGCGCCCCTGGTCTACACAGAGCGCTTCACTTAAATCACATCCCACTGATCACTGGTGCAGACTCGGGGGCTCAGGGTGGTGTAGCATTTAGTGCTGTTGTATTACACCACTGTGGGTTTGGCTCTGGTGGCTATACTCTCCAGCTCAACAGTTTGACCTCTGCCACTTGTTTCCGATCTAAAGCTTCTAGGAACACATGAAGACCAAGGAAAGTAACCGACATTCACAAGAACAAGGTCTAATATCTTTTATCAATTTTATTGAAGTTACCAATAAAGTTATGAATAGCCAAGCAGAGATAAATCCTACATATATCCGTAGTTACATCCTCCTAGATAGTCTTAGGGTCTGATGGGTCTCATGGTTTGATCAGTAGAGGGATGGTTCCTGCTGGAGTTTTCCTGTAGGGAGCTCACTTTTCCCAATCTGGGCAGCCTCTTTTTATAATGTGATTCTGACTATACCCTGCACATGTGCATGAAAGTATCAACCCTCTTTTTCCTTATTTGTATTGCGTCCCCCAAGAATATTGGTGTACCCTGTTTTTCATACGTTGTGTATAGTTCCTTTTATTCTCATTAGCATGGACACAACCTGTATCCTGTGGTTAAGGGACACGTTACGAAAAAAAAAGTGCCTCTAGAGCATTTTGGGATCTAAAATTAATCTAAGTTCTTACAGGCCTCAGCCTGTAGGCCTTGGATTTCAGCCCTCCTTACTTAGATACCTAATCATATTTATCCCATCTCACTACTGATTGACCTGTCCCCCACCCCACTGTCTGGCACATGTGCTCAGAGTCCTGCCCCTCCCCTGGGTGTCTCCGCCAGCTGTTTCCTACCTGCTTCCCAATGGCTAGGTTCAATCTCATGCGCCCAGGCAACTGCTCCAGCCCCTCTCCGGGTTCTGCTCTCGCCTCCGTCACCCCCGCGGAAACATAGCCAGGTCCCATGAGATATTGTGGGGCTGGGGAAAACATCAGCTCTTCAAATATTTCCACAGCAGAGCCACTCGACCTCCTGGTTCTGCTGCCACCAGGAGGGGGAGAGGTCCCAGCTGGTCCAGGTCTCTCCAGGGCAAGGGCAGAAGGAAATGGTCCCGGTTTCTCCTGACGCTTCCTCCCAGACCAGCCAGACTGCGGGGGGATGGGGGGGAGGTGGTTCAGCAGTGGGGTCAGGGTGGAGGGAGCTGGGACCAGGAAGCGGTGGGGGGCTCGAAACCATTTGGTCTGGGGGTTGAGAGATCCATGGGATAGGAGTTGCTGCTACCAGGTGAGTGACGAGCAGGCTCCCTCTCAACAATTTCCCCCCCCAGGCTTCCCTCCTCAGTGGGCTGGCGAGGCGCCCACCTCCAGCCTTCCTGCAGGAACTCACAGAGGGACTGAGAAATCCCAGTATCCGCGACAAGCCTGCAGCCTTAATCATCTACAGCAATGGTGTCAAGCATCCAGCCCGCAGGCCTGGCACAGCCGAGGGAGGCATTTATCTGGCCCGCACGACAGATTCAGACTGGGCCGAATGTAAGCTTTACCTTTCAATAAAGTTTCCTGCTCCTATGGCTGTGAAGAAAACCTTCCCTATGTGAACGGATGCAAAGCCATTGGAGCGTTCTTTCCCTGCGTTTGCAACCATGCTCAGAGATACAAACCACATCCATTTCATCTCAGCAGGAGGTTGCTATTAGGCTTAAAAGCTTTAAACAGCCGATTTTAAAATTCAAGTGCAAATACGCACCAGAAGAGCCCAATTACTGCACGTGGCTTGCACAAGTTGGGTACTGCACACTCAAAGCGCAGAGAGTATTGCTTCCCACTGACTAATGCTGAACGCAACAACAACTTCATTGTGCCCAGGAGCTTTGTACAAGGCTCCTGTTAGCAGTGGGAGATCTGCCATGTATCAAGGATGGCGTACTATCTATTTCTGTAGACCTGCCTCACGGATAATTAACATGTAAATTTTCCCAATCCACAGACTGAGTTTAGTTCCTGAGTTAAAGATAAAATCTTCCCAGAATCCAGTTATTCTAGATGTCTTTGTGCTCTGATCAAAGGATTTTCATGGTTAGGAGGATCTCATTGGAAGCAATTTTCTCTGATCTTTTAAAAAGGCAAAAAATTATTTTTGCTACATTTTGTTCAAATTTTAATCTCGGTAAATCAATGATATTCACGCTTTTCTTATTTAAAGCAAAACATTGACATTTATTGAATTGACGGGATTTACAGGAAATGTGTTCTCTTATTTGCAACAATATTTATTGCACTAAAAAAAGGAGCCATAAACATCTAATGAACCAAAGTATGATACTGGAAGGGGTAGCTGTGCAGGTTAAAAACTTCATGTGTAAAGAAAACCTCGTTACAAGACAACATTTTTGCAAAAAATGCATCCCTGATTTTATTATGGAGATTTATGGCTGCTAAGTCAGTTAGATAATTCTATTGCTTTCCAACTGCAGTTAGCTCAACACGCATGTGGAGCAGCTTGCAGGTCGCAGGGTACGTCCACTCTGGAAATGCTCCAGCAACACAGCTGTAGCACAGACACTTACGACAGCAATGGAGGGGATTCTCCCATCGGTGTAGGTAATCCACCCCCCAGAGATGCAGTAGCTAGATCGAGGGAGGAATGCTTCTGTTGATCTAGTGCTGTCTACACCGGGGGTTAGGACAGCTTAACTAGGTGTCTCTCGGGGGTATGAATTTTTCACACCTGAGCAATGCAGCTAGGTTGACCTATACACCTCTACCCCGATATAACGCAACCCGATATAACACGAATTCGGATATACTGCGGTAAAGCAGTGCTCGGGGGGGGGCGGGGCTGCGTACTCCGGTGGATCAAAGCAAGTTCGATATAACGCGGTTTCACCTATAACACGGTAAGATTTTTTGGCTCCCGAGGACAGCGTTATATCGAGGTAGAGGTGTCCTTGAACTGCAGACCGGCCCTTAGTCTTGAAGAGGCTGCAGGTTATCTTGCCCCATGACAAAGTTCTGTGCAGATTGCTGGCAAATCGAAAGTGATACGATGCATATAACATAGTAAAAAATATAAGGCACCTCATACTTCATCAATGAAGCATTTTGTTCCGATTGGGAAAAAAAAATAATCTATGCTTCTGCACTATTTAGTAATATTACTGAGTGTTACTGTAAAGTAACAGTGTCAGTGTTTCTGTACATTAAAGCAGTAAACATCTTAGCGTAGATGTTGCACAAAGAACAGACTCTCCCCAGAGACACACAGGGCATCTGAAGGGAAATAAACTTATTAATTTGGATTTTAAAAACATTGTTTTGCATCCAGGACATTCCTTATAATTGCATTTATCACCATGTAAAAATATATAGACAGCTTCTTAATACAGCTGTCTGCTAAAAGGAGATACCAGAATCAAGTGTTTTTTCCTCCACACTGGTTCTCAGAATAATAAACTAACTTTTTTGTACAGAAAAAGAATAACAAACATGTTTTTCATTCTATAAACAATACCTTATATATGTAGAAAAACATTCAAGAGGATAATTAATGACAAAGGTGCAACATCAACAAAAATAAGCTGCCTTTTAAACCAAAGCACTTGTTCGTGGTTTAAAAAAAAATAAAAATCTTTTAAAGCTCTTAGTGTCCTCATGAAATTCCATTTAAAAAAAAACGGTTAGCTTAAAAATTCTTGCCGTGTTGTTGTGCATACCACTTCTGCCTTAGCTTGCGGTTCTCCAGCTCTGTGAGAAGGGCTTGCCTGTATGCTTCATACAGTTTAACAATTCGTTCCAGTTCTTTCATGAAGAGTAGCTTCAACATTCCCTGGTATGTATCTAGATCAGCTAGTTGGAAGAGTTCCCACTTCAGAATGTGATCATATCTGTTTTGAGATATAAATGTAAGATGCATATTTACATGTTATTATAAGAAAACACATACGTAAGACATTATGCATATCATTTTGTAATTGTGAAGCCACTGATGACATTTTTAGTAGTTGATACTGATGAACCTATTTCTGATAGCCGCACCCTTCCACAATTAAAATTAGTCTGGTTAATCTCTACAGTAATTTGTTTCTTAAGGGAAGAGGTATCCCATAAAGCTACACAGAGGAATCACTCAATCATACTGTCGATATATATTAATGTAAAAATACCAAATCATTTTGTAAGAACAAATATAAAATTATTTAAGACACTAGCAAGCAACTGCTATTAACCAAATGTAGTGAATACATTCTGGAGGCATTAAAAAAAATGTAATAAAACCCCACAAGAAATCCCCCTAAGTAAGAGTGGTTTGAATTTTGTGTATATACTGGGGGGAGGAGGGAGGAAACACCCCGGCCTCCCCTCCCACTGTGGACAGCTTGGGAGGTCAACAGAGTAACTTGAAAGAATAAATCTGTTAGCTGATTAACCCAGTACTCCCAAATGCCTGCCTCCTTGAGAGCTGAATTCCACAGGCTTTGCAAAGCCCCTTCTTCACCCACAGTATCGGTCTGCTCCTAAAGCGTCCTTGCCCTAACGATTACAGGGGGTGAAGGAGGATACTGTACGGCTCTTGGCTAATCCACAGCTCTATTCTACCTGCTACACTTACAGTACAGCCAACAGAGTTCAAAAAGTGACCCCTCCATTTTGTAATGGAACGTCTTTAGAGTGCTCTCCTGTTGGAACATTCGATCTATAGCTCAGTTTCACATTTCCACATAATCAAGCAAATGAAGCAAAATGAAGGTTGCCCAAATGTATCCTTAAAGCAAGTCAGCACTATCGATCACTGAACTGTTTTATTGTCCGTTTATTAGAATGGTTACAATTGCATAAACGAACAAGGCAAAATATGGCAACATGGGTCAACTAATGAGACCTTCTGGGTTTTGCAAGACTGCATACTACATGCCTTCACTGTCTGAGCTAACCTGTATTGTATCAACCAGTATAGTCCAAGTCCACTACTTAGCTGCAATTATTGTTGAATATTTCCCTATTTAGTTTTCCTTCCTTCTGTTACTACTCCTTGTGCTACGATCTTCTGAGATGTCAAATCTTCCTCCCTTCATTTATATCCTTATCATGAAAGTATGTACAGATGATTGTACAGTGGGGGGTGGGAGATTGCCCAGTGACAAACAGGTTAGGAATAACTGCTGGGAAAGCTAAAATGTCCATACAAAAACAGAGAAGCACGCAAAACAAAAGAAAGCGAAGAAAAAAAAACTAAGGCTGTCGATTAATCAGTTAACTCGCGATTTAACTCGAAAAAATGAATCGCGATTAATCGCAGTTTTAATTGCATGTTAAACAGAATACCAATTGAAATTTATTAAATATTTTGGATGTTTTTCTACATTTTCAAATATATTAATTTAAATTAACATACAGACTACAAAGTGTACAGTGCTTACTTTACATTAATTTTTATTACAAATACTTGCACTGTAAAAATGATAAAAAATAGTATTTTTCAGTTCACCTCATACAAGTACTTCAGTGCAATCTCTTTATCGTGTTAGTGCAACTTACAAATGTAGATTTTTTTTATTACGTAACTGCACTCAAAAACAAAACAATGTGAAACTTAAGAGCTTACAAGTCCACTCAGTCCTACTTTTTGTTCAGCCAATCGGTAAGACAAACAAGTGTGTTTACATTTACGGGAGATAATGCTGCTCTCTTCTCAATTACAATGTCATCAGAAAGTGAGAACGGGCATTCACATGACACTTTTGTAGCCAGAATTGCAAGGTTTTACATGCCAGATATACTAAACATTCGTATGCCCCTTCATGCCTCGGCCACCATTCCAGAGGACATGCTTCCATGCTGATGATGCTTGTTAAAAAAAAAAAGAATGCACTAATTAAATTTGTGAATAACTCCTTGGGGGAGAATTGTATGTCTCCGGCTCTGTTTTACCCACATTCTGCCATATATTAGGTCTCAGTTGATGATTCAGCACATGTTCGTTTTAAGAACACTGTCATAGCAGCTTTGTGTTTTGTCAAATGAGGTATCAATGTGAGATTTCTAAAGATAGTTACAGCACTGGACCCAAGGTTTAAGAATCTGAACTGCCTTCCAAAATCTGAGAGGGACGAGGTGTGGAGCATGCTTTCAGGTCTTAAAAGAGCAACACTCTGATGTGGAAACTACAGAACCCGAACCAGCAAAAAAGAAAATCAACCTTCTGCTGGTGGCATCTGACTCAGATAATGAAAATGAACATGCATCGGTCCGCACTGCTTTGGATTGTTATCGAGTAGAACCCATCATCAGCATGGACACATGTCCCCTGGAATGGTGGCTGAAGCATGAAGGCACATATGAATCTTTAGCGCATCTGGCATGTAAATATCTTGTGACACCGGCTACAACAGTGCCATGCGAACGCCTGTTCTCACTTTCAGGTGCCATTGTGAACAAGAAGTGGGCAGCATTATCTCCTGCAAATGTAAACAAACTTGTTTGTCTGAGTGATTGGCCGAACAAGAAATAGGACTGAGTGGATTTGTAGGGTCTAAAGTTTTACATTGTTTTGTTTTTGAATGCAGTTATGCTTTGTACGTAATTCTACATTTGTAAGTTCAACTACTGTACTTGTATCAGGTGAATTGAAAAATACCATTTCTTTTGTTTTTTACAGTGCAAATATTTGTAATAAAAATAAAGTGAGCAACGTACACTTCGTATTCTGTGTTGTAATTGAAATCAATATATTTGAAAATGTAGAAAACATCCAAAAATAATTAAATAAATGGTACTCTTATTGTTTAAGAACACGATTAATCACGATTAATTTTTTTTTAATTGCTTCACAGCCCTAAAAAAACCAACTACCATTCATAGCGGAGTGTCCCTGAAGTACGGGACTCATAAAATGGGGCGGAGTCGAGAAAGGAAGCAAAGAAGGGGTCGTTGTCTTGGCAATATGTTTCCCTTGATGTGGGAACAAGATAAAGAATAAAAGCAAGATGCATAATGTGAAAGTTTGTAAAACTACAGACAGATGCAATAAAACCCCAAAAGACTAGAGCTCAACAGCCTTTGTTAAATGTGTCAGATTTGTCACCCAGCAAGACTGAGGGTGAGGCATATTAAGATAAAACCCTCAAGCAAGGTGGAGAGGCAACATCCATCGAGAGGCTGGAAGGAGAAGCATATAGTGGAGTGGTTTTTGAATGTCACTGGCTACTAAGAATGAATACCTGAAGTTTATTATTTAGTAGGTTTTTAGCTGATTACATTTAGAAAAAGCAACAGAGGGTCCTGTGGAGTCTGATGAAGTGGGCATTCACCCACGAAAGCTTATGCTCCAATACTTCTGTTAGTCTTAAAGGTGCCACAGGACCCTCTGTTGCTTTTTACAGATTCAGACTAACACGGCTACCCCTCTGATACTTGACACCATACATTTAGAAAGCTCATTCTCTATCACTTATGGTTTTATAGGTAATCACTTCCATTACAAAGCAGCATATTGCTAGATAAAGATGTCAAGGCTCAGTTACAGACAGTGCTCCTAAGTTTATCCTTTGCATGTAGCAATTCTGTATTACTGTTTAAACGTCATGATTTTCATCGCTTTTTGGGAATACATAAACATCTAACTTTCCTGTGATCATCACAGACTCTCTTAGGCTTTTTAGCATATTCCAAGCTGCCAACATTAGGTACATTCAAACCCCCTACAATCCAGCATATGTATTCACTCCTCCCACCTTTCACTAACCCAGCTGAATTTAATGGAAGTCTCCTGAATGTTTCATTTCATGTAAATACTGCCAAACTAGTCTTGTGACGAATCAAGACTATGCCAGTTCTCCTGCAAGTAATTTTCCAGGCTCAGAACTAGCACTGTTTAGTCCTGGAAGGAACTGGATAACTAGTCCAGAGTCCAGTTTTACTTCCTTGTTCAATGCGTGGCCCTAGGCTCTATTGACCACATGCTATTCAAACCCTGCTCTCAATACAGAATGACTCATTTCCTCCTCAGTGCTTCTATGGCTCACGACTCTAGTATGTGACGGCTTCACAGAAGTGAATTTATTTTCACAACACCCTTGTGCAATGAGGGGGATCCTCACCTTACAGATGAGGAACTGAGGCAGAGAGAGAGATCAAGGTCAAGTGTCTACTAATTTTGGGTGCCTGATTTGAAATGCCTAAGACCCCATTTTCCTGAGCACATCGCACTATACAGAACTTTGTATGTTCAAAGCACAGCTCTCATTGACTTCAGCTGCTGCTCTGAGTGCTTGGCACAATTGCAAATCAAGACCCTGGGTTCTCGAGCTGGGCATGCAGAGAATGAGGAACACACAATTAGTGACCACCTATGAAAAGTTTGGTGACTTGACCAGCATCATAGAGGAATTCTGTGGCAAACGCAGGGACAAAATTCTTCTCCAGGGCAGTATCCAACTGCCTTAACCACGAGACTGTATTTCTCTTCCCGCAATCCCCTGCCTTTTTCACTCCACACCTTCCAACTTCTGAAACAGATAAGGCTGGGGTCCTACAGACAACCACCTCTTTCATTACACAACCCTAATTCATCTGCAGCGCATTGGTCCATCCGCTGCACTGAATAAGGCAGGGTCCTGTGGAAAAAAGTATGTGATCACGTAATTAAAGACTACCATAATTCATACACACAACCGGGCTGAATTAGGTTGCACAGGCAACCTTAATCTAGCACTTCCTGACTTTACAGTGCTTGAATTGCAATGTTAATGTTTTCAATGTATTTTTTTGTACGTAATTTATAGGTTTAAAAACAAAAAAACAAAAAACAATTGGCATCATATTGACATCCACATGCCAACTCTGCCAGTGGGGGTTTCAGATATTTGCTGACAGCAGAGGACTGATGAGACTCAGGAATCGTGGTTTCCATTCCAGGCTCTGGAGGGCAGTGCGTTCTAGTGGTCACCGATCCTTCTGCCTGTTCCACTCCAAGACTGACCTCTTCTGCCCTTGTCCCCTCCAACCCATCCCTGTCCTAATCCTCCCTCCCGCCTCCTTATTCACTCATAGCTTCTTGTCCCGGACTCCTCATCCAAGTCCCCCCGTCAGGGTATGTCCCATTGCAATTAAAAACCGGCAGCTGACTCAGGCTCTCAGCGCTTGGGTTAAGAGTCTTTTTAACTGTGGTGCAGATATCTGGGCTCGGGCTGGAGCCCAGGCTCCAGGATCCTGCGAGGGCGGAAGGTCCCAGAGCTCAGGTGCAGCATTATCCTGAAAGGCTACACCACAATTAAACAGTCCGTTAGCCCAAGCCCACATCAGCCAGCATGGGCCAGCTGCGGATGTCTAATTGCAGTAGAGACAAACTCTCAAAGGCCCAGTCTCCTCCAAGCCCACAACCTTGGCTCCCAGTCTCAGAACCCCTCCAGGGGTTCCTTATCCCAGTCCCCCCTCTCCTGCCCAGCCAGCCCCAGATTCCCCTTAACCACACTCCATCCCAGCACCTCATTTTAGTCTCCTCTACCTGCAGAGCTTTCAGTCCCAGCCTCCTGACCCAGACAGTCCCTGTTCCCACCCACTTTTGGCCCCACGGCTCTTCGTCCCAACCCCCCTTCCACATTCTTCGTCCTAATATCGTTCCTCCACCCCCCGCAAAGGTCTTGCTCTTGTCCCATCTGCATTCAATTCGGGTAGCTTCCTCTGCCACGCTGGCTGGGTGCTAACAGAGGAAGCATTGAGAACTCATGAGAGAGATTCTCCCAGATCTCTGTTTTGGTGTTTGGTGCCACAGGGCACTTCTACACAGCCAAGAAAAACCCGTGGCGCAGAGTCTCAGAACCGGAGTCAATTGACTTGGGCTCACAGGACTTGGGCTGTGGGACTAAAAATAGAAGTGTAGATGTTCAGGTTTGGGCTGAGACCCAGGGAGGGTCACAGAGCCTGAGCTCCAGCCCGAACCCGAACATGTACACTACTATCTGTAGCCCTGCAGCCCGAGCCCCACAAGCGCAAGTCAGTTGACCGAGGCTCGGAGACTCCGCACCTTGGGCTGTTGTTTCTTTGCAGTGTGTGGCCTGCTGCAGCCTGAAGCAGTACATGCGGGGAATCCTGCTCAGACCCTGCAGCATCCTCAGTGCAGATGGAATCCATGGAGAATTTAGCTGCCAAATTCTAGGAAGTGTCTATTGAGCATGTGCAAATTTCAGTTGTTCAAAGGCTTACAACGTGGCCAGATTTAGGCATGTTTTCACTGGAGCAGGAAAAGGCACATCACTGACAATAAGGCCAACCACCCACAGCAAAATTTCAAGTCCCTCCTCCAAAGCATGGAGTCAATAGAACTCAGCGAAATGGTTGTGCGAAGAACGTGGGATATCTGTATTATTTTTATGAAGATTACATGTACATCTGTTTGATTGTTATGGCATAGTCTGCCATACAGGTGCCAAGGAGGTTAATTCTTGCAGGAGTTACTCACATGACCTAACAAAGGAGTACAATGGCTTCAGATAACCAGCCATCTACCAATACTTACAAGACAATGACTGGACTGGACTATTCTGTTTGATGGTCTATGTGATGGGTTGGATCACAGAAACCCCCTGGGAGCTGCCACCTGATGTGCCAAGACTACCCCTGCTCCTGTTTTCCCTGCCAGCTCAGGACTCCAGCACCCTGTCTTGCTGAGCCAGACACTCCCGTATGCTCCAACACAGATCCAGGGTCTGAATTACTTGCCCCAAAGCTGCAGGTTTACCTGAAAGCAGATAACAGAAGTGTTCCTGTCTTTACCACTCAGATGCCCAACTCCCAATGGGGTCTAAACCCAAATAAATCCATTTTACCCTGTATAAAGCTTATGCAGGGTAAACTCAAATTGTTCGCCCTCTATAACACTGATAGAGAGATATGCACAGCTGTTTGCTCCTCCAGGTATTAATACATACTCTGAGTTAACTAATAAGTAAAAAGTCATTTTATTAAATACAGACAGTAGGATTTAAGTGGTTCCAAGTAGTAACAGACAGAACAAAGTAAGTCACCAAGCAAAATAAAATAAAATGAGCAAATCTATGTCTAATCAAACTGAATACAGATAATCTCACCCTCAGAGATGCTTCAGTACGTTTTTTCCTCAAACTGGACACCTTCCAGGCCTGGGCACAATTCTTTCCCCCGGTACACCTCTTGCTCCAGCTCAGGTGGTAGCTAAGGGATTCTTCATGATGGCTCTCCTTCTTTGTTCTCCTCCACCCCTTTATATATCTTTTGCATAAGGCAGGAATCCTTTGTCTCTCTCTGGGTTTCCACCCTCCCTCACTGGAAAAGCACCAGGTTAAAGATGGATCCCAGTTCAGGTGACATGATCACATGCCACTGTAAGACCCCAAGCCTTCATTCCTCCCAGCCTGACTCACAGGAAGGCTTACCTGCAAACAGAGCCCCAGTCAATTGTTCTGGTTGATGGGAGCCATTAAGATTCCAAACCACCATTAATGGCCCACACTTTGCATAATTACAATAGGCCCTCAGAGTTATGTTTCATATTTCTAGTCCCAGATACAAGAGTGGTACATTTATACAAACAGGATGATCACACTCAGTAGATTATAAGCTTTGTAATGATACCTTACAAGAGACCTTTCGCATGAAGCATATTCCAGTTACATTATATTCACTCATTACCATATTTTTATAAAACCATATAGACTGCACAACGTCACAGTCTATCTCCACTCTAAGGCTATGGGCTCCACTACGAGGCTTTTAGCAACATGGCTGTGCCGCTACAGTTGTGCCACTAAAAGGCGCGCAGTGTAGCTGCTCTTTGTTGGCAGGACAAACCACTTCCATCCCCCACGAGCGGCAGCGGCTTTGTTGGCAGGAGAGCGCCTCTGCTGACAAAGTGCTGTTCACACCGGCGCTTTTCATCGGTAAAATTTTTGCCATTCGGGGTTTGAGTTTTTTTTTTGTTTTGTTTTGTTTTTTTAACACCCCTGAACGACAAAAGTTTTGCCAACGAAGTGCCAGTGTAGACAAACCCTTAGCGTCAGACAAGTTTGGCAAGAGGAGGGGGCACCAGTCTGTGGACACAGAACAAAAGGGCCTGCCTGGATTAAAAAAAAGGACACACACACAGAGGCAGTGTCTATAGAGAAGCAGATGGAATCCGGGTCTCCAGAAACAAGGCTGCCTGGGCTGATTTGGGCTTGCCTAAGCTTGGAGGGAAATGCTAAGCTTAAGATAAGTAATGTGTGTATAGGTGTTTTATTGGTTTAACCCATTTCTCTCCTATGCATAAACAAACAGTGCTTTGTTTTGAAGGAGCTGTTCTGAGGCACTGTATTTACCTAGTGTATTTTATTCCCAAAAGGGAGTCTCTCGCAGGTGCTGAGAAAACAAGGTTGGTAAACATGGGTGTTGTAGCCCAGAGACAAGGCTTCCATCCTGAGAGCAGTGAAGGGCAGAGCCTGTCACTTGAGAGACTGGAGAGAGGTGAAGGGTGAAGCTAGCCTTGTAACTGGGACAGGTTGCACAATTTTTTTTTTTTTTTTTTAAAACAATGTATTTTTCTGTACTCCCACTCCCAGAATTGAGAGACATCTGGTTTGAGTCTTGTTTTCTAATTGCAGTGTAGTACTTTACATTATACTGTTTTGTATTTTACACAGCCTATTAGCACAATTACTAGTGATATTAGAATGTCTAATCTTCCTTGCCCAGCAATCACATAAAACTCATTTAATTTTGTATTCTCTCAAGTGTAAATGTGCACCTACTTGCTATAGCTATCAGTAAAACAAAAATGAATAAAATGAGATAATCATCTAGGTCTGAATAAACTAGACAAGGAAATGGATGCATATAGGCAGTGGAAGTAATACAGTGTCTACTTTAAGATGCTGCAAGCCAGGAGACCAGGAAGAAGAAAGGATATCGCAGTAAACTGCCCCCTGCAATTATAAATAAAAACATTAATATTTTAATAATTATTAAAAAGGGCAGATGGCCAGAAGGGCTCCATGTGCACTGCAAAGTGGGAGGACTCAGGGGTGCAGCTGGCATCCAAAGAAACCCAGTTTGAAATATAAAGGGTTTAAACTCAGATCCGGACTTTTCATTACATTTAATCTTATTCCATGACTTGACATATTTACATTGCCAAACCCATTATTTTCCAAAGCAATGTACTATGAGAAAACCAGCTTTAGTTATTAACCACTGATTAGGGGAATTTATTTTTTGGAAAGAGTTATGGGGTCCCTAGTGTATGATAGGGCTCCTAAGCACGATGGTAATTCAACAACAACAAGGCAAGTTATCCACTTCCAGAGCTTTATGTGCTGATGCCAAACAAGTCAGCATTTTTATTTATTATTATTATTATTAACAGGCACCTGGTTACTCCCGAGTCAGTGCTAATTATAGATAAGGCAATGCTCCCCTTTTCTGTCTCTGGTGAACGGTGCGAAGGTGGAGCAGGGTCTCCATGATCCCTCGCCCAATGTTGTCAGACACTCATCAATGAACAATATTTAGGATTAGCAGCAGGCAGCTAAATTTGGCTCTCAATGGGGGAAACACTGTTTCGTATTTACTTGGCAACAGTGGGGAACAAAGCTGCATGTAACACACACACAGTAAAGCTGTGTCCAGAGTTGTTCTGTCACTTCATAGCTTTTATTTTATTTTTTAAAGCAGGATCGTGGGTTTCTATAATTGTACATCTTCTGGCAGCCTGCCAGAAATGAATCAGCAAGTTAGGGCTGCTCATTGTTTTTTGGTGCTGTGGCTTCAAATGTCAGCTCCCAACAGAAGCGCTGGGTAGAAGGTCAGGGGTCTGATTAAAGAGTCATTGAGCCACCGATAAGAATGGGAATGAGGGTTTACTTGAAGTACACCCAGTTTTCCAGATAAGTTGATTACACTGAGCATCCAAACAATGCCTTCTATTTCTGGCTTTTTAAGCAATGGGTAAGAGGCTCTTAGTGTATCTGGCAACACTTCAAACATCTACAGAAGCAATCTGAACAACAGTAATTTACCACCATCAGCTCCACTGCACGTAGACTGGCTGATGTAATATAAGCATGGAACTGTCCTAAAAAAATCTAAATGGTTGGCCAGTCCAAAAGGTGACTATATGCAAAGGATATCTTGCTCTGTCCTCTTAACTCTGGCTTTTTGATTCCCCATAACCACCTCCATCAGTGTGTAATTTGTTTCTCTTGCACATTTTAATAGCCTTTAATAAACTGAAGACAATCATATATCATAAAAGATTCTTCTCTTTAGGTGGATGAAAAATGCTATTCCAATGTCATTTGGATCAGATGCCTGGAAGACACTTCCTACCCATTTAGGCTATTCTTTTTCATTTCAAGGATGATCCTTGTGAGATTCCACATGCTGAAAAAGATCCCTACCTACCACATATAGCAAATACATTGAAACGTATTTCTGGCCTTTAGTATGTGGCAGGAGGAGATTCTAGTTCAGGACTCTCAGGCATTTAGCAAGGCAAACTTCCTGAATTTCTTGGCAATACTTAATTTTAAACAAGGGGAGCTAACTTAAAAAATCTGATATCTGCTTTATCAATATTTAATTTGTTACATGATATTGTGGGTGGCATATGGAATGAAAAGTTTTGACTCCAATCTATCATTGTTATTGCATTCACACTGGATTTAACATTCCAGATGATTAAGCTACTGTTAAACTGTGAAACTGAGAAAGAGAAAGCAATTGCTCCAAGTCTCAGATGGACTGTGAATTGCAGCTGGCATTAAAACTTAAGGTCCTGTTAAAGAAAAGCTGTCATGTAGTTTGTCAATTAAAATCTAGTAAATCATATTCTAGAGATTCTACATAATATTTTTAACTCTCTACCCCACTGTCAAACAATACCTCTATTGGTTTAGGGCTTGAGAGAACAAACATACAGCGGTGTCTATGCTTTCTCTCTCTCAGTTTCTCTATCTGTAACCTGGGGGATAATACACAATTGTCTTCCTCAGAGAGGTATTTATAAGGATTCAATGATTGTGAAGTGCTCTGAACATATAAAGTGCTTAGCAATATTGCTATCAGATCTACTCTAAGATGGAAAAACCAAAAAATTGACTGGATATTGTGTTTATATATGAATTCATTATTTCTTCTCAACTATGTGAACCACATTTTAATTCTTTGGACTAATTTAACATGCTCTAATTTTGTCTCATCATATAGGATTTACAGACATTCCCACGAATCTGAGATTGTCTATTCCCAGGTTTCCACAAGTGCACTGACAAGAACCCACCTAACACTGAAACAGTTTGAAAGTAGACATTGACTAGATACTCCAAACATCTAATTAACAGAACACAGTTAATGACAGCAACTAAGAGTGCTCATAGGAAACAATCCTTTCCAACAGGTTGCTGGAACTGAACACACCCTTGGTGCATAAAAATATCATTGGAATTTATTCCAATTTAAATCTTTACAGGCTCCTGGCATGCCCAGTAGCCACATGTAGCTATAAAACCCATTACATTAAATTACCAGAAGCTTCTTTAAAAAGAACCTGCATATGGAAGCCGCCGAAGATCATCCAAAAATCGATGAATCTGCAACTGCAGTCATTGCTACAATTCTATTAATTTGTCCAAAAATTGATTTCATATTGCAAAATATTAAAGCCACAATCCCTAGGTTCTCAATTGCTTTTCTTGGTGGTGGTATTATTGCTCCCTGGTGAGTCGGGTCAGTACATTTCATTTGTTTCTCTGAATCGAGTCAAAAAATGTATTCTTATGGGACAGACTCTTGGCTCCTAAAATAGCATAATTTCTTCAAAAAATATAGTTATACATTTTTTCTATTTTATTTAGTAATGAAGATTTTTGAGCAGGGACGTAGTTGTCAACAGTCTAAATGCAAAATTCTTAATTTTGTTGTGAAATTTGTATAGGTTCGTTTCCAGCACTTTAAGAAATTAAAAAGTAGTTAATAGGCTAGAAAAGATTGAATGTAATAATATTTCCTAAAGCCAGCATAAGGAACTGCAGTGTTCTTGGACTCAAACACATTAAGACTAACACACTCTGGGCTCTCTAGCATATTATTCGACATGTTGACGTGAACAGTAAGGAGCACTTGGCAACATTTTTCTGCACAGATGGATCTTCCTTTAAAAATTGTGAAACACATCAGCCCAGTGTTCTTATATGCCATTTCACATACTGTGTGACTAAACAACTACAGGACTATTGCTTCCTTGCCCTCTGGAGACCCTGGAAACCCAGGAGGCAACAGTCACACTCCCATGGAGTGAGTTGCACATGTTGGTTATGAACAAACCTTTGGGAATGTCTGCACTACAATTAATCACTCATGGCTGGCCCACACTTACAAGGCTTGAGCTGCAGGACTGTTTAATTACAGTGGACTTCCGGGCATGGGCTGGAGCCTGGGCTCTAAGACCCTCCCGCCTCACAGGTTCCTAGAGTCCACGCTGCAGCCCAAGCCCAGAAGTCTACGCTGCAATTAAACAGCCCTGCCACCACAGCCCTGTGAGCCTGAGTCAGCCAGCACAGGCCAGTCATGGGTGTCTCGACCAACCCTTCGTATTTTGTTTCAGCGGTTTAATTCCATTTGACAGCTCCTTATAGTGGAAAGGGAAAAACAAACAGACTTTTCCTAGAGAAAAACGGTATAGGAAATTCCTGCTAATTTACAAATAAATAAAAGTTAAAAACCCAAACTCAGAACAGAGAAAAACTGTTCTATTTGGTGGGGAAAGGAATGAACTGGATTCTTCAAGCTGCAACTGACCCTCTCCCAAAAGATAGGCACAATATTTCTTGAATTCCCCATCTTGCTCTGCTGGTAGAAGGTCATTACTATGGGTCCAGCCCGACCTAATGGATAAATTTGGTCTGTTAGAGGGTGGAGGAAAGAGAATCCTCCCCTCAGGCACCTGAGGATCAGCAGTCGGAGATTTCTGAGGTTCACAAGAGCTGCATAAACTACACACACTCAGCACAAGGTAGAGCAGCAGCAGCCATACCAGTGTGGATTGCATCAGACCTGCAATGTTACTCCAGCGCTGTATGTTTATATTTAAAATACACTACGCCGCAAGACTAAACTGGGTTTGTTGCTTGGGCGCATGTTTTATCCACAACCGTGCCTCCTTCCTATGCCTATTACTGTCACAGCACTTATCCTCTACCTAAGGCAAAACAAACCTCCCGAGACTAGATTTAATACCACTAGTGTGACACCCAAAGATCAGTAACCGCTTACTGTGAAATAAGTCTCTCCACATCCGACCAAATATGTTATCCTGACACCAATTCTGATTTCGCTGCAGAAAGCCTGATGTTAAACCTCTATCAGACACTGGGGGGGTTTGGGAGAAGAATGAAGGGGACATATTCTAACCCCATCTTTTTTAATATACTGTTGATGTCCCAACGATGCAGTTACTGGTCTCAAGCATCCTTGTACCTGGTCCCCACAACTTTTGCATATGGCTGCACTTGTGTTCTGAATAACTGAAAATATCTGCTATAACTTTCTACATTTAATTCTACTGCCAATAATAGTGCCTATGCAACGAAACAAATTAATTTACATAATGCAAAAAAGGTATTTTTCTTTTCTAGTTGTTGAAATACAGCTATAAAGAAAAATACATTTTTTTTTAAAAGACAGAAGTAAGTCATTTTGAGAGGAATGAAAAAAGCTACTCACTTTACAGGAGCCCTGGCATAGACCTGTAGCCAGTCAGGAATCTCTGCAGTGTGGTATGGATTTGCAGGCACTAGAAGGGGCTGGCTTCTCTCAGCTTGCTGTGGTTGATAAGTCACTGGTGGAGGTTGATCATAACGAGGAACGCTGTACAAAGAACAGAGATATAAATCTAAAATGTATCAATTCATTAACCTCCAAAAGCAGCAAATTAAATATACTAGCATAATTGAAACGTTAATTTTGACCAAAATGTTAAAATCTTAATAAAAACTACTGATCAATCCAGCCACTTACAACAACAGGAGTCATGTATGCAGACTGATGGCATCACAGCATACAGGTAGGTTGCATTTAATTTTAAATGCTCCAGTATTTAATTTTAAATACTCTTTACTGGGAGTAAGGAGACTTTCTGCAGTCATTTTTAATAATTGTGCCATGGTCTTTATTTTATTCTAAACACAAATGTAAACACTGCTGCATTTATCACATTGTACAAACTCATATCGGACCATTTCACCTGTTACCCCACTGCCTTTTTACTAACATGGTCTGACCAAAAATTAAAAACCAATTTTAACAGATAAAATAGGCAAGTATCATTTAGCTGATCAACCCAAAATTCACTGGATTTAGAACAAATGTGTTCTAGTTACATTTGGTACAAGCTATTCCACCATGTTATCTATTGTTCCATATTGAGAAATAAGAAAAATAGTACAGCAGGGACAAGCGTGTTGAGTATACTAACAAAAAGTTATCAACATTTATATTGTGTGTAGATGAAACAGGGACTTTCATTTTAGAGCAGAACTAGCCCATGTTTAAAATGGCAAAGTGCCTCTTCATCAGGATTACTATTACAGGTTATTTGTGAGGACAGCTTGCTGGAAGGTAAGATTTAACAGCTTCCTCTCGACCTGTAACATTTTTCTCCTCCTGAAGTATTCTGTCAATCTTAATGAATATTAATAGTAAAGTACAATGATGCATTGTTCTTGATTAGTTGGTAGCAATATTCTGTGCTCTGAACTTACATGAAAATTAACACAGCTCAGGAAACAGAAGCCTTAAGGTTATCTCCCTTTACAATTAAAGCAACTTGGACAGAAACCAGTAAAGTTTCATGTATAAAAATAATATATAACAGATCAGTGATGTGCTAAAACAGAAAAGCTCGATTTTCCTACGCTAAATTGGATCAGAATATAGTCTGCAACAAAACTAACATTGATCGCCTACCTGGGAGCACAGGGATGCTTGTACTGAGCTCTTTTATTGATGTGATCTACATAATACACTCCAAATTCTGCTGACTCAACTCTTTCCCATCCAGGAGGCAGCCCCTCACGCTCCAGTGGATGGCTCCAATGAGTCGTATTAGTGTTATGATCAATGTAGTATTTCCTTCCTCTAATAGTCCAGTCCACTGACCAGCCAGGAAGAAGAGGTAAATCTTCAGAACTGTGATTTGTTAAATTTCCTAGTGACGTAGCAGGAATCCTGCCAATGCCTGAAAAAAACATAAGAGAATTCAGCCAAGCTGACAACAATGCTTGAAATTGGTTGACTGACTTACCAAAAAAAAAAAAAAAAGTTGTAATTACTTTCCTCAGGAAAGCAGTAAAAGATGGTCATGTTCTGAATGAATTATAACTCAAGAATAAGGCTGCAGCAGATTTACAACGTCTGTATTCACACATTGTTTTTCTCTACATATTTCAAATTAGAACTGGTCAAATAAATCACTAATTATTGGTTAATTAGAACATTATATGTATGGATTGACCAACAACAAGAAGAAGAGCAATAATCCTTTTGTAAGTCAGGTCTCACTTCCTGAAAAAAGAAAAAGCGAAGCAGTGTTTGGTTTCCATAACATAACCTGAACTTTTGCTATCAGGTACTCTTGATTTTACCCACAATGCACTGGACGAATGTCACAGCAGTTTTATCTATATTTACTAAAAGTATGTTTGGAGCTCAATGTCCAGCTGACTTGCCTCCACGAAACTCAGTTAAGACTTACTGGCTCCGTTTACCTTAGAAAAGTATGTCATGTATTTAATAGGGATGACACTGCAATCGTATTACTAACATGTTGAATTCCTGAGCAGGGCTGGCAGACATGGGATTTTAAATGCCTGAGCATATTTAAACTACAATTTATGTTAGTAATACATTACAGTTACATCTACCCTATATACCTACTAAATACAGGTACAGTATTTTTCTAGTGTAAATGGGACCTTCAAAACCTATTCAGCAGCACACAAGCCTTCCTAATTTACCTACACAGGCAGTCACAGAAACAGAAGGAAGGGAAGAGATGTAGAAGTTAAAATAAGACAATGGAACAACGATCATTATACCATATGCTTACATAACCACAAAAGATAATTCAATAACATTTTAAAATCATTACTTTTTAAATATACAAATATAACACTTACATGCATTATAGAAATTAGTGCACCAAGTACTAATAAACACAATAAAAATGTCATTTCAATTTTTATATCTTTTCCTTCTCATTATGTATTGTGGAACTTTAGGGAGGACTCCATGTCAGTCAAAGTACAGTTGAAATGAGAAAACCTCCAGCAGAGATAAAAACATGGCTGAAAATGTAAAACACATGGTGACCTAACCAAAATGTTCACAGATCATTAAGTTTCATTCCTTAGACGCTTGATACCCAGTATAATGTTGGCACAATTTAAACTCTTCTTCATATATCCTTGAAATATAAAAACAACAAGGAGTCTGGTGGCACCTTAAAGACTAACAGATTTATTTGGGCATTAGCTTTGGTGGGTAAAAACCTCACTTCTTCGGATGCATAGAACCTCCGAAGAAGTGAGGTTTTTACCCATGAAAGCTTGTGTCCAAATAAATCTGTTAGTCTTTAAGGTGCCACCAGACTCCTTGTTGTTTTTGTAGATACGATACAGACTAACACGGCTACCCCCTGATACTTGAAATATAAATTTATTTTCCTGAACTGCAGTTACATTTACATTCCCAGTTAGATACTCCTCTAGCTGTAGAGAAATCCCTAATTCAATACAGTAAAAGCTGTTTTATCTGGCACTTCATCAACTGGAAAGCTCTATAAACCGGCATTTCTGATCTTCGTTGAAATGCTGGTTTATAGACGGGTTGGTGCGGGGACAGCAGGGGGTTGGGGTGTGGGCTCTGGGTGGGCGTTTAGGTGCGGGAGGGGGTGAGGAGTGCCGGATCTGGGGGCCAATCACCTCGGCCGGCTCCCTGCAAGCGGCGACCTGTCCCAGGCTCCGGCTGTTCCTAGGTGGAGGCATGGCAGGCAGCTCTGTGTGCTGCTTCCCCACCTCCGCCCCCAGTGCCTGGGAACCGCGGCCAATGGGAGCTGCGGGGGCGGCACCTGTGGGCACAGGCAGCGTGCAGAGCTGCCTGCTGCGCCTCCACCTAGGAGCAGCTGGAGCCCAGAACGTGTCGCCACTTGCGGGGAGCTGCCAGAGGTGAGCGCCCGCCTAGATCCAGCACGCCATACCCCCTTCCGGGCGCCCTAGCCTGCTGCCCTGAACCCCCTCCCGCACACAAACTCTCTCCCAGAGCCCACGCTCCACACCCTCTCCTGCACCCCAACCCCCAGCTCCACACCCACTCCCTCTTACTTAACCGGCATTCTTTTACTTACTGGCACCCCCCTTCCTCCAACATGCCTGATCAAACAACTTTTACTGTACTTTCAAATGCCATAATAAAATACATTTTACTTGATTCCAGCATTCCCAACTAGCTGATAAATGTCCTATTAATGCTATATTTTCTCACTGAACCATATAGAGGAGTTTAGATTTTTTCCTCTCTCAGAAGTTAAACAATTGATTCTACCACAGTACTAATGTCTCCACAGATGTTGGAATAGATACTTCCTCAGCTCTGGCTCTTCTGAAATAAAAACGTGTGCGAGTGTATGAGAGAGAGAGAGCTGGAACTACCGGTATCATCCAAAGAATACCACTAAAAGAAAACGATCTATGCTAGCTCATCCAAAAAGCAGTATTGAAGCCAGACGAAACTTCACCATTACTCTTTCTCTGCCTAACCATCTGTTATAAACAGATATCACACATGCAGCTTCTCCTTTGTACTCATCCTTCCACTTCTGCTATCAGGGGAAATTATGAACATGCTTTCCTTCTGACAGTTCACCCACAGATCAACACTGGCACACAAAGGACATTCTTTTCGATCTTTTGCTGACCAGTTTAGATCTAGTACAGCACAAGTACTGGAGTAACACCTCGCCTGCACTTTCAGTCTGTGATATTAGCCATCAGCAATACGGTAACTGGAAATTATTCAAAGTGAAGAAACACAGGAAACGAGGGACTGAAGTCCTCTCTTCCCTGTCAGCCCCACTGAGCACTGGACCTGAAAACATTGCTATTTGTCAACAAAAATATTTCTAACCCTGGCAGGTTATGAAATATTTGACCTTAGAGTACCTCCCTGTATTAAAATATTTTTGCTATTTCCGTAAGTTAGCATGTGTACCAATGCTGTGGTTCCCTCTCGCAGGTACTGATCCTGAGAAGGAATCTGCAACCTGGACCTTATTTCCCTGTGGAGTCCCATTGAAGGCAGGGAAGAGAAAGGCGTTCCAGTTTCTATTTCCAAGAGGAAATACAATTTTCCAGTTAAGCTACTTGAAAAGATACTGGACTTCAGATAAACAAGTCAAATATTTTCTCCAGTTAACTGGACTGTTATGATTGGGACTCTTCTTGGATGTGTAAACAAGAACTACTTATGGTGTCAGCACTAGCATGGGATTCAAATACTCTCAGACATCACTAGAAGAAAGAACCTCAACATAGGAATAAACGTTAACTTTCCTTTCAGTTTACATTTAAAACGAGCACATGCTCAAGTGTTGTGTTTTTTACTCCCACTTCAATTACAGCATAATTTAGCAGCCAATATATACTCCTGTGGACAGAGGTTAATGCTTAATAAAGTTTCAAAGCTGGGATTACAAGGTTTCAGATGGAGCTAAAACCCATTCTATGTACTAACAGTTAAGGACTTGTTTATGTGGGAAGTTATTTAAACCACTATATTTATCCCAATATAACAGCCCACGTGGACACGCAAAGGTCTAGTCTATACTTAAAAATTAGATCAACCAAGTTATGTTGCTAGGTCTCTGTGCACCATAGTTAGGCTGACTTAACCCCCGCAGTGTAGATGCCGCCTCTTGAGAGATGGATTAACCCCTTCAGCTGATGTAGGAAGGGTCTACACTGCAGCGCTATAGCTGTGTCACTGTAGCGGCTGATGTATAGACAAGGCCTTATATTTAAGTATATTTGGTGCCACAAAAAAACAGACAAGAGCTAAGAGGGGAAAGGGAACATTGTAATCAGGATGATTTTCAAGTCTGTTACCTTGTGAATCACCAAGACGAGAAAGTAATTGCTATACTTCATTGGAAAGGCAAGAGTTCTCGTTTTCCTAGTTTCTATACGTTAAGTTATAGCCACAGACCTTAAAACAGTCACTAGTCCCTCAGACAACGCAATACTATTTTGGCACTGTTTCTGGACTTAACATAGCAAGAACCAAACCAATGTAATTTTTTGATCCCTGGATAAATTTTTTTTTTTTTATAAATCTATAACTGAAGCAATCAATAGTTATGAAACGAAAGGCTAGATTTACAGGTAACAAAGGGGCTAGAAGTACATAGAAAGCTGTAAAAGGTCACTTATAGTTTCATGTATACCTTTTCCTTAAGTCATAAAAACACCATCAGTATTTTCTTGAGGTTGTTGAAAGTTAGAAGAATTCAGATTCTATTTGTGAAGTACAGCGTCTCATGCCCTTTGAATCGTTGTGGCATTCAACTATAATTAGTTTAATTTAGACATCTGTTTGTATAATTGGAGTTACTGAATATCAAAATAAACCATACACACTGCTTTTGCTTATAACATTCTATGAAGGAAGTACTCAGCAGATGCATCCTTGAAATGAGAATATACAACAGGAATATTTCCTACTGTAGCTTAGAACAACAACAGGAGAGGAAAAAACTACTTTGTTTTTTTAGACTCCTGTAAGTATCAATAGTAAGAGTGGGCACCACTTCAAAGGCTAGATTACTATTTAATCTTTTTCACAATTGCTGGTCAAAGACGGGAGGGGCATTTAAAGTATTAACAAGGAAAATATTGTGTTATAACAGGATATTTTACTAGACTGCAAGACAACCTGAAAGTTACACCTGACAGAAATATGCCTGGTACTTTACAGTCATGTAAGGTTACAAGAACCCTGCCTTGAGGAGCTTTGTAAGAATACTTATTAATTCTACTTCTACAACAGCTGAGGACCCGAAATGTGTATTAGTGCCCATTTTAAGGCACTATACAAACACACCACAAAGTCCATGGCTCAGAGCATTCAGAACTAGATTCAGATAATATAAAGTATGTATTCTGACAATGACTGGTTGAGGAACAAGTTAATTTTAAGTCAGAGTTCTTTTAGTAGAAGTGTGGGGGCAGATATTTAAAACAAGATGGAACTTTGGCGTGCCTATTAGCGGGTGGCGTGGTCGCAGTCTAACTCCTCCACTGCAACTTTTCTTTTAAAACCTGCCCTCTACTATCCTGGCTAAAACTTCTCTTTTCTCCTGGTACTTTCTTGGGTTAGATCTCTGCCACTGTATTAGTGGCTAGACAGGCTTTGCGTTTCCTGCTCAGAGACGGAACAGCTTCTGCAAAATGGTTTCTGTTAGCACTGTCTCAGTCCTTTCCAAGTTATAACTCTTTTACTCTCTGATTAAAGGTGGGTTCTCTCATATGAAAGTGGCTTTCTTAATGAGAGTTACCAAATGTCAGGAGTGGTCACAACTGTATTCTCATTTACTGGCCTGCAATCCCTGCCCAGACTGCATCACTTAAACCCTGTAGTCTGGAACCTGTCTTTTCTCATTTGCCATTTCTGTTTCTCTCTGACTCCGATGTTTTCTTTTTACTTTAACTACTGGTCTTAAGGAATCTCAATGCTGCCTTGTTATTTTTGGCTTGGCTTTTCCTCTGTGCCGTAACATGCTGCCTTCAGTTCAATCCTCTGAACTAACTGGCAACTAGCTTCTGAGTTTTTACACAGTGTTGCAAAGCAGAGGAATCCTGTTGAATCTAGTCTGCTCTCCTTAGGGATGCAACTGTGTATTATCTCACTAGTCTGCTAAAAGAAAATGTAAATGGATATAGCCCATTTTTATTATCCATATTTTACAATACTTCATGTATTTCCAGGTTTTAAGCCAGGCTCTACATTAAGTCTCTTTTTGAAAACCTTCAGCAGCACAATGCTTCAACACTAGGATCCAAGCATCAGTTTTTAGCATTGTGTTTTACCATATATCATGGAATCCAGAGACAATGCAAAGGAACTCCTTTGCATTACAATATCAATTCTTATAGAAATGGACCTGCAATGCAACGATGCCTTTCAATTCAAAATCAAGTCTTTGTTTGTGTATACACCACAGAGAGAACAAAACAGATGTATTGCACAAATGATTTTGTAGTCCAATCAAAGGGATCTTTCTGTGGGAATACCCTGCTTGGAAAAAACGGGTCACTGGTGTGACGTTGTGCAGTCTACATGGTTTTATAAAAATATAATAATAAGTCAATATAATGTAACTGGGATAGATTTAGAGAAAATACGGTAATAAGTGATATAATGTAACTGGGATATGCTTCATGCAAAAGGTCTCTTGTAAGGTATCATTACAAAGCTTATAATCTACTGAGTATGATAATCTGATTTGTATAAATGTACCACTCTTGTATCTAAAACTAGAAATATAAAACATAACTCTGAGGGCCTATTGTAATTATGTAGAGTGTGGGCCATTAAGGATGGTTTGGAATCTTGATGACTCCCATTGTCTGCAGATGGCTGTATTTACCTTTGAGTCTTCCTGTATATGTGTGTGCTGGCAAGTAAGTAATGAAGTCTTGCAGTGACATGTGATCATGTCACCTGAACTGGAATCCATTTTTAACCTGGTGCTTTTCCAGTGAGGGGGGGTGGAAACCCAGAGGGACAAAGGATTCCCGCCTTATGCAAAAGATATATAAAGGGGTGGAAGAGAACAGAGATGGAGAGGAGCCATCATGGAGAATCCCCTAGATAACACCTAAGCTGGAACAAAAGCTGTACCAGGGGAAAGAATTGTGCCCAGGCCTGGAAGGTGTCCAGTCTGAGAAAAACTTACTGAAGCATCTCTGAGGGTGAGATTATCTGTATTTAGTTTGATTAGGCATAGATTTGCGCATTTTATTTTATTTTGCTTGTGACTTACTTTGTTCTGTCTGTTACTACTTTGAACCACTTAAATCCTACTGTCTGTATTTAATAAAATCACTTTTTATTTAGTAATTTACTCAGAGTATGTATTAATACCTGGGGGAGCAAACAGCTGTGCATATCTCTCTATCAGTGTTATAGAGGGCGAACAATTTATGAGTTTGCCCTGCATAAGCTTTATGCAGGGTAAAACGGATTTATCTGGGTTTAGACCCCATTGGGAGTTGAGCAGCTGAGTGCTAAAGACAAGCACGCTCCTGTGAGCTGTTTTTGGGTAAACTTGCAGCATTGGGACAAGTGATTCAGACCCTGGGTCTGTGTTGAAGTGGACTGGAGTGTCTAATTCAGCAAGACAGGGTGCTGGAGTTCTGAGCTGGCAGGGAAAACAGAAGCAGGAGTGGTCTTGGCACATCAGGTGGCAGCTCCCAAGGGGGTTTCTGTGATCCAACCCGTCACAACTGGAATCTATTCTGAGTGGAGGTCTCAGTTCTGCCATAGATCATCTCTTTGGCCAATCAATTGGCCTGATGGAATTGTGCTGGAAGAGAGCAGAAGACCTCAGAGTGACTAGAAAGAAGGGGGGAGGGAGGG
>NW_020664540.1:15210511-15244446 GCF_002925995.2 Terrapene triunguis | reverse complement strand
AAAAAGGGACTGAGCAGGGAACCTCAGAGTGCTACCATTCATCTGATGCAGAACCGGAAAGGTGGAGCAGTTTTAGATCCCACTGTCCTTGACCAACATGAAAACGGTTGAAGGACAAGTACAGCCTATTGAATAAGACCCTCAGACTTGCTTGTGTTTCGTTCTAATATCTTGAGCACCCACATCCCAAAGCTGGTTTAGAAACCTGATGTGAGGTAATCTCCCTCCTCCCCCCCACCCCAAAAAAATCTCAGAATGGGGAACAGGACAGGGAGACACAAGAAGAACTGTTTAGTTTTGGGGCGGAGGCAGTAAGTTTTTCAACTACCACACCAACTATCACCATTAACTAGATTTGCAACCCTTAGATACTCAAATACCATCCTCTTCCCACCCATGCCAAAGTTGCTGGCTTTACTCCCACCATGTACCTTACATAAGAGCACAGGTGGAACATTCCCCACCACAACCAGACAAAAAATGAATTTAAAGTCTGGAACAAGATCAACGAGAACAAGCTGTGAAAACTGTGTTGCTATAAAATTATTGTAGAATCAGCGCAGTAGTTTAAAAAGATAAGAATAATGTAGAAGTCAAACATTTTCCCAATTTCTTTTTCTACAAACACCACCAGGCTTGTTAAAACAGCTTTCTGTTATTGGTTCCCAAATAAACCTTCCACTTGATCATTAACCTCACTGCTTTTTTCTTTTCCTTTTCCCCACGTTATATGAACCATGAATCCTTGTTTACAATTATGAAGTCATGATTTGACATGAGCAGCATCTTTTGCTTTCATTATCATTCAGTGTGTAATGTTAATCATTTTCATCTTCTGACATACCCGAATGGCTGAAAATACCCCTCTGAAAGTACCCCCATACAAGTGACTTCAAAGATCACTGATTTTCATGTACATGCCAGTCAATTTTATGGCTTATCTACAATTACAAATGACTCAAGAGATATGGTTATAACCCAGCTTGAATCTGAAGCACAGACAGGGCTTTAACCAGGGACCAATCAAAGGCTTTAACGCAGGAATGGAGAAGAGAAGAAGAGGAAAGATAACCTCTCAAATTGTACCTATGTTTCAGATGTCAGAGAGGCAGCTAAAGATAAAAAAAAATAGGAGAGGGAAGGGTCTGGGGTAAAGAGGTAGATTTTGGGAACCACCACTATTAAGGTGTCAATCAAAAACAAAGTTACAGAGAGCAAGAAAAGGTGGGGACTGAGAAGAGAACCTGAACATCAGATAGGAGGGAAACAAGGAACTCTGGGGGATGAAAGGTTAAGGTAAAAAGCCAACATTAAAGAAGATACCAACCCCAACTGTTTAAAAATCATATTTGTTATTTTTAAGCTAGAGTTTTTTTTTACAGGAATTCTGGAATTCTTTGTATTTGCCTTGTGGTTTGAACCTTTAAGGTTCATTTGGGTCATGTTTTCAAGCCTCTCTCTGGAATCATGAGGGTTAGAATCTTCAGGTAATCACTTAACTCTAGGAGCTGAAGCTTTAAGAAAAACACCAATATCGCGAGATCACCAACAAAATAAACACATGAGAACTGGCAACACTAAGATACTGAAGGAGTGGTAGGAGAATCAGGAAAGCAGAATCATGGAAGCCAAAAGAAGAGAGGAAGTGGATTAAGAGCAGAGACTAACCACTACTGAAGACCTAAACCACATCATGAAGGAAAAGGACAAAAGCAAGCCCTTGTAAATTGAGCTAGAAAGTAGTCATTTCAATAGGGCTTGAAAAAAATCCATTTGCCCAGTGCAAATAGGAGTCATTCCTAGGCTAGTGCCATCAACTTCTGCAGAACCTAACCTTCCATTTTAAAAACTGCATGTTTTGAACCCTAAATTACTATTGAAAAGATAGATTTCCAAACATGAATGGTGCATAAACTGAGGAACCAATATCTTCCTGAATCGGCGAAGACAGACCAGTGCTGCCAGTCCTGTTTGGGTGAGAGAAGGGGAGCTTGGTGGGACTAGAATACACGGAGGTTCTTCTAGATGTGGGGTGGCCCAACATTGACTGACTGACCTGGTGTGTTGTGTGTGGGGGCAGCATTAACTGGAGAAGCAAAGTTCAGCCAGCAAGAGACTGGGTCTTCAGGCATAAGCAGATGGAGATAACCGAAGTACAACAGCAGCAGAGAGGAGCTCTGCTTGAGGCACATGTATATTTCAGTCTGATGATGAGTAGGTTTAATCCTTGAACTAGTAGGCATTAAGTAGTTTTTTTTCAAGCCCTGGTCATTGTGACTATGATTAAGACAATTTTGATTAAGTAGAGATGTTGGAAGCTAGATTGGAGGGGGATAAAGAAAGGGACTGAGGTAAGGACATGAAGTCAGCAAGTAAAAAGCATGCTCCAAAATTCTGGAGACAAAGGAAAGACAAGAGATAGGACAGCAGACCGTACTGGATAAAGAATTTTTTTTTTTTTTTTTAATAGATGGAGGAGTGAGCCAGAGGAAAGGAAGCAGTTGAAGAAAGGGGAGGGGGGAATCCGAGGGAGCCAAGGATGATAAAGGAAGGGCCAAGGGAATAGGTTAAAGGATTAAAGACAGTTGATGATAACTCAGTCAAATAAGAATAAAGGAAGGTAGAACTGGGGTGAATTGGGGTGGAAGATAGATGAGGAAGTTTCAGTAAAAAAATCTTATCAAATAATTTGGTTTTGAAAAGATAACTACAAGGCTGTCAAGAGATTAAAAAATTGTGATTAATTGCACTGTTAAACAATAATAGAATACCATTTATTTAAATAGTTTTGGATGTTTTCTACATTTTCAAATACACTGATTTCAATTATAACATGGCATACAAAGTGTACAGTGCTAACTTTATATTTATTTTTGATTACAAGCACTGTAAAAAACAAAAGAAACAGTATTTTTCAATTCACCTAAGTACTGTAGTGCAATCTCTTTATCATGAAAGAAACTTACAAATGTAGAATTATGTACAAAAAACTGCATTCAAAAATAAAAATGTAAAATTTTAGAGTTTGCAGGTCCAGTCAGTCCTACTTCTTGTTCTGCCATCGCTCAGACAAACAAGTTTGTTTACATTTGCAGGAGATGCTGCTGCCCACTTCTTGTTTATAATGTCACCTGAAAGTGAGAACAGGTGTTCGCATGGCACGGTTGTAGCTGGCATCGCAAGATATTTACGTGCCAGATGCACTAAAGAGTTATATGTCCCTTCATGCTTAAACCACCATTCCAGGGGACATATGTCCATGCTGATGACAGGTTCTGCTCCCTAACAATCCAAAGCCCTGGAGACTGACATGTTTATTTTCATCATCTGAGCCAGATGCCACCAGCAAAAGGTTGATTTTCCTTTTTGGTGGTTTGAGTTCTGTAGTTTCCGCATCGGAGTGTTGCTCTTTTAAGACTTCTGAAAGCATGCTCCACACCTTGTCCCTCTCAGATTTTGGAAGGCACTTCAGATTCTTAAACCTTGGGTCGAATGCTGTAGCTATCCACAGAAATCTCACATTGGTATCTTCTTTGCGTTTTGTCAAATCTGCAGTGAAAGTGTTCTTAAAATGAACAACATGTACTGGGTCATCATCCAAGACTACTATAACATGAAATATATGGTGGAATGCGGGTAAAACAGAGCAGGAGACATACAATTCTCCCCAAGGAGTTCAGTCACAAATTTAAGTAACTCATTTTTTTTTTAACAAGCATCAGCAGCATGGAAACGTCCTCTGGAATGGTGGCCAAAGCATAAAGGGGCATACGAATGTTTAGCATATCTGGGACATAAATAACGTGCAATGCCGGCTACAAAAGTGCCATGCAAATGCCTGGTCTCACTTTCAGGTGACATTGTAAATAAGAGTGCAGCATTATCTCCTGTAAATGTAAACAAACTTGTTTGCCTTAGTGATTGGCTGAACAAAAAGTAGGACTGAGTGGACTTGTAGGCTCTGAAGTTTTACATTGTTTTGTTTTTGAGTTTTGCAGTTATATAACAAAAAACAATAATCTATATTTGTAAATTGCACTTTTACAATAAAGAGATTGCACTACAGTACTTATATGACGTGAACTGAAAAATACTATTTCGTTTATCATTTTTACAGTGCAAATATGTATAATAAAAAATAATATACACTTTGATTTCAATTACAACACAGAATACAATATATATGTAAATGTAAAAAAACATCCAAAATATTTAATAAATTTCAATTGGTATTCTATTGTTCAACAGTGCAATTAAAACAGCGAGTAATCACGATTAATTTTTTTGAGTTAATCATGTGAGTTAACTGCGATTAATCAACAGCCCTAACAACTACAACCTAGGCTGAGAAAAACGCGAAGGAAGAGGAAGCTGGGAGGGAACTGAAGATAAAGACTTGGGTTCACATTCTCATTGGCAACGAAACACATCAAATAGTTTAAAATTGCATGCTGTGGGGGGAAGACAGTGCTTTTGTGCAAAGGAACAGAATGTCCTTTTTTTGCCACTCCCCTCACACTAAGCAGCAGCAGATTTAATCCCTGATTCTACTACTGCCACAGGAGACCTCTAGAATTGACAAGTATCTAAGTCACTTTTACTAATGCTCAGTCAAGCTAGGAGCAATAAAGATATGGGAATGACTGACAATAGAGAACCAAATTTAGAAGCTCCCTTCTGTTTTCCAGCAACCAGAGAGGTGAAAAGGGAAGAGAGAGGAAAGTCCTCTGTCAGCAGCTGTTTGTGTAGGTCTCAAATAGCTGCAGGGGAGAGAACATTTAAACAAACAGAAAAATGTGACTGTAAAATCACAAAAAGTTGGCAGGGTGACCCAGAGACAGTACCAACAACTACTTTTAACTTGGTTTGGAAATTAACTAGATTTCAACTGACAGTGTCCCTTTTAATCACATAAAAAGAAACCCAGATTTCCATTTCCAGGGTATCAAAGACTGTTGCTGTTCCACCAAGCATCAATAATGTTTTCCAAAACTGTTCTGACCAGCCTATATTAGCACTTAAATCATTTTCAATATTGCTTTGGGGAAACGGTTTCAGCCATGGTTCACTGTTTCCTACAATAGACAGGGTTTTTAAAAACTGATGGTTGTAATTTAATAGGAACATATGACTTATATGGATGACACTTGTTCAAACATATCAGAAGTATTATTTAGCACTTAGCAAATAAAACCAAAATGAAAGTGCATAAAAGTCCTCACAGTAAAGCTTCATTATTTACTGATTTTAAACAGTATTACTAGCATTACTCTTTGGAACTCAGTTTTCCCCCTAACTATTCACTGAATAAGAAGTTTTCTGTAACAAAAGCATTTCTCTGTCAAGCTAAAAATTCCATACATGAGGTCAGTAACCTTAAAGTCTTGACATTCTTGATAACAGAGTTGTTTTCTTAGAGACAGCAGATTTACTCTTTTGCTTTTAGTTTACACGTAAAGATGAACTGAATGTATTTCACAGCAAAAACACTTATGTACATGTTTAAAGTTTAAAATAGTTTCTTTAAAATACCCTTTGTATAAGATGTTTTATATTTATCAAATATTAGAACATAAGTACACAAGTTCTCTCTTTTTAAGGTCACTTTTCTATGACCAATCGAGTGGTTCCACAGATGCTGTACAAGTTTCACAGATTTTCAGTAGCTTTCCATTGTAAGGAGAAGATTCATAACAAAACACCACACAAAAATTATTCAGGAGTGCCATAGCGCACAGAGCAGAGAAATGTAGAATTACTGTGCTGGAATGCCATCAAGGTTTTGATTAAGCAAAGCACTCTATCCTCTTTATTGTGGTATTTGACTTCAGATTGTTTATAAACAAAACTACAACCCACAATTTATTGCCATCAGTTATTCTATACATATTTAATAGATACAGCAAAAGTCTACTGCAAGTTGGCAAAAGCAAGCCAACTAATGGCTACAATGTTACCACAGGAATGTATTTTAAGAGTGCAGATATGATTCATGTCAATTCTCATAGCATTTTAACAAAGGGGATTAAATGTGCAAGTGAGCCAAAATTAATTGTGTGACAATTTTACCTCATCAGTATTTTGAGTGAGCTGGTCATAATTTAAGGGGAAAGAGTACTTCATAATCCATGCTTAGAATACCACTCACTTGGCTTCCATTTTGCACTCAATTAAAATACAGTATTCATTTTAACTCTTGAAATGTATAAGGAAAAATAGGTCACTTATAGGCGGACAGTACACATTATATACACCTCTACCCCGATATAATGCGACCCGATATAACACAAATTCGGATATAACGTGGTAAAGCAGCAGGGAGCCCCGGACCCTTTAAAGTGCTGCCCAAGCCCCGCTGCTTTACCGCGTTATATCTGAATTCGTGTGGAGCCCCGGACCCTTAAATCGCCGCCCAAGCCTGGCCACCGGCATCCGGGCTCGGGCAGTGATTTAAAGGGCCAGAGGCTCTGGCTGCTGTGGGGAGCCCCAGGCCCTTTAAATCCTCGCCCAAGCCCCGCTACAGGAGCTCCGGCAGCACTTTAAAGGGCCTGGGGTTCCCCACAACGGCTGGAGCACCTGGCCCTTTAAATCACCACTGGAGAAGCCGGTCCAGTCTGGCACGGCGTACCGGCTCTTGCTGGTACGCCATACCGAACCGGACCCGATATAACGCGGTCTCACCTATAAGGCAGTGAGATTTTTTGGCTCCCGAAGACCGTGTTATAGCGGGGTAGAGGTGTACTTAAAATTATTTTAAAAATTCAGAAGTGTATCACTTTATTTAAAGAAATAAAGGCTATGTGGCTTCTGGAGAATGGTATAATCTGTTTAATAGATGTATTTGTAAAAAAAAATACAATATTAAGCTTAAGCCTGGACGAATATAAGATATCTCCAATTCTGTCAGGAGTTAAATAAGTTTAATATTAAAAAGCCATCCTACAAAGTACCTTTAAAAAATAGTTTTTTTTTGTTTTTTTGTTTTGTTTTGTTTTTTTTAAAAACCATGCACATTTCCTTTCCTTCTCCACAGAATATATGCAACCCTATTTCCTGGTTGCCATAAACATAAACAAGCAAACTTTGTATCAGAAATGTAATTAAAATAGGAGAACTAGAGAATATAGAGCAATACTAATAAAAAACATGACCAGAAGCATCATCAAGAAATATTTCCATACCAAAAATATTTCCCATGCATTATCTAAAATAACCACTTGCCTGCAGTATGCCTCCCTTGACTCTGTGACATCCTTTGGAAGAGATCATTGTTATGTCCATAATATCTATAGTTCTCATGTACACGATCACTTAGCTGATGCCTCCTTTGACCATCATAAAAATCATAGTAATAGCGGGCACCAGCATCTCCATTTTCTGTAACAGAGTTAGCTTCTGTTAAAAAGGACTGGGAGGAAGAACCATATTCCCGAGGGACATCAGCCGAATTTCTTGCAAGATAGGAAGGCGCAGATAGTCTGTTGCTTTCTCGCCTCATTATTTCATGAGGTGGCCTCTGAACTGGAGTTCTAAGGAAACTCTGGTTTCTAGAAACTATTCCATCCCCTGCAGCAGAGTAGGCAGAAGAGCTCGAGTCAGGAAGGCAGATATCAGTTCGCCGTGGAATGGTCGGACCATGACGGATAAATGAAGGCATCAGATCTGTAAGAGTAAAACATTGTAATTTAAATACAAACTTTGCTACAACAAATGTCCAAGTTAGGTGCAAAATAGGTATGCTAATTGGTTGACCATAATGCTAAATTAGATCGTAGAAATCAGGAAATTCAAAGCTAAAGTTTTCACAGTAACATTAACTCAGCCATTTTAAACAAATATACAGTTAGAGTTCCAAATCCAGAAGGGACCATCAGATAAACTAGTCTGACCTTGGATATATCACAGGCCACCAACACATTACAGTCACATGCACACTAAATCCAACATACGGAATTATACCAAAGTATTAGAGCCCATAGGAGACTAAACTACTGTGTGCCACCAAGAGAGAACATGAGGGACCAGAGGGTACAAATGCTCAAGGCCTTAGCAATAGCAGGGAAATTGATTAAATGAGATCCTGGCAAATGACCTGTACCCCACACTGCAGAGGAAGGTAAAAAACCTCAAGGTCACTGCCAACCTGACTTGAGACAAAATTATTTCCACATCCCAAATATGGTGATCCGTTAGACCCCTGGAGCACGTGAGTAAGAACCAGTCAGCCCAGCGCCTGAGGGAGATCTCAGTACCACCTCAGAGCACCGGCTCACTTTGCTTTTCATTTCTCTATCTCAAATACCACGAAAGAATCTCAAAGCATCTAGTAGTAAGCCTCAAAACATCCATCAACTTATCCCCATTTTACAGATTGAAAAATTGAGGCAAAGATAAGTTAATTAGCTTGTAAGCTCTTTAGAAGAGAGGCTTTTACTCTGTTTGTACAGTGACTAGCACAACAGCGTCTCTAGGTACAAATGCAACAAACATAAATTATTTGTATTTCACTAGCTTCTAAAGACCCCAACTGAGACTGAAGCACCATATACACATATAGTAAGAGGCAGTTCTTGCCCAGAAGAGCTTGCCATCAAAATACAGAGTTCATGTGACTTGTCCAAAGTCACACAGCAAATCAGTGGCAGAACAGAACTCAAATCTTTCAACTCCCAATCTAATGCCTTATCATGAGGTCTGCATTTCTGTACTTACAGTGACTGAGTACATAAGTGACTTTCCCACAGTCTCACAGGAAATCTGTGGTACACACCCAGGAATAGAACCTATACTTTACTGTATCTATATAACATGGCCTAGCTAGCAATGCTGTAATTCTGAATGCTTAATTTCTCAACCTTAATGTTACATTAATGTATCATAGCATTTAATAGCTCAGCTTTAAGGAAACTGCCATAAGACATGAACATTAATTGCTATACTGGTTCAGAATCTAAACCATTTTGCCTCTATCAAGTTAAACACCAACCCAGATGGTAGGCCTCACTCAGAAGGAAAAATATGCCAATGTATTCAATAACGGTTTCTGAAGTTTGTCTTTTAAATTACACCTCAGTAGATGCAATGAATAAATCATGTGCCATAAGAAGTGCTATGACACTAGAGCACACAATGGCTTGTTATTTCACAACAAAACACTGAAAACATTTCTAATGTATAGACAACTTTAAACTTTTTACAAGTTTAAAAATATTATACCTTTTATTTTTAAATCTAGTTTGTCTCCTTTCTCACTGAAATACAGTAATACCATGCTATTACTTTATATCTTCAGCCGTTTTTGAGCTGTACATGCAAAACTGGTTATCAGATTATTGTTAGTGAGAATAGAATTTTTAAACCCCTTTTACTAAGATGGCTAAAATGATTTAGTTCATAATTTACAGTATGATACTGAATTTGTGTAACAGTTTTTAAATTTTAAAACTAACACATTCCAAAACTCAAAGAGCACAACCTAAAGAGTTCAAAGTTCATTTCCCAAAAGTATGTTTTCAGCTCTTGCAGTTGCAAAGGTAACTGTTCAAACAACATGATGCACTGCTGTCACACTCCGGCTTTGTCTTTACCGCTAAAAAAAGATGTGTTTTTACCATAGGTTAACTAACTATATTAGCTAGCCTGCTGTAAAATCCTATTAGTCACAGGATCACCGACAGGTGGGGAGTACAGTGCTGACCTTGCCTAGCTACCTCCTGGTAAAAAACTACACATGCCTTGTCTCTATTAGGATTTTACAGTGAGATAAGTATCACACATTAGTTATCTTACCATAACCCCTCTCCTTCCCCCCGCTCTTTTGGCAATGAAAATATAGCCTTAACTTGCAAAAAAGAACACTGACTTTAGGAGAGCTGCGAACTGCTCCAATTCATATGAACAAGTTATTAAAGGAACATTGTGAATTTAAATAAAAATCACACTTCAGTTGTAGAAGACAGTATCTTCTTCACACAGAACTGAGAGATTAGAGAAGTTTGTTTACAAAGTGCATTTGACAACACTTGTGTATAGACAGTTTCCCCTTTTCACATAGGTCTTCCATACAGCAACAAGGAAAAGAACTCTCTCTTTTTTTAATGGAGGGGAGAATATTTTAAAACCATCAAAAGCTGGCTAGTAGGGTTGACAATTTCCTGGGAAAAACTAGTTTAGGAGGACCACGTGTTAGTATAATCTGGCTTAAACTGGGGTTAAACAGGGAAAAATAATTGCACCAGTGTCCAGCAAGTTCTGCAAGCCTAGAATGAGTCTTTTCAAATGTTTGATATATCCACTGAAAAATGAGGAACTATCCGCTACATCAAAGTTGGGCTTCTACAGAATTCTGTATGGCCAAATGGAACTAGACTGGCAGTCAAACTCTGCCTGCTTCTGATTGCTTAATGCTTCAAGCCCACAAATCTGCATTACTGTCATTTTCACATAATCAAACGTTTGACTTTTGTTTATAAAATATTGAAGATTGATGACACACAACTTCCCTGAGAAAATACTAAACCAAAAACGTACAGACATTCTGATGCTCATTATTATAGTTACATGTATTAGTATTACATCCTCTGCAGTTTCACTTTTTGTTTGTACAACCCTAAATTAATCTCTGAATCTGCTGCCTTATGTAACCACAATTTTAATAGGTAACTAAAACTAAGTGTAATGGGGTGTGCATTAACAAAACCGTTTTTAAAACCGAAAATACCTTAAACTGGGACTAACTGTTTTTCCCAGGGCAGTAAAAACCATGATTTTAGCTGGTAAAAACCATCTCTGGTAAATATCATGCAATCCCAGCTGGCTAGAGGATTTATGGGCAGGTGTAGTACCTCAAAAGTTTTAACAGACTTAATTTTTATTTGATGTATTCCTATTGTGGTAGTGCCCAAAAGACCCTATATTGGGATTGGTGCCCATTACACTCAGCAATGTATAAACAAAACACAGGAGAAAAACAGTCCCTTCCGTGAAATGTATCCTTAAAATAAAAGCAATCACCAACAATTCAAATATGTACAACTTATGTACACTGGCACATACTTCTTACCGTTCACATGCATCTGAGCTGTCCCCTCGGATCCTACATATCAAGTTGATAAGGATCCCCTTCAATTGCAGTCAAAGAACAGAGGTTTTACCATCACATCAGGTGGGCAGGGTGTCACTATAGGCCCCTGCCCACCTCCTGGGGTGGGTGTTGGGGGGGTGTCTTCTTTCCCCCCAGTCAGGACTCCAGGCCCGGGGCACGCTCCCCACTACCCCCTGGGGGGCCGCTCCCCACTGCCCCACGACTCCAGGCCCGGGGCACGCTCCCCACTGCCCCCGGGGGGGCCGCTCCCCACTGCCCCACAACTCCAGGCCCGGGGCACGCTCCCCACTACCCCCTGGGGGGCCGCTCCCCACTGCCCCACGACTCCAGGCCCGGGGCACGCTCCCCACTGCCCCCTGGGGGGCCGCTCCCCACTGCCCCACAAGTCCAGGCCCGGGGCACGCTCCCCACTGCCCCCCGGGGGGCGCTTTTTCCTCGCCCCCTCCCCCCAAGCCCGCGGGCCAAGGCTCCCCCCGGCGCCGCGCCGCCCCGGACACTCACTGCGGAGCAGCGGGCTGGTCTCCTTCTTCACGTACTTGCCCTGCACCTCGCCCGGCTTGGAGAGCTCCGTGCGCGTCTTCTTCCGGGACAGCATCGCCCCGCCCGGGGGGCTCGGGCCCGCGGCCGCCTCACTCCGCACGGCCCCCGGCGCTGCTCCGCGCGGCTCCCGGCTGCATCATCCCCGCGGGGCGGCGCGCAGGCCCAGGAGCTCGCGCGCTCAGTGCCGGAGGAACGGGGCCGGGCCGCAGCCGAGCCATGTGCGGGGCCGCCCCTCCGCGCACAGCCCCGTGGGACGGCAGCAGCGCCCGCCTCCGCCGCCGGACAGCGGGGTGGCGGCGCCCCGTGGCAGCGCCCCCTGCGGCGGGGAGGGCCGCTGCGGCCAACAGGAGCCTCCTCGTGCCCCGCCGCGCTGCCCGGCGTAGAACGTTCGGGGGCAGAGGGTTCTGTGGCCGTTGGGTTAGGAGGGGCGGGGCCACTCTCAGGGGGAGGAGCCTTCAGCCCCCCACCGTGGGGGCAGCAGGGCCCAGTCCCCTTAGCCCCAGCCAGGGGTGTCCCCTGCCCCAGGAGGCTGCTTGGGGACAGGCGCCTCTGGCTGCCCAGGGCTGCTGGTGGGCAGCTCCTGCTGGGGTGGGCCTGTCCTGACCCTGGGGGCTATGGGCGGGAAAGGAGACCAGGACACAAGATGGGGGCAGGAATGGGCCCAGACCAGGCAGTGGGGAAGGAGGCTGGGAGACACAAAGGGCCAAGAACAGGCCTAGTTGAGGAGGACAGAGGAAAGGAAAGAGGCTGGGAGACATAAGGGGCCCAGAACAGGCCCAGACGAGGCCCTGGGAGGAAAGAGGCAGGAAGGGAACACACAGGATACACATTTTATGGCCGTTAGATCACAAGCCCCGTCCCATGGTGTTGGCCAGGCCCATGGTCTGAGAGCTGGGCCTGGGACTAAGGCCTCCCTGCTTTGATTTCACTGGTAGGGCTGCTCACCTACTACTCAAGGAACTATATTAAATAATTGGGTTGCCACAAACTCCCTCAGGAGGTGAGCTCTTACCCCCCCCCCACAGGCCTGTTCTCATTCTCCAGCCCCTAGAGATGTCACACGTGAACACTCGCCCGTGACAGCGAAAAGCAAGAGGCACTAGGCTAATGGATGGGTATGGTGCAAAGCTAGTTGAGGTGTGTAAACTGCATATTTGTATTACTGCAGCAACCAGGACTCCATTGTGTTAGGTGGTGGACATGCACACAACAAAAAACAATCCCTGCCCTAAAGAGATTACAATCTAAGTGTAAGACAAGGGATAACAAATGGATACAGACAGGGAAGCACAAGGAACAATGAGAATATTTGGTCAGTATGCTAGGCAATGGTCACAGCACACCAGCATCAAAAATGGCATAGAAAAATGGTTACCTACCTTTTCGTAACTGTAACTCATGTCCATTCCATTCTAGGTGGGTGCGCACCCATGGGAGATTTTTGTCTTAGTGGTAGCTGTAGGGTTGGTTGTAGCATCTTCTTGAGTGCCTCGCTCACGTGCTGGTATATTAGACGTTGCCGACCCTATGCCCTCTCAGTTTCTTCTTGCCAGCAACTCTGACAGAGGGGCAGGTAATGGAATGGACACGAGAAAACACATTTTGAAGAACAACAGTTACAAAAAAGTAGGTAACAGGTTTTTTCTTTTTTGAGTGGTTGCTCATGTAGATTCCATTCTAGGTGACTCACAAGCAGTATCCTCGGAGGTGGGCTCTGAGTTCACAGTTCAGTGGCTTGCAGTACTGCTCTATCGAAGCCAGCATTGTCCTGGGCCTGCTGGGTAAGTGCGTAATGGGATGTGAACGTGTGGACAGATGACCAGGTGGCTACCCTACAGATGTCCTGGGATAGGCACTTGGGCTAGGAAAGCTGCCGAAGAGACTTGCGCCCTGGTTGAGTGGGCGGTGACAATCGCCGGAGGTGGCACCTTCGCCTGATTGTAGCAGCAGCAAAAACAGACAGTGATCCAAGAAGAAATTCTTTGAGTGGACACTGGACGACCTTTCATCCTGTCGGCCACCGCGACGAACAATTGCGTCAACTTGTGGAATGGCTTGGTCCTTTCAATGTAGGCTAGGGAATGCATGAGTTTGAGGGCGAAAGTTTCTGCAGATCTGCACTTATCCTTTCTGTGGACTCCCCCAAACACTTTAAACAGCTCTCATGGGGGTCACTAATGGGCATTGGCCGGCTGCATGATGAACATGGCTTAAAGCCTGGGGAACGGTGTATGCCCAGCTTTAAGGCGAAGTCCCAGCCGGGACTCTAACTCCTAAACAACCAACCTAACACTTAAAGGTCTAACTAAGTACCTATCAACTTGGGAGAGGGATAGCTCAGTGGTTTGCACATAGGCCTGCTAAACCCAGGGTTGTGAGTTCAATCCTTGAGGGGGCCACTTAGGGATCTGGGGCAAAATCAGTACTTGGTCCTGCTAGTGAAGGCAGGGGGCTGGACTCGATGACTTTCCAGCTCTATGAGATAGGTATACCTCCATATAATATGGAGATATACACTTGGAAGGTGGTAAGGTGATGGGAATAGCCAGCATGGATTTGTAAAGAACAAATCGTGTCAAACCAATCTGATAGCTTTCTTTGATAGGATAATGAGTCTTGTGGATAAGGGAGAAGCTGTGGATGTGGTACACCTAGACTTTAGTAAGGCATTTGATACAGTCTCGCATGATATTCTTATCGATAAACTAGGCAAATACAACTTAGATGGGGCTACCATAAGGTGGGTGCATAACTGGCTGGATAACCGTACTCAGAGTTGTTATTAATGGTTCCCAATCCTGCTGGAAAGGCATAACAAGTGGGGTTCCGCAGGGGTCTGTTTTGGGACCGGCTCTGTTCAATATCTTCATTAACGACTTAGATATTGGCATAGAAAGTACGCTTATTAAGTTTGCAGATGATACCAAACTGGGAGGGATTGCAACTGCTTTGGAGGACAGGGTCATAATTCAAAATGATCTGGACAAATTGGCGAAATGGTCTGAGGTAAACAGGATGAAGTTTAACAAAGACAAATGCAAAGTGCTCCACTTAGGAAGGAAAAATCAGTTTCACACATACAGAATGGGAAGAGACTGCACCCACATACAGAATGGGAAGGGATCTAGGGGTTATAGTGGACCACAAGCTAAATATGAGTCAACAGTGCGATGCTGTTGCAAAAAAAGCAAAGGTGATTCTGGGATGTATTAACAGGTGTGTTGTGAGCAAGACACGAGAAGTCATTCTTCCGCTCTACTCTGCTCTGGTTAGGCCTCAACTGGAGTATTGTGTCCAGTTCTGGGCACTGCATTTCAAGAAAGATGTGGAGAAATTGGAGAGGGTCCAGAGAAGAGCAACAAGAATGATTAAAGGTCTTGAGAACATGACCTATGAAGGAAGGCTGAAAGAATTGGGTTTGTTTAGTTTGGAAAAGAGAAGACTGAGAGGGGACATGATAGCAGTTTTCAGGTATCTAAAAGGGTGTCATAAGGAGGAGGGAGAAAACTTGTTCACCTTAGTCTCTAAGGATAGAACAAGAAGCAATGGGCTTAAACTGCAGCAAGGGAGGTTAGGTTGGACATTAGGAAAAAGTTCCTAACTGTCAGGGTGGTTAAACACTGGAATAAATTGCCTTAGGAGGTTGTGGAATCTCCATCTCTGGAGATATTTAAGAGTAGGTTAGATAAATGTCTATCAGGGATGGTCTAGACAGTATTTGGTCCTGCCATGAGGGCAGGGGACTGGACTCGATGACCTCTCGAGGTCCCTTCCAGTCCTAGAATCTATATTATTATAACAACAAAGGAGACAGAACAATGGACTGTAAGAACTGCTAATGCTCTTGCGATCCAAGACAAGGCACTACGACCAACCATCACGGGTGGTAAGAAGGAACTGAGAGGGCATAGGGTTGGCAGTGCATGAGCGTGGCACTCAAGAGGGAACTACAGCCCACCCTACAGGTACTGCAAAGGCCAAAATCTCCGACTGCAGGTGGGCACGCACACACCTAGAATGGAATCGACATGAGCAAACACTCGAAGAAACCAACCCTCCAGCAGTGCAAATTAGAGGAAACTCATTAATCTATTACCAATAGAAAAGCCTATTTGAAGTCAAATTGTGAATATTTTAATAATTTTTACAATCAAATAATTGTGTATTAAAGATTAGCTTTTTAATAAAAATATTTAGACCGGTAACAATGATTAAGGGGGAAAAACACTGGAGGATGAGAACAGGCTAGAGTAAAAATAAATTAAGAGGTAGGTTCATTATTGGCTTTTTCCTCCCTAAACTGGTTTATCTTTTTTTCATAATGGAAAATTCATAATGTTTTTATCATTAACTACAAACCTGTCAATTTTTATTACTATTTTACCCAGTTAAAAATGTATCTTTGATTAATACAGGCATATGAATTACAACTGAATAGAGTTATTGGTCTCCATAGCAAAATACTCAAATATTTTCATACAAGGAAAAAATAAAGCAAGTCGTGAGTACAGTAATTTATATTTTTAATTTCAGTATAAATGTCGGTTTGTTTTTCTGTTTTACATGATGGTATAAAGTCAACTGTTGTAATACAGTATATTACACTGATATAATACAATGCAAACATGATAAAAAATACACCCACTAGTCTTCATCTCTACAGAAGTTAATTATCCCTAATTACAGCATTTGACATTTAGTGGGAACAGAAACTATTAATGGGTGAGAGGGCTGAACATCAGCAAAGCAACAGAATGCAGTTATAACATCATTTCCTTTAGATTTACCAAAGGATTTTGCTGTTCTTTGCTAAAGTACACTGTTTCCTTAAATCATTTTATGCAACATCCATAAATAGTGAATGTCAGTTGGGTTACAAAATCCCTTTGCTCTGACAAAATCAAAATTTCCTTTCTTTGAATTTAAATTCAGCCTCAGCTGACTGAGGAAAAAGTGCTAATACTGTATATACTTTTTACCAATGCAAATTGACATACAGCTCCTTAACTGTGCAGATATAAAACAATCCCTCAAGTTGTTTGGAATGAATTTATATATATATTCCCCACCAAAAAAAAACCAACCCAATTCCAAAACACTTCTCTTCACAGTGATTCACACAGCATGGTGTAGGGAACAATGGGAATACTTTTTAAAACACTGTTATATTATCTTTGAATTGGCAAGACCCATTGTTTTGATTGAGGCCTAGTACTTCAAGTTTGGTTGAGCAAACATGAGTTTGCTATTACAGACTTTGGCATTTTTAAAATGCCTGTATGGTATACCCAGGTTTCTAACATGATATTCAGGCATCAGAGACTATAAATACTTAATACTTTTCATAGGTGTATATCCATTGGCTCAAATGCATGGTAAAAAAGTGTATGCAAGTAACTGTGCCAGCCCAGTGGTCAGGCATACATTTCACTGACAGGGCATCAGAGTTTGGGTCCTCAGTTTCACCACTGCATACCATCTGGGGAGGAAGTGCCCTAAACTGCTTCTCAAGCAATCCTTCTGGCAGATGCTCTAAGCAGCATTTAATAGCTCTGGAAGGTGCAACGTCAAAGGGCACTTTTGAGAACACTTTATTCACACAAATATCCCAATGAAGTCACCTTGAATTTCGCCTGAACAAGGGAGGTTGAACTCCCTCATGGCCCCCCACCTCCCAACTGTCCTCAGTGGTGGGATTAGTATTTGACGCTAAACATATGAAAGGAAGGATAGATTAAGAGAGAAGGGGGAGAAATCAATCTCTGTGCACTATCCCTGCAACAAAAGTTACCTACCCCTTTTTGACATCGATTCTGATTAGTGCTTTTTTTAAAATCCAAGTGAAAATAAGTGCCAGAAAGTCAAAATTTGGAGTCTATTCTTTTAAAAAAGCATCCATGTGAGATTTTATTTAATTACGTAGCAATTTAAGGACAATCTCTACTTCAGTATCCCCATGATGTCTGACAATTTGCCACATATGTTAACGTTAGGGGCTGGTCTACACTACCGCTGTAAATCGATCTAATTTACCCAACTTCAGTTATGTGATTAACGTAACTGAAGTCTATGTAGTTAGATCCACTTACCAAGGTGGCTATACTGTGCTGTGTCAACAGGAGAGCGTCTCCCATTGACTTCCCTTACGCTTCTCGGGGAGGTAGAGTACACAAAGCGATGAGCGAGTGCTCTCCCATCGATTTAGTGTGTCTTCACCAGACCCGCTACAGCGACACTCGCTGCATCGATTGCAGGAGTGCCAATCTACCAGTAAATGTAGACACGCCCTAGGTCATTGTCTAGTCTAGGAAAATATAGTGCATTAAAAAATGCTAGCTAACACCTTTTTCTAGGATGACCATAGCCAGCTGAATTATGTCTACTCTGCCATTTTAAAAATACTGCCTATTTTCCTAAGCTAGACATAACCTTAGAGACGTGTGCTCAATTTCCTTATTGTCAACACACATTTTAGTCCAATTGCCCATGCATCAAAACTTTATTATGTGCGTGACTTACCAAGCTAACTGGTCAATATTAGCATAAGCAAAATATTTATACTCTTTGGAATTTAAAAAGGGAACACCAATTTACTTCAATGTAATTTGCAATAATAAAAGACTGCTTCTGCAGTCAATGTAAAAATGGTGTATGCAAGCGTTAGAGCTTGTCATCTACCAAGAGAGAAGATTGAGAGTGGAAAGGGACAGCACACTACAGTCATGAAATAATTTCTAACTAAGGTTTTCTTGCTTTGTGTAGTGCTAGATATGTTTGTGCTATCATTGTAATTGGTCTACCTTTTAAGGTATATTGAACAAATCTTTTTAAAGTTTTAAGAGTTAAAATGTAAACACTCCAAGCTGATTTTTGTTTTTAAATGAAACCCTGTATATTCATTGCACCCTTTCAACAGGAAAACAGTGCATAATTTTCTATCATCGGACATGCATTCATGGTGATTATTTTCTCTGCCGTGTCCTTATGCTCCATTCCTGTACATAGGAAGAAAACAAATCTCTATGGATTCTTGTAACATTCACAATATTGCCTGCATAAAGGAATCGAGCAGACTGGCAGTACAAGGAAAGGGTCACACCAGGTATCTATTATCCAATCCCTTCACCCTCCAATTAATAGGTAACCTTTTAGGTATAACAGTCTTGACAGTGCTTTACCTGGCTAAATCAGTATAAACTGAAAGTCATTCTCTGCAGGCTGGCTAGTGACAAGTGAATTGGCAGTCTCATTTCAGTTCCTAGTGGACAGTTGCATGTCACAAACACTACCGTAACTGGCACATTGTTGGCAGTCTCAGAGACAAGGGTTTGAATACAGTTTGAACATTAACCCTTCCTCCAAATCTCACTACTGCTGCAAAACTGGCCCCTCTCACCTTGATCAATCGATCCTTCAAGCCCTTATATAGATTGCGCCAATCACAATACTTCTTCCAGTCTTATCCTGGCCCCTCTCACCAGTATTAAATTCACATTAACATTTTAAAAATCTTATTGTCTTAAGTCTATTTTTATCTGGTCATATTAGATAATACAGTTTGGTTTATCATTCTTTTCATAAACAAGGTTTCTTAAAGCTTGAATAAGTGGTTATCTTCATACACAGACATTAAGTTCCATATTTACAGTAGTGCAGGAAGCTAGTTTATGCTATCATTCCAAGTTGCTGAGGTGACCTCAAATATAACTCCTTACAATCACAAACTCAGATCCTGTAGCAGGATCCACTAGCAGAGACCTGTCTGTACAGACTCCCACTGACACCAAATAGAAGTGTGTATGGTCAGCAGAGGTCTATGTTAGTAGACCCCATTGCAGGATCATTGCCATAGATATTACAGACTAAAGTTTATGTAGGTCCTCTTCTCCATTGTCCTGCCAATACAGGATTATTCCATAAATACATTTCAGTGCTTTGCCTAGTTAAAAAATATTCAAGTAGAAGCCAGATCACTTTCTGTTTGGAGATTGTTCCTCTGTTTTAATTTAAGGCCCTTAACATATTTGTAAAGGAGTGTTTAATTGCAGCTGTGTAAGTCATTGTCTCACACACCACATGGGACATTTCTCAGGATTAGATCCTGCTATGGTTAGTTAAATGGCAGCATTCGATTTACCAAGTTTTAACCACCACTTGGGAAGCTGAACCCTGGAAAGAAACAGCCATTGATCAATGGGCTAGAAGCCGAGTGCATCAGTTGAAGCATACTGCTTTACTCCAGAATCTATTTGCAGTATATAGGAAACAGATGAAGTCTGTTTCCTAATATGAATTATTCTGACAATGACATCTAGAGATGACCCAGATGATATGTTGAGTTTAGACTTTAAAGTACACCTCTACCCCGATATAACGCGACCCAATATAACACAAATTCGGATATAACGTGGTAAAGCAGCGCTCCAGGGGGGCGGGGCTGCGCGCTCTGGCGGATCAAAGCAAGTTCGATATAACGCGGTTTCACCTATAACACGGTAAGATTTTTTGGCTCCCGAGGACAGCATTATATCGGGGTAGAGGTGTATTATACATAAACTTTTAAAACATTCTAAGCCTAACTGAGACCTAAGTTGCAAAGGTTCCCCTTAGACCTAGGTTTCAATGTAGACATGAGTTACCAAATTAATTCACTACAATAAAACCAGAGTATATATTTAAAAATAAAGCAGTTAAAATAAGTTAAGTTACATAGAATCACAGATCCAAATCTTTTCTACAATCCTGAATAGGGTAGTTTTTGACAAAACTGGGCAGGAAGGTGGTTTAGGAACACAACCAGAAGTTTGTTGGCAGCTACCAGTTTAGGTTTTAACTTTAAACTATCTACTTTGGGACCTCTGTTAGCCAACATCTAGAATACAAAAAGGCAGCATAGTGAGAAGTTGAAATCTTAACATTTCAGTAAAGTGCAAGAGAGCTTTTGACTATATGTATGGCTTTGCTATGACCTTAATTGAGGAGTAGAATTCAAAGATGGTGATGCCAGGTTCTTTACTATTTTACTGAGGTTGGCAATCTTTTCTTCTAAGAAGTAGTTTTTCTTCTCAGCAGTTTTCTGTCGCTGTTCTGTCATCTCCAGAGCTTTCAGCAATTGTGCGTTTTCAACATAGAGATCCTTAACCATTGCATCTGCTTTAGTATTCTTGGAGAGCTAAATATATATATATATATATAAAAGTTACTCCCAGCTTTTTATGTATGAAGAGATACAAGTGAAAGCAGTGCTGTGTTTAGGCAAGCTGCTGGTTCAATTTATTGTGAGCACCCTCATCCATTCATTCATGTAGTGCATGATTATATTAAATCATCCACAGTAAAAGGATACACCAAATTGGATATTTTCACCTGTTGTAAATGAAACATTTCCTAATGTTTATGGGCACTACTCGTATCTTGAAGGTGGAAAGAGGTTGTGCAGAAGGTCAGACATGAGACAGATATTATGGGTCCACAAATCAAGATCTGCAAACCCTTGCTTATGCAGTTAGTGCATGCGTTTGTAGAATCATGCCCCAATTCTTTAAGGCTAGGTAAATTCTCATACACCAGAACCCATCAGCCCAGAGTGGCAGACGACTGCAATTAGACATCCACTGGGTCCCACAGATACAGCTGTGATGGAAAGTTCTGGAACACAGGCTTTCCCTATATAAGTGGGTGAAGTGCACCAGTACTCTGCCTTTATTCCTTTGAGAACAGCCCTTTTGTGGGTGATTTGGGGCGATGGTAAGGGCAGCTGGACCCTGTCTGTCAGTACTGCATTTCCCTGATGAGTGGGTAAGTAAAATCTGTTGGCCTCCCACTTTACAGGAGAGTCCAGCATCCGCTGTGACTCCAGAACTCCAGAGATGAGCCCACTAATGATGATAATTCCTCCTGCCTGGGCCTTCCACACCACTGTTTCCCAAATCCCTTATTCAACTGAACAACTAGCTTGGTCTGCTCAGGATTCTCTTCTGTCCAAAGATTCTATGTACTTGAATTTAATGGTTAGCCATATGCTTGGCCATATTAATCTGCCTGGCAAATTTACTACCAGATATCTCAGATCTTTCAGGACACCAATCGTCTTATCTTCCTTCCACTGACCCACTGCTTAAGAAAGTCCTCTCTGCCACTCCTGGAGATGTCTACCAGTCCCTGCTCCTCTCAAAAGAGATCAGTAAAAATTAAATAAAGTAAGTGAACCCAGGGACCACCTTGTCTCCTGAGGAAGAGGAGATCTTAGTTTTTTGACTCCTCTAGCGACTTGTGTTTTGAATCTTTGGAAGCTTTGTTGGGTTTAAGATGCAGTTCATTCACTTGTATAGTGAAGCTGCCTCTGTGGGACTAAATTTAATTAAAACCAGTCATCTCCAGCTTTGGGTGGATAGATTCTGTCATGAGGAAAACGTGAGGTAGGAACAAATTGTCTCAGCTATTTAAATCTAATATTGCAACAAAAATTGCATTTTTTAATAAATGTGTTGACTATTCACTAAGGAAAGTATTTTCCATTTCCCCTCAAGTAATCTGATTTAATAATACATCCCCAAAATGTAAGTTGTTTGAATGTAGAATTAATATAAGTTAAGTAAATCATATACAAGACTTAAAATCTTATTTTGGGAATGGATTTTCACTCACCATGAACTCTTACGTGCATTGAAAGGGAACACAACATTTGTGACATGGTGAGGAAAGTTAAGTACACAGCCGTGCTCAATATACCAATCTACATGCAGTGCATTTGCCTGTTTTCATCTATTATATCTCAAATAAGAGATCTTATTTGTACACTTTTCAGCCCTGAACTGTGAAATAAACTTGAATGTTAGTGTAATTTATTTAGTGAGACTGCTAAAAAGCTCACTGCAATTCATGGGCATTTTTATTTTTTCCAACAGGGAAGAGATGAACATTTAGGTAACTCAGAAAACGCTTGTATGCTAATAAAGGAAAACAGGAGCAAAGAACCTGCTGTGTGTCTGGGTAAGTTTTTCCCCTGCCACGTGCTATAAATCCTTGGGAGGGAACATCCCCAAAATGTAATCTTTGGGAAAGTACCTTGTTCTCCCTCTTACCCCATGTACAACCACTCTTCAATTAAGATGCTTCTCCCAAATTGGAGAGGTTTGTTTCCCAGTTTTAGGTCTTGCAAGGTACTGAGCAATCATAATTCCCAGTCAATTACTAACAAATTGTGGATGCTGAACTCAGAATCTTTAGTCAAGCGTGCTGTGTTTTAGATCAAAAGCATAAAGGGCTTTTACAATCTACTTTGAACAAAAGTAGAATCTGGCATACTTTGCTCGCTTAAGTTGTGTACACAAGGTATGTGGGATCCCAGGAGAGGAATGGTAAGGCTTACTTGTTCTTTCAGTTGGTTCACTTTATCTTGGAGAAGCCTCTTCACAAGCTTCAATTTCTGCTCAACATCCATCATACGTTCTTCCATCATCTTTAGAAGCTGAGCATGGCCCCCCTAAAAGGTGAACAGTTATGTGAGAGTTAAGTCACAAAGACACATCAATTGTTATTTGTCTCCTCTCAGGTGATACTGGGCTGGGAGACAGATTTGGTAGCCAATAGGAGTCTGCTTTAAAAGATGGGCTCACATCTGTTACGCAGTTTGTGTAGGCAAATATTTATGCACTTATTCTAAAGGGACACTGTCAACATTACAATCATTTTTAGAGTCCTTATTAGCAATACCTTAGATTATTAAATTTAACAAATCTAGTTTACTTTCATATGTGCTTTTTGCTTTTCACTCAGGCTGGGCAATGAAAATCAGACCTGACAGTTTTCACTTTCGGTTCTCACGCTCTAGACAAAGTTCTGTTGCGTTTGGGTTCACTACTGCAGGGGAACAAAAAAATCATACAAACCTATTTTTATTTTGTAAAATATTTTTAGTAAAACTTTAGGGCATGAAGTTTGACAGTGTCTTTTTAAGGTCAAATAATCCCCACAACCTTCAGTCTTTAAAAATAAATGGTGGGACTTGCTACTTCCCCAAAGTTTGCATCCTTTATTATAGCTGTAGATTACAGGCTTCTGGCTATTCAGAAATGTTAGTAATCAGCCTCCTTTTGCCAGTTTTCTTCAGCAATGTAACTCACAAGCCAGCTGAAACACAATAATGTACTGCAATGAGAATGCCTGCAAAAACCAGACACTGCATTGCAATTTCCCTGAAGCAGTTGGGAAGAGAAGGCAGATCACAAAGAAAGGTATTTGGAGACATTTTGGTAATTAGCAGTCATAGGCAAGGAAATACAAACAGTGTTAGTTTAAATGCCAGTTTCTACCTATATTTTAAAAGACATCTGAATGGGTGTTAGCCAAGAGTCACTTTGATAAAATACTGAACCCTGAAAGGGCCTGTAAGCAAGCCACTTTCTTACATGGGGTGGGGCATTAATCGGAGGCTGGAGGAGGGTGTATTTTTTCCCAGAGAATAGTTGCTTATTTATTTAAAATTCTACAGAATGGATTCCATTATGGAGGGAATTGCAAATAGAATTACATTTTACCTGAAGAAGCTCCAAAAGGATCTCAATAGAAGGAGTTTTATATATACACTGTAGTTAAAAACAGTATTTTAGAATTACATATCATGTAGGAAGCAGTATATAATGTTGTAAGACTGGGGACTTTTCCAGAGGGATTTAATATAAAATCTAGCAGTAAGTAGAACTTACCATAACAAGTTCTAGCCAAAATATTTTCATCTATCTTTTTTTAAGTTTAGTGAGATACTCTGAAACATAGGTCATAAATACTTTTGTTTGGCTGTTGGTGCATGAAGTGAATAATTAGACAAGCATAACTGTACGCTGTGTTGTAGCTGCTTGGTCTCAGGATGAGAGAGACAAGTTGGTGAGGTAATATCTTTTACTGGACCAACTTCCATTGATGAAAGAGACAAGCTTTTGAAAATAAGCTCTGTGGAGCCTGAAAACTTCTCTCTTTCACCAGCAGAACTTGGCCCAATAAAAGATATTACCTCACCCAACTTGTCTCTCAAGTATAACTGTATAAAACTTACAGGTCTCCGCAGATTTTTTTTGTTTTGTTTTGTTTTGTTCTGGTTTATAATCCGAGTTGTGTGTTCAAATGAATTTGAGAACACCAATTGAAACTAAGTTTTATCTGATTAGTCTATGAATCCATAAAGCCTTCTCCTGAAGTTACAGGAAGTGAGGAAATGGACTCAAAGCAGGTCAGGTTCATTCAAAAGATGTAAACCTCAGTAAGTCAGGACAGAGTTTTCTTAAAAAAAAGTTTCACACACAGCTTGTATTCCAAGTAGACAAGAGCCAGGCTATAATGCTGTAAATGTTTATACACATCTGTTAAAATAATGCTGAAGTCTAGCTTAAAAACAGTAACTGCTGGGAAACATGGGAATACTAAGAACTGTGATTTGAAGATGGACTTCAGTCATTACAGATATTACTATTTTGTCCAAGTTTTTAAATCCAACACTACATAGGAAGTGGATGCTTGAGGCCAAATTCCTTCATCAAATGTGCACATGCAGCTCTTGCTAAAAATGTGTGTGCAACTCCCACTCAAGTTGAGGACAGAATGTGGGTCCATGTTATTACATACTATGCAATAGTTCCCATCCACAATATCAGAGAACAGTGAAATAAATATTTTGGCCAAAAGATTTTAGTTTAGAAAAGCTGAAATATTGTAGTGAGTATGATACATTAGTAAGACAGAAGACACACCCGTTATATTTAAAATGTTTTATTTCTCAGGTACATCAAAAAAAGTGTCATCTTTCCCTGTTAAAAAGTTTATACATCTTGTACAAAACTCAGTATAAATAACCCAGATTTTCTTCAAATCTCATATATAAAAATTAGTACCTTTTGATAAAAATAGTTACAACCATTTGAGAAAAATAGTGTATTTCTTTCCACAATGAACAAGTCAACAATTTAAATAACATAAATAAAAAGGATTTGTAACAAATTGAAAAATGACAGCTTGTGAATTTTCTTCACAGAATAGGTTCTACACAAATAAATAGGAAAAACATAATACTGTTGAGGGGTTTTTTTTGTTGTTTTTTTGTTTTTAAAGCACAGAATAATTTGATCCTCAAATTTCTCAGCTTATGCCAGTTTGAGTGTAAGTAAGTTTATCATTGTAAGGAATGAGATCATTAGCAGCCAAGCTTTCAGAGGTGCCCAATCCTCCTGTAGGAATCTGCATGCACTGCTCGCTGCTCCGGTAGCAAGGCCTAGAGAAAGAAGGCAAGTGGGACACTTCACCCTGATATCAAGATTTTTTTTAAAAAATACATACACTGTTATTAAAGCAAACCACCACCAAGCAAGCAAAGCAAAACAAACAAAAGCAACAGTCATCACAGAGCATGCAGAGAATCACAAATTATATTTTTCTAAATATTTGTACAAGCACTACACAAATGCAGTTGTGAAGACATTCAGAAAATGTTTTCTAGGTGTAAGGACTCTTCAGATGGCTCACCAACATCAATTTTGCAGGGACATTTTTTTGGGGTGGGGAATGTCAATTAACTTTATGCAGTTGCTAACTAGAAAAAGTGAAGCTGTAAACTTCTGGTTAGAGAAATACAGCTGCCACAATATGTATATAGTCTCAATATTGTTGGGAGACTAGCAGCATCTGCCTGAAGGGTGTAGTCCAATTCAACTACATTAGAAAGTTCTCAGCATTTCCATTATAAACCTAGTTTGTAAAGAGTCTATATCTGGGACACACAAATTGGCTCTAGGCCAAAACTGTATTCTGAAAGGGGTTTCACTACAATAAGTTGCATTTTAAAACTTTAAAATTAAAAAAACAATCTGGAGGAAGTTTTTTGGTGTTTATACTGTGTCCACACAGGGATAAAGTGAGGGACAACCAATTTTTAAAAGTATTTTGGACAGATTAGTCATGTTAGAAAGCGAGGCGTTAAACAAGCACAGATTCTAAAACATATGGAAAAAGAACTGGTTAGGTGGCGGGGGCACTTTGTAGTTGTAAGGTTATTGTATATGGAGGAGGAAGTGAAAGAAGTACAGGGATTGCTGTTGGGGCTAATATTTCCAATTCTGTCTGTACTATAAGTAACACAGGAAAGTATCAAAGTTTGCACTCAACATCGAGACAGACCAAAAAATAAAATAATGTAGATGAAGGATCTCGAGTTCAGAAAGGTCTAGAGTAGACAGGTTAGTGTGAGTAACAGATGGCTCAAGAGTTTCAATGTAGAGAACTTGAAGTCCTGAGTACAAAAACAGTGATCCTGAAGGGCAACAGCTTGACAGTGATTACAGATGGAACAAGGACAGAACATGGCTATGACCAAAAAAGCAAACAAAACTGGAACAGAAAAGGAGCACACAGTACAACTCAAGCACAAAGTTTATCACCATCACTCTACTTGTATGCATATTTACTGTACCTAATTTTAGGCACCTTATTAGGGAAAGGCCTTGGAGCTAGAAGAGCTCTGTAGGAGTGCAGCAGCAGGAGTAACACCAGGACTAGGTGGGTTAAATGTATACAGAGAGCATGGAAAATCTGGGGTTGTACTCACTGGTGAAATGACGGTGGAGAGGGGATATGACGCAAGTTTTCAAGATGCTAAAGGGGACATTGAAACGTAAATAAGCTTTCAACTAAACGTTTATCCTAGGAATCAACTAAGGAAAAAAAAGCAAGGTGTTTTTACAAAGGAATGTTCTATCTTGTGCTGAACTAGAAGCAGCTAAGAAAGATATAGTCCTTGACCATACTGAAAAAGTGCTCTGCTGTAACAAAATTGATTAAAAAAAAAAAAAAAAAAATCAATCTACTTAAACCTATGTGAACCCTTATTGTAGATGCAGTAGAGCTGGTGTAACTTGTTTTTAATATCAATTTAGTTTGCTTAAGCTGTATCACTGTAAGAAAGGGATAAACAGGTTTTAAGTACATCTATAATCGAGATTTGCACAGGTTTAACTAGATTGATTTTTAAAATCTAATTCAGTGCAGTTTTCCAGTATAGACAAGGCCTTGCAGAGATACCCAACAGGAAAGATTTACACATTATTCACCTGCAGAACCACTATTTATAGCATGTAGCTAGCTTATGCTTGATGAGCTCTCAAATAATTTAAAAACTTTTTCTTGTTTTCAAACAAACAAACAAACCACCTTACGTACTCTTAAGACAGTTCACAGTATGTTAACTTGCAGAAGCTGCTATAAGATTGCTTTTTTTCTGCCTTTTTTTGTTTGCTTTTAAATAACAAAATTTCAGACTAAACCTTACACTCTACCTTTCACACTCTTTGTCACCAAAGACCTTAACATATGGTAATATTGCCTTCTTGTCATCATCAGAGTGCCTGACAGAAGACCTGACATGCAATATAATTTGTATTTAATTCATCCTGCTGTGCTTGCCTTTCGTTTCCCTGCTTTTGGATGATGTGTCTCATCCTTAAATATTTAATACTCTTTAAAAAAAAAAAATGGCATCACCGAAGAGGTTTGTCATTTTTGTTGAAAAAGTCCATTCAAGTACATGGCCCTTGGCAGGAGTATGAATTTTTCGATAGAGCTATCCCTTTCACCCCAACCCAGTCTGTATTAGAGCCTACATATGAGTGAGTCCCCAAAAGATACGGTTATGAATTGATTTTCATTGTTTTTATGCTGAAAAAGTATACTGTGTTCTAACGCCTTCTCCCAGGATACACGTTATACTCTTGTAAACAATGATGAAGGGTCCCGTCACCTTCTCAAATCATTCCGAAGAGATAGCACGATGACAAGTATCTCACCCCGTGAAACTTAAAACACTATTGCTACATAAAAACACAGATAAACTGAGCATGTTCAAAGGCTCTTCCTAACTTTAAAAAAATTTCAATTTTTGAAAGCTCAAGGCTTTAAAGAAAAATGCTACCGAGCTTAGTCTACTTTGAGTGTAAGATTGTGTTTAAATTTAAGCTTTTGTGTTTAAGAGATATGAGGGAAGCGTTTACAGTAGTGTTTTTTAATCAACGTTATCTGAAGCTTTACCTCCCTCCATAAAAGGAAGTCAGGCAAACATTCCGGTTTACACACAAGGCAGAGACCAGTCCTTTGGGTACCTCTTTTGCTTTTGAAGCAATTTAAAGTGGCAGAGAGAAACACCCCAAACTGTAGTTTACACTGGAAATGCCAGCTTTCATACCAGTGCTTCTGCATTATCTCCTATAACACACTTCTTGCACATTTGGGTTATACTTTATTGTTCAAATAGTAAAGAAACTGGACGACAATTGCATTGAAAATCCCACCGCATGTGAATGGTGGCCACAATTTAGTCTTGAAAATACATTTTGAATTTTCCTTCAGAAATGGCAAAGGTATATACATTTTATCATAACGCCACCTTCCAGAATGTCTCCTCCTATGACCTGAAAATAATGAAGCTGCAGTGACACTTTCAGAAGTGGGTTTAAGTGTCTGTATGATGTCAGGCAACATTTGACACACCTGGACTCCATGAGGCAGTAATATACTTTGCTAGTTCTGCATGCTTTAGATACAGATGTTTGTGCAGTTTATAGTTGTGCTGTACCCTTAAAGCTGTATAGTTTCATATTTGATCACATATTAAAAATATAAATAAAAACAGTACTGTCAAATCAAAAATGTAGATCAAAAGGAGAAAAGCTAGTAATATCTAGCTGGGAATGGTTAATACTCAGGAAAATTAGAAAGACTGCACAATTAAGCTATGGTCTCAGTCAAATGACATGCAAACTGAGGGCATGTTATACAGATATATGTATTAGGAAGATACCATTATTTTTGAACTGGCATAAACAGAGAAAGGATCACATCAGAATGGAAAAAACAGGACAGTTAATCAATACATTTTCTAACTCTGAAGCTGCACAGTAAAGAGAGTTGTACCTGTGGCATGTTTGTTTCAGAGGGTCTATTTTCAAGTTCCTCCTGCAGTCGTTGACTCCTCCTCTCTGCCTGCTGTAGCTGATGTTGGAGTTGCAGGAACTGCTCCTTGGGCACCATCGTACAGCCTTGCTGCTGGAGCTGCTGCAGCTCCCGAGAATGCTGGGATTGGCTAAGCATCACATTGGAGCTCGAGTGTAGCATCTGAGTAATAAAATAAAACCAGCCATTAGGAGCGATGTTGTTTACACTTTAAACCAACCAAAAGAGCTATTTAGTAAGTAGCTATTTACTAGCATATGCTACAGGACCCTACTGGAAACCAGCTTCAAGTCTTCAGCAAGCTCTTTTTCTGTATAACTGAGTCAAACAAACTTGATCTGATGGCGAATACATGCACTGTGTTAACTATTCTGCAACAGCTCTATTTTTTACCCATAATAAAAAGTTATGAGGTTAACAAACCTTTGTGCATTTTCTAAAAGGAAAAATGTATGCGTGTTTGTTGTTTTAGTCTAATGAAATCTGACCTCTGATCCATGTTTTCCTGGGCCCAGTTTAAAATTTAGGCTAGTTACTGATAAGAGCCTGTCAAACCTAAATGAGCCATTGGTAATTTTTAACTTCAGTATTCATTTTGTTTAGACTTGATCTTAACAGCATTAGCTGTAAGTTTAGTATTAAGGCACAGCAAAAGCAACGAAGCAGGGGCTTGGCGAAAGGAGGCAGTGCAATTATTGACTTGGTAAAATGGGTTCAGGTCACTCCATTCTGATCCAAAGCTTTCCCAACGTTCAGCAGTGCTCAGATCTGTGGTTTTGGTTTGGGATCCATCTCTAGTTTAACAGAATTTCATTAATATGCCAAAAGCCATTTTCCTAAAGGAAAACGGAGAGTAGGATGTTTTCATCTCAGTGCATGTAGGATTTAAGTCATATAATGCTACTCATTATATCCCATTCAGATTTGTGTGACTAAAGCCTCATTCTTTATATTTACCCCTAAATGCTGGAAAACGGAAGCCTTTATATTCTCAGTTACTCAAGTGATGCCTCCAGCTACAGGCAGAGATTGCCAACAACCAAACAACAATTCGACTTCTGTGTACAGAAATGGAGTCTTGGAGGGGTTTCTTCAGATATGGGTGTGTTTAACAATCTGAAGAGGTTTCTTTACCATCAAAACCGGACGTCTTGTCTATCCTAGAAGAGGATAAACCCTCCAGAAAACCCTCTTTATGTAGGCACAGCTTATACCCGCAAAAAAGTGCTTTTCCAGTTATAGTTTATACCAGTTCCACAAGTGAACTAAGCTATACTATCAAAGCACTTTTATGCCAGTATAACAGTGCCTGAACTAGGCCTTTTTGCATATAAATATGTTGGGGGTGGGGTGGGGAGGCCACAGGAATCACCTTCCTTAACCAATATGTCATACTACAAAACACCTAGTGAGGACTTGGCCTGAGAGGGTCTAACTTCTCTCTCTCGTTCTGACAAAGTGCTGCTTTCAAGCAATGGGATGACACTGCTCAGATGAGGGCAAGACTGCAATGTGATTGCTGGCACAATCACATTACAAACATGGAAGTCTCAGCTGGGAGTTGTCTGACAAGTTTACAGATTAGAAGTCATTTATTTTGTTTTTAAATACCCACACAATTCAACGTGTGATTATTTAAGTTAACATTTTTCCAGACATTAACAATTGAATTTAAAAACAAAATTCCAGGCAAAGTTAGTTTATATCTAGAATCATTTGTGATATTTGAAAGAAAAAACAACACAGTCAAGATATTAAGATTTTAAAAAGACCAACATGCATTTGAATAAGATTGGAATGGCTCTATTCCTGTTAATCTATTTGATATACAATAGCTTGTTAAAAGGATGTATAATTAACCTGACACCTCAAAACACCTGCACTAGTCTCTTGAGTAAGGTGTTTGTGGTTCTTTAGTTCTGCAAACATGATTTTGCTTCTTCCCTCCCAAGTGGTGTGATTAAGAAGGAAGCGTCAGCTAATATTTGTGGTTTTACTCCGTGGGCGTGTCTATATTGGGAACCATAGTGGTATGAACTCCTGTGCCCTGTCTATGCTACGGCTTTCACCTTGGGCTGCCCTGGTGCAGGAAACAAGGAAGTTATACGATGTTTTCAGTGTAGACAAGCCCTGTGTGTTTATTTTCTACAGGAGAATCAGAACTTTCTCCTGAATCAAATATACAGTGTTCAAAGGCTAATCTCCTCCTTTCTCCAAAATACAGGCTAAGAAAGAATTCTATCTATATTCTCTGCAGATCTGACGGGTTTTATCAAAAAAGCATTTCAGTTAATAGGACACAATGAAACACAGTAATGACTAATGGAGGACTCTAGAACATGAACACAGATGCTAGCAGTACCTCAAGAGAATAAAGGCAATGAAACATCGTTTGTCTAGACAGAAAAAAACCGAAGTGTAATCTTTTGCCATTCTAATCTGCTAGGGAAAGAGTACCAAGAACTGCATTCCTTAAAAGATTTAAGCATGTCATGTAGTCTGACTGCATTTAAAAGAGTGCCCGGCAGTTTTCAGTGAAAGGCATGCAACATATCCGATGTTAACGAAGAGACATCGCCAACCCTCTCAAGAAAGTAAATGGCCGTTTAATAAATGAAAAAAGAAAAATGAAATTTCAGAGCCACTGTTCATTTTGTGACATCAAAAGTTTATCCGTTATGACTTTTCAAATAATTTTGGGAACAGACTTTGAAAGGTATGCCACATTTCTGGACCTACAGGATGGAACATTCACGATATATCCACATCCTTTAGTGTAAGCAATACGGCATTTGAACTAAGTATAGTCACAGCTATATTACAATGAATAGTGACTCCTTTACAGATATGGAGTGTTACAAACCCAATACAATTAGTAGCATAATAAAGAAACAAAAATGAGATTTCTCCGTGCTATGGTAGTACATTGAAAATGATTGCTCTACCTTCACACACTATCTCAGACAGAGCACTGCACCCTTCTCTGCTAGTTCCAACCACTGAGTTCTAGGCACAGGTTAGCCACAGACAAAAGGAGAACAAGCACAAGAGAGAAAGTCAGAGTAGTTAGGATGTGCAAAGTGCTAAGTGAGTTTTATACACACCTGTTGGAAAAAGATTAGGAAAGAGGACAGAAAAATCTTGCATGTTACTAGATAAAGTTTTATAAGAGAATGCATTTCCATGTATGGTAAAGAAACAGCCAAAAGCATTAACAGTCCAGTCTAACAGTATATCTGGGTTCCCATGATTTCAATTGTCTTACATGGAATGGAAAATTTAATTGTTTTGAGCATATATAAAACAACAGTATTTTGGACATTCTGTCAGCCATTAATTCTCTCTTCTTATGGAAATGTTATAGTAATATTTTAAGTTACGTAACCGAATTAGTGTTTTCTGATAGTCTATTTGGGGCCTATTTCTAGCCCATTATCTAGGCACTTTTTAAAGTCTTTTATAAAGTATCTTGCTAGGCAAGCATCCTCTGGGAGATGCTCTCATTTTTATTTTGGCACAAGACTTGATTTTGCTTCACCATTCTCTCCTTCAAGTTTAGGGGATAAGGTCAGATAGAAGGTCATGAGTTCAAAGTTCACATTCAGCTGCAAAATATTTCCATCATAAATAAGAGAAACCTTTTAAATTCTATTTTCATAAATTTGTTTCAAGCACATAATTAAATTAGGCAGACTAATAAGTTAGGAGGACAGGCCATTTTTTTTTTTCTTTTCTTTGTTCACATGACCCATCTTGTGTTACTGGCTCTTGAAGGGAGCAGGAGGAATTTAGAATAAGACTCCCAGAAAGTTGTTATTTTCCAGCAGGACTAGTAAATTTGTCTGATATTTGGTTGTTAAAAAGCAAGTTTTCAAAATTAACATGCATGGTCCTTAAGCTGTAAGAGGTTACAAGTGAGTAGTTTTATACACTTATAATCAATAGCTCCCTAAAACTATAATTTGCATACTAATGTTGCCAAATAAGGTTTGGATAGAAACATTGAGAGTCTTTACTCTTATCTTTGGATATAAGAACATCTCCCCGTCTTCCATTTGATCATGACCCTGAAGTAGCTGTAGTTTCTTCTCACAACTTCTGACAAACATCCCCCTTTGTCGGAGCACATTTGTCATGCAGCATAAATTCCTTGATTAATGGGGATGTGACTGGGCATTTGCAAGAGACTTCTACCTGGCTAGCCTTATCAGTTTAAGTTTGCACATTAATGTATCATATTCCTATCCTACTGAGACCAAGAAAATATCTTTAAATACATCATCTATAGCAGTGTTCCCCAAAC
>NW_020664540.1:15120435-15205511 GCF_002925995.2 Terrapene triunguis | reverse complement strand
GAGTCTATTTCCCAATCATTAGTTCCACTTGTTAGGACAACTGCAGTCTAAAAAGTCTCTGAAGCCCCACTCTGGTACAGGACTGTAGTTATACCTAGTCAACGGTGTAAATAACTGTACAGATTTTTTTTTTTTTTGGAAAGTTTACTCTGAGGCAGTGTCAAAATATCCCTTTTAACGAGAAAGATCATTTAAACGGGAGGTTCTGATTGATCTTAACCTGCCTGAACACCCATATAACTAGATTTTAAGTCTATTTTAAGTGCAAGTTACCACAGATCTGAGTGTGGGTTACAGTTATGGAGGACCAGCTAAAACTTATGATGAACAAATATCTTCACAAAAAGGGAAGGATGATAACTAACTATGCTCTTTTGTCCTCTTGTATTCTTTGAATACAAGCGCCAGACTGATGAAGTAAAGAAAGAGTTGGCTAAACCTTCTTCTACTTGGACTTCCTCAAAGAAACCTGACAGGAAGGTGCTGTTCTTTATAGGCCTTTATAACAGAAATCCAAGGCTGGAGGGTACCCAGATAAAAGCCTTCTGTGATCCCTATCTTTTTACAGCTTTATTGGGGTCTCTCTCTTAAGAAACAAAGTGGGGAAGGGAGCTAGATTTCCATTATTCCCAAGATGTCCACAATTAAATATGTAATTGCTACTTGCTCAAGACTCTACCACTGTTTATGTTCTTAACCAACAAAAATACTTAAGTGCTTATGCATTAATAAAATATTATGATATGCAGGATACTCTGACTGGCTTCAAAAGAAAGCAGCAATTGCAATTCCTTTAATTGAAATTTGTGTGTAATCAATAAGCTGGGGTATACAAAGCTGTAAGAGTTATTCTGAGATCATGCTAGTATGGTAAAGGTAGCTATTGAAGAATTACCTTATCATTGACATTTTGCAGTTGCTTGTGTAGTGACATTACTTCCTGTTTAAGAGCCTCCTTCTCCTGCTGGGTCACCCGTAGGTCTGATTTTAGCCGTGACATTTGAAGGTTGATATTTTGTAGAGCTTCATCTAGACTCTGAACCTGAAATGCACAAGAAAGGACAGCTTTAGACTTGCTGCAATGAAGAAACAGAAATTCTTAGTGATTGCCTGCTGGTCAAAGCAAAATAAAACAAACAGTTTGACTACAGTGAATTTAGACTCAGTATATAAATTTGGTACAACAGTGATTTATCTGTGGAGGTGCCTATAATAGGAGTATAGCGAGGATCATCGAGGATCCTTAATGAATGGGGGGATGAATAGGATCTCTGCCTGACACAAGGAAGAGGTGAAGAAGAAAAATCATAATTCTCTCAGCTATTCCAGAAAGATGCCAGATGACTTGAGCTGCCATTTCAAGTTACCAGCCACATAACACACTGAATGCAACACTCATGCATCTGCCTTCCCCTCCCGTAATACTTTCCTGCTCAAGGAGGAAATGTGAAGGATTTCTGCTGAGGTTACTCCTGGCAATCCAGGGCAACTATGGTACCACAACTGCTGTCAGCCAAGCAAGCCGCCTCTTCTCCTTTCCTCCCCCGGCAGGCCAGCTGGGAGAAGAGAGGCAGCAGCAGGAGAGGAGAGGGTTGTGGTGTTTAGTACTAGCTAGTGCAGAATCTCTCTTTACAGTATACCGGGAAACTGGGAAGCAGGCGTAAGCAAAGGGGAATCTAACAGTAGAAGTGAAACCACAGCTATCCCCCCAGGGAGAAATTTACCCATCGCATGTTACATGTTCACTCGCCCCTATGATAAATTCACTAAAGGAGCGCCTCAAAATGTCCCAGGTATGAATTGCATATCACCTTTGTACAAAGGACAAGAGGACTATTTGGTACGAACTCCTGCCTGGTCCAAGGGGCTAACAAAAATGTCAATGCTTCAGAAGGATCAAAACAAAAGACATTACTGTACCTTTTCTTGGGAGACTGTGAGCTGCGTTTTCAGGGTCTGACTTTGTTGTTCCCAGGACTTTTGCTCCTGCTTCAAGCTGGCAATAACATTCTCTAAGAAGTTCACTTTAGCTACCTGAAATGAGAGCAAGGAAGAATATATAGAATGACAACGTACCACTAGTCTGTAAGCAAAATATTGCCGGGGATTTCTCTCTCCAGCTCATGTTGACGTTGATGAGAGTTGAGCTGCATGGGGTTTCAGATAAAGAAAGTGTAGTATAGCAAGGAACGAACAAGAATATATACAATTTGCATGCTAGATACACTGCTTGAGTTCTAAGCCACCAGTTTAGAAAAGAAAGGCGCAGGTTACAGTGAAAATACAATTGCCGGCTGCCTTTTTGACTGGTGGTTTTATTACATCTACTAAAGTCCATGGTACAATTAAGGTTGGGTGTACTCCAGGCTGAACTGGACCTGAGCTCTGCATCAAGGTCCCTGGGTTCCTGGTATGGAAAAAAAAAATGTTGAAATTAAACGGATATAGGACACTCAATCCAGAATGTAAGAGTGTTCACTCAGATTTGCACCAAAATAACACAGTGTGAATTATAATTGAATTAGTTATTTCCTTTGCAGCTTGTGTATCAAAAAGCTCAAACTAAATCATAAGAAGCCCGATTTAACCCAAAATGAGAGCACCCACCTAGCCTTTTACACTGATTTAACGAAAAAGATTTTAAATCAAACCTTCAATTAAACCAGTGCAAAGTTTGCACATAGACGAACCCCAAGCTCTAGAAACCCACATTTTTTTAAAATGAAAGCTTAGACTCTGGAGCACAAATTTGCTACAATTTGATTCTGCAGCAAATTCCAAACAATGCAGAGCATATGGAGGCCCAGCTATAAAAAATGAAATAGTACCAGACACATCTGTCTGGCATAACTGTAAGAGGGAAAAAAATAGCTAAGTTATTTCACAGAGTAATGTACTGTATAGGAATTAGAGCTGGATACAGCAAGTGGTTTGGGATATGGGTAAGCGTTTGCAGTTCTTATTACCTTATCAACACATCTGTTTAGTTCCTCGCTGAGGGCTTCTTTTTCTTTCAGCAGCTTTTCATTTTTAGTTATTACACTAGAAATTTCATTCTGGAAGTCAGAGAGATCAGGACATCTGGGCAGCTGTGGGAGACAGAAATCCCTCAGATCTTGTCATCATATCAAGTAGCATTTCTGCTGCTGTTTATGACTTTATTCACAAACATTTTAGACAGCTATTTCTATAGGGATCAGGGTCTCTTCATGCTTGGCACAGTACAAATATATTTAAAAATACAGTCCCTGCCTCGGTTTAAGTGAAAGCAACAGTTAATTTCAACAAACTGTTTTTTCATGTCTTTCTGAAAACTGCTCCGCCCGTATGCTAAAAGCAAGACATCACAACAGCAAACAGAGTGAAAGTATAACAATTGAGAGGGGACAGCATTTTTAGTCAGGTTGTTTAAAACTCTGTTTTGCTTTTGTTAATGCTCATGTAACTTTGACTAATGCTTAGGACAGGGGTTGGCAACCTTTCAGTAGCGGTGTGCCGAGTCTTCATTTAGTCACTGTAATTTAAGGTTTCGTGCGCCAGTCATACATTTTAACCTTTTTAGAAGGTATCTTACTATAAGTCTATAATAGATAACTAAACTATTGTATGTAAAGTAAATAAGGTTTTTAAAATGTTTAAGAAGCTTCATTTAAAATTAAATTAAAATGCAGAGCCCCCCGAACTGGTGGCCAGGACCCGGGCAGTGTGAGTGCCACTGAAAATCAGCTCGCGTGCTGCCTTTGGCACGCGTGCCATAGGTTGCCTACCCCTGGCTTAGGATAAAGGAAGCCTTTGTTAAAGATTCAACACCCTCCAACCTTCAACTAATGGGTTGGAGACGAAACATTCTGGAGAGTTCCCAGAAGTTCTCCAGCAAAACCATGGTAGAGCAGGGGCTTATGCTCCTGATATTTCTAAAAAGTGAAAAACCCAAGCACAATGGCCTTTACAAAACCACAAACACAAGCTAAAAATGCTCCCTGTGGCAGAGTAAGACTCCAGGAGCGCTGCGGGACACGACACCGCTAAAAACAGCAGTGTAGACAGGGGAGGGACTGCCTGGGAGTGCAAAGAGCCACTTGGTCTTAAAGAGGATGCATTTTGCAGTTATGCAAGAGGATGAAATTGAGTTCATGGAGCCCAGATGAAAAGGGTTAATAATCTGACCCTGATGGCAACTTTAGTTCCAGGGATTTGAGATTACAATATGTTAAGCATGATTCCATTGGCTCGAATGTGACTGTTTATTTAAATGAAATTATCATACCAACACGTCCAGTAAAATTTACATCTACTGAAGCCTTCTAGGGATAAGGCATCAATTGGTGCAGCAATCAAAAGTCTCCTGTAGAGGGCATCCTGGAACTGACTAATCCTCAACTGGGAGACCATGTGGATACGACCAGCTGCTACAGAATCACAACTGGATAAAATGCCGTATTTTTTAATATTACTTTCTACCCATTCATTGTCAAGACAGGGCTCCCAAAGCCCATTGCTTTGGAACATCTGGTGGAAGACTAAGGGGAAAACAGTCTTTACAGCCTTCAGAGCAAATTTATGAACAGCCGTGTGCACACTGGGACATTGTTGCAAGGATATTTGCATTCCTCTTTTGTCATTGCCTTCCTGTACAAACAAGCTAATTACCTCAAACACAGTCAGGAGAGCAGAATATAAATGCTAAGAGCAACCATCCTGCCAGCTGTATAAATTCACCATCTGCACAGTCTGGACTAGATCAGGGAACGTCTTTACCTGTTTGGTCTTCTCCAGTTCCTGTCTGAGGAGGTGGTTTTCCTCCTCCAGTAAACGATTTTGAACCTTGATTTTAGACAGCTCGGTCTCCAAAGAAGACACCAGAGTTGATGACTGGGGAAAGTAAAAAAAAAAAAAAAATGAAACGCTAACTGAACTGGAACGCCATCTTAATGGAAAAATTCAAGATCACACAAAAGACCAATCCAGGAGACAGTCTGCGCAACGGCACAGGGCAAACTCTAGGCCAGGGAGGGGCAAACTACAGCCTGGGGGCCACATCCAGCCCTTCAGATGTTTTAATCCGGCCCTTGAGCTCCCACCGGGGAGCAGGGTTGGGGGCTTACCCCGCTCCACGCATGCTGTGGCTCCACACGGCTCCCCAAAGCAGCGGCATGACCCCCCTCTGGCTCCTACGTGTAGGGGCAGCCGGGGGCTCCGCACATTGCCCCGCCCCAAGTGCGGTCCCTGCAGCTCCCATTGGCCAGGAACCAATGTGGACGTGGCAGTGCGCAGAGCTGTCCTGCCGCGCCTCTGCGTAGGAGCTGGAGGGGGAACATGCCACTGCTTCCGGGAGCTGCTTGAGGTAAGCGCTGCCCGGAGCCTGCATCTCTGACCTCTTCCCATACCCCAACCCCCTGCCCCAGCCCTGATCCTCCTCCCACCCTCCAAACCCTTGGTCCCAGCCTGGAGCACCCTCCTGCACCCCCAACCCCTCATCCTCAACCCCACCCCAGAGCCCGCACCCCCTCCCATACCCCAACCCCCAATGAGCATTCATGGCCTGCCATGCAATTTCCATACCCAGATGTGGCCCTTGGGCCAAAAAGTTTGCCCACCACTGCTCTAGGCCATAGTGGCTCTAGCAAAATACCTATGTTAGAACTTGGTGAAAACAAGAGAGCCACGATCTCTTAGCATTCCCTAGGATTAGTTTTGAAAATGGAATTGCACTCTTCTACCTGCTTCCCAATCCCCCTTTTAACCACTGCCGAAGAGCAGACCCTCCGGCTCAGTTTCCCTCCCCATCTCCACTTCTACCAACACCCATGTTTGCAGATGGGATTTAAAGAACAGTTTTGAAAGACTATGCCCTGTTAAGAGATCGAGAGCATTGTTGCTAGTTTCATGGGGGTGCCTATGCAATAGCGTTCATTCCCAAAATCCAGTAGTGTCACACCATTAACCATGAAACAGTGCAGACGCTCCACGACTTATGCAAGTGTTCCGTTCCGGAATGCCTTGCATAACTTGAATTTTACGTAAGTCGGAAACGTATCTCCGACCATTACGCAAAAAAAAAAAAAAAAAACCCTCCTATTTCTAGCTTACGGAACTTTTTCTGTCAGCTCGGATTTGCGTACGTCAGGTTTACGTAACTTGGGGAGCGTCTGTATTATGCCGTACCTTAACTTGACAGTTTTCCAGTTCCTCTTTCAGCTTGGATCTCTCCCTTTCCGATTCTTCCAGTGTACACTTCCCCACTTCCTTTTCTTTTTGCCTGAGGATTCTTGCCAGCCGTTGATTAAGATCCTGCACGTCTGCTTGGTTTTTTGAATTCTTTTGACTAAGTTCTGCATTTTCAAAGTCGAGCTGCTGGTTCCTGGCTTTCAAATCTGATACCTGATTAAAACAGGAAGTATCAGAATGACTAAATAAAATCTCTCCTGCACTGAATAATAGGTTAAGGAATAAGATACACAGTACAGTATCTCTTTCATATAAAGGGAATGGTTCCTATCCAGATTCTAATTCGTAATATGATGGCATGACCTACTTACGCTGCTGTGCTTTCCCAAGAGCAGTATTCTACCTAAACCAGTCAGAACGCCAGTAACATACATGTTTATTTGCTCTCATTGTAATCTGTCTTGTTCAATCATTCTAGGAAGAAATTTTAAGCCAAGCCAAACAGCGCCACGTTCTAACGCAGTTCACTTTCATGATAGTTTGCCGTGCCTGACAAATCTCTACTCATCAGTCCCTCTTTTGCCATGAGGACATACGTTTTGAGGGGTATAGGAGTCTCATCCACAAGATAATTACCGTGAGCAAGCAGCATTTTCTAGGCAAAATAAAAAAAAGGGGCACCAACTTTAAAAAAAAACAAAAAACCCTGTTGAGTTTTTGTTTTTAAACCTACTACTCTTCACCTGTGAGGACTGTACAGAACTTCGTGAGGACTGTACAGAACTCCACTTAAAATTTTTAGAGCCTGTAATTGATGCAAGTAAATCTAATGCATATCTGGGGGTGAAATATCCAGCACTGGCAGCATTCCTATGCCCAACTGATCTGGGAAGAGGGGCCAGCCTTGGAAATACAACTAAGATCTCCCATTGGGTGCTACAGAGCAGTACCCACCAGGGAGACAAAGAAAGACATTTGTTAAAATTAAGGACTTGTCTACTCTTGCTGCGCTGCAGAAGCATTTAGTGAAGAGGTTACCTATGCCAATGGGCGAGCTGCTCCATTTCCCTGAGAGGCAGTAGTTAGGTGAATGGGAGAAGCCCTCCCATCGACAGAGGTCTATCTACACAGAGAGTTAGGGGTGTAGAACATGTCACTCAGGGACACCCCTACGCGAAGACGTTGCACTGATATAAGTATGTATTTTCATTAGGAAGTCTTTCCAGGTTGAATAACACAGAAAACACCTTAAAAAGTCTGAAAACTACTCTAAGTACCTAGGTAATGAAAGTGTGCAATTACCTCTAATACAATATGTCAAGGAAACCTTTAATCAATACTGACCAGTGAAGGAGAACCTACGGTTATTTTAGAATATCTTTGAATTTTTTAATGTATGCAAGGTGCATCTCCTCTTGCCTTCATGACATTTAAACTACGGGGCAGAAATTACCTTACGCACCGAATGTCTCTTTACATAAGAGATTTAGGAGGAAGCCTCAGTCTACATACCTGTTTTCTCAAGTTGTCCGCCACCTTCTGCACAGCCACCTTCTCCTTTCTTATAGCCTCTATTTTTTGCCTAAATAATGGACATTGAACAAAAGTATGGTTAACAGTTGGTTTTTTCAGATGTGCTATGTGCTAGAACTGTTTCAAAATGCACCATCTGTCCATCCGAAATGGTCATGGCTGAAAAATTCCTGGTTAGTAGTAGAATGGCAGGGGATGGATCACTCAACAACTGCCTGTTCTGTTCGTTCCTTCTGCAGCACCTGGCATTGGGCCACTGTCGGAAGACAGGATACTGGGCTAGACGGACCTTTGGTATGGCCATTCTTATGTTCTTAAGACAGGGAACTGCTGTTTTCACATAGGCACAGTCAGTGCTCGCTTTCCCTGTCTTTCCTCAGGGACTGATGCACATGGTCCAAGAAATACTTCCTCTTCTTTTCTGAAAGGCTCTGGCAATCCAAGGACCACATGTTTGACAGTCCTTCAGGAGAGAGATGGAAGTCAAGGCATTCAAATGCTCCTTTCCCCTCCCCCTCCTTTTTCATGGTAAATGTCTTTGGGCACATCATTTTTGCACATCAGAAGCAACAGGACCACTGCAAGCAGGTAGACATGGTTGCTAAGCAATGTGAGCAGCTGCAGCATGCTTGGCCTGTGGACCACATCGGCAGGCAGCTCCTCCACCTGCCTTCTCAAGTGCACTAAGGGTGGCTGTTTCTGCTGCTAAGCAAGGGGAAGGGCAGCATTAGTACATATGCTCAGTAGATCATTTAGTAGGTGATGTGCTTCTCTGGTGAGAGAAGTACCCTTTCCCCATCTGGCAACGTACAGAGCAAGCAGAGGCTGGTATGAGCTCATATGCTGCCAAAACTCTACAGCGAATAAGTGCTGTCACTGGAAAGAATCACTGTCATTTTAAAGGCATATAACAAGCTAGAGAACTTTGAGACTGACTTTCTACATCCCATAACAGCAACAAGGGTGCCGTTTTTCTTGTTTGCACTGCAGTTAAAACCAGGAAGCACATGCATATGCCACTTCGTATTCTTACCACATTTCTTCTCGAGATCCATTTAGCTCCCTTAGTTTCAGGTTAGAAACACTACCTTCCTCATTTAACAGGGTTATTTCATTCTTCAGAATAGCATTTTCTTCTCTGAGCTTCTCAGCCTCACATCTACAGTATAGAGACAAGACAGTTGAAACACACTGATGTTCTTGTACCTCTTCCAGCTCCACTGGTAGAAAACAAACATTCTCATTACAAAAGGCAAATTACTTCTGACAACTGAAACAGCAGAACTTCCCGTTGATAAATATCATATGGATGAATTTACATGGCTTTTATGTAATGCTTACCAGGAGCACCTCCCAGAGCATTGCATAGGTGCTGTTTTAATTTCATGTACAAATTGAATAAAAAAAAAGTGTTACACTGAAATGTGATTGCAAACTTAAATTACACCTCTGTAATCCAGTAAAAATCTCAGTGTATAATTTTATAGAACTTTTTGTTTGTAATGTGATTTGAAGACAACGTAATAGTTCAGACAGTTTGAAAGCAATTGTTTTGCCGCACTTTGCATATTGTAATGTATTAGACCATCTGTTTCAGGAACAGCAGTTCAATACAATGGGAATACCAGCATGAGAAGTAGCAGAATTTGACCTGTCTTTTCTCGTTTGCGATTTTAGAGTAGGTGCTTTTAAAAATCAGGATCTAGACATGATGGAACACTTGAAAGGGTCATTCCAGGCTTCCCATAAGAATTTAATAAAAAGTTAACAGCCATTTGTAACCACTTTGTGTAATCTCAAGAGAATGAATTCTTTAACTGCTAAATTTCAACAAAAATGAAGGTAATTTATTATGAGCTATGAGTTCTTAGTTATGCTGGTATTTACCATATCATATACTTAATGGATTCTGAAGGATTTAAGTACTCCTATTTTGAGAAAATTACTAAGATTGTTTAGTGTTAACTTTAACATTTTAGAAAATTGCAGCTCCGTTAGTACCCTGAGTTACAGGCCAAGAACTAAGGCAAGAGAAGTGGAGAGATTATTAGTATGAAAGTTAAAAGCACTCCAAAGAAATTAGAGTAATGTTCTTTCACATTAAAATGTTTGTTTCATTGAGACTTACCAACTAAAATACACTCTGCAAGAATAAATACATACAATCACACTGAACAGTTGACAAATTACTCTTGCTTTACCATCACTGCTTTTAGAATATCATCACTTACATAACTGCACAGAAGATTAAAATTAACCTACAAAACTTTCATAATCCACATTAAAGTAGTTTTCTTACTAGTCATTAGAATCCAAGGCATTGTCTTCTACTCAAGGTTAATCTACTTGTTAATGTGCCGCAAGCATAAGTCAGTCAGTAGCAGTTACATGCCAGTCAATGAATGCTAGCAGGTTAGTTTTCTAAGCACAGCAAGCAGCAGAGTTAGATTTTGGGGGGAGCACAAATATGTCCCAATTTTTTTAAAGTGTACATTACCTCAGGAGTTCAACTTTTTGCTGCAGCTCACTACATGTGCTTTGCAAATCATGTATCGTTGAATTCAACTCTTTTTCTTCTTGAGAATGCATGTCTTTTTGCTTAACCAGAGAGGTAACTCTCTCTTTCAGCTTCCTGCTCAGCTCTTGTAGTGCTCTTTTCTCCGTTGCCAGGTCTTTTATCGTGGTCGCACATTGGTCATGTTTGTCTTGCAGGACTTCAAACGTTAAAGTACGTTCTTCCAGTTGTCCAAGTCTGCACTGCAGTCTTAAGTTCTCACTGTGCAGCTCTATCTTTTCCTGTGCATATTGGTCACGGGCATCTTCCAGTTCCTTAACTTCTTCCAGGAGCTGTGTTTTTTCTTGCCTGAGTTGGACACTTTCTTGATTACTTTCTTCTAACCTGTGCTGCAGACTTGTAAGTCTTGGTACATCCTCTTCAAGTTTTTTATTTTGTTCAAACAACTTTATCATTTCAGATTTCAGGCCCTTGGTTTCTAGCTGGATTTCTTCCTGTAATCGAAGTGTAGATTGTGCCCTCAATCTTTCTTCTAGCTCTTCAATCTTTTTCCAAAGGTGAAGTACTAGATTGTTCAGTTCTCCATTCTCTTTAGTTGCTCCACAGACCTTCTCAAGTTGAAGAGAAGCTTCAGTTATTTCCTCAGCCTTCTTTAGTTCAGTCTGTAGCCTAGAAACTTCATAACAAAGCTCTTTATGGTCTGTAGCATGATCAGATGTTATTTTTGCCACCTTGCTATCTTCCCGAAAACATCCGTTCTCTCTTTTAATGTCTTCATAGAACATCTTCAACTTGGGAACCGCCTCAAAGATTTTCTCAAGCTCTGTCTGTTTCATTTCCAGCACAGACACTTTGGAAGCCTGATCTTGCTTCTTGTCATTAGCTTCATTATATTCTGCTTCCAATACCATTAGATTTTCCAGAAGCTGACCAATCTGTATTTTCAGGGCATGGTTCTCTACCTTAGTGTCTTCATACATCTTCTCTAGACTGGAGTAAGCCTCAACCATTTCTTCAAGCTCCTTAGTTTTAGCCTCCAACAATGAAAGAACAAGAAAGTTTGCTCCATGATCTGTCTCTTTACAACCATCTTGCAGGTTTTTGAGAACATTACCCTCAATTTGCTCTATCCTGTCTTGCACCTGAGATTCTTCCATCTCAGAATTTGATTGGTCAAAACTGGAAAGTTTCCTTGGCTCTTGCTCCAGCCTCTGTAACCTCCGCTGTAACCTGACAATCTCAGAAGCCATTTTCACATTTTCCTTCACAGCCTGCTCGTGAACCTTCTGTAGGTTTATAAGAACCTCTCCATCCTCTTCCAATTGTTGCATGCCAGACAGCGCTGAAACCTTGCTCTTCCCTTCTGCATATTCATCTGCCAAGGCATTGTAATCATTCTGCAGTTTGGAAAAGTCAAGTGTTTCCTGCTGCAAATTCTTTATTTTTTCTTGAAGCTTTACGATTTCCAAACTCATCTGTGCATTCTCTTTTTCTGCTCTCTCGTGGGTCTCTTTGTTTAAACCCTCTAAAGCAAGAAGTTTGGAATTCAGTTTGTATTTCTCTTCTTCATATGCAGTCTCAAGCACTTCAAGCCTTTGGCTAACCAGCTTCCTTTTTTCCTCTACCACAGACATTTGTTCTTCTCTGTCTTTTAGCTCTCTTTCATGATCATTTTGTTGCTGCAGTATTTTATTATGCAACTCATCCTCTTGTTTTTCAGCAGCATTTCTCAGGTCCTGCAGCTCTTTCTGGAGCTGCTCCTTTTCACACGTTAGCTTGTTCACATGTTCCTTGAAATTCTTCTCTAGGAGTTCTTTCTCCTGTGTTAGGACAAAAAAAATGGCCTTTTTGCTCTCCAGCGTTTCCTTCAGTTGCTCTTGGGCTTCAGCGCATTCCTGGATGATTTCATCCTTTTCAAATTCCCACTGAGATTTCTCCTCACGCTGTTGTTCGGCGAGTTCTTGCAGTTCTCGTTGGTAGCGTTCTTCAAGATTTCGTAGTGCTTCTTCATACTTGTTCACAATTGTGTGTCTGTCGACAGAAAACTGAGTTTCTGTTTGAGATGTTCTTCTGTTATACTCAGTTTCCATTTTTTCCCTAAATATGGTCAACATAACACATTACTAAAACCTCTGCCAATTCCGGAAAATATGTCTGTTTTCAAACTATTTAACGAAACAACTGAAATTTACACATTTAATCACGTTTCAGACCAATATATTCAATAGTTGGATTTTTCTTTTGAGACCCAGAGTTACATTTGAAAGAGACAACCTGCTGGGATTCAAAAAAATCTACTTGCCTGGCAAAGAACATAACTCATGCAGTATTCTCAGAGGCAGTCTTACCAAAAATAGAACAGGAGTACTTGTGGCACCTTAGAGACTAACAAATTTATTAGAGCATAAGCTTTCGTGGGCATATATGCATCTGAAGAAGTGGGCTGTAGCCCACGAAAGCTTATGCTCTAATAAATTTGTTAGTCTCTAAGGTGCCACAAGTACTCCTGTTCTTTTTGCGGATACAGACTAACACGGCTGCTACTCTGAAACTTACCAAAAATAGGTGCCAGCTGATTCACGTGAGTGGAACCCTCTCAATGATGCTTCACATGAGAGCAAGGGGGTCTCTTTGCACTGATCAACTTTCAGGTTCAGGGCCAGAGATTTAGCTCTTGGGTTTGAGAACCCAAGCAGTAATTTTAAAAAGTCTTTCAATAAAGACACAAAGAATGTAAAGGGCATGGACACTGAATGGGATTTACCAATTAACTGTGCTTTAGGGCCTATTAACTGGTTTGATTTTATATCTATATTTATCTGAAGTCGAACTGAAACCAGTAATATTAAGCATCCAGTCTAAAAAACAGAAGAAGAGGCTTTTGGGTACCAACAGATTCACATTTAACAATAAAAACAGTTCTTCTAGTATAGTTTATACTATTAGAACTTTAAAGAAGAGAGTCAAAACAGATTGAAGATCAGGAATAACTTCTGAACTAGTTCAGTTCAGCGAACCTGCCTAGCAGATAGCCCAAGCAGTGCTGTCTCACCTTTCTTCTTGAAGTTCCTGTTGGTGTTTTTCCAGCAATTTGTGTTGTAGCTCTTCCCTCTCAACAGCATGCTTTTCTGTCAGGCTTTTCAGCTGCTCATGGAAACCACGTTCTACCTCCCCCTTTTCTTCTTGCAGGGTCTGCACCAGAGCTCTCATCTTTTCTTCCATCCAAATACCATTCTGAACCAGCTCCTCCCGCTCTCGGTTAAAGCTCTCTTGTACCTGCTCCAGCCTAACCCGGAGCTCTTCCTCATGTCCTAGCTTCAGCAGTTCTTGGAGATTAGCCTTTTCCTTATCAAAGCTCATCTGTAAGTCGTTTCTCTCCTCATTATGTTTACAGTCAATCCTTTCTCGTTCCTCTTTGAGCATCGCGGTCTCTCCCTGGAGTGCTTCAATTTGGTTTTTAAGGGCACTTATTTGCTTTTCCATGGTTTGCCTCTCTTCATTATATTTCTTCGCCACATTTTCTTGCTCCTTTTCACAATGGGCCTTGGTCTCAACTAGTTTTTCATAATGGCTCATCTGTGTTAAAAGAAAAATGCAATTGTTTTTTTTCTAGCTTACAGAGGAGCAATATTCTCATTTGCACATTAGTGTCTTAAACTGCCTTTCCCCACAGAAGCAGAATAGGAATGCTAGAGCACTCAGCTTGATTTCTTAACGTGGCAAGGATAATATTTACACATATACAAATGAAATTCATGTTACATGCTTTTGTGACACCAACAAAAGAAAGCGTAGACAATGTGCAGGGTCTCAACTGATTTTCACGCGTCAGGAAGGGTACGTCTAGACCAGAGTTTGTGGTCCTGTTTTAACTTTAGTCAGCCACGCTTTCAAAATCCTTCAGTTAAGCTTTTCATTGTTGATTCACCAAGAAAGTAAATATATTAAGCCATGCAAAAGAAAAGATCTGCTCTTCAAGGAAAAACTGATTTCCAGAAGCAGCAAACTATTGTCTCTCTCCCCTATGCCCAATTGTGGGGGTCATCAGTTTTCTTAAATTACAAACTCACTGTGTCTGAGTCCTGGTCTACACTGGGAGGGAAGGGAATCGATCTGAGATACGCAACTTCAGCTACGTGAATAGCGTAGCTGAAGTCGATGTACTTAGATCTACTTATCGTAGTGTCTTCACTGCTGTAAGTCGACGGCTGCGCCTTTCACCCTGGTGGAGTACCGGAGTCGACGGGAGAGCGCTCGGCAGTCGATTTATAGCATCTATACTAGACACAATAAATCAACCCCCGCTGGATCGATTGCTGCTCGTCGATCCAGCAGGTAACGTAGACAAGCGCTGAGATTCTCTTTTACAGAGTTGTACTGTAGTCATGTATGGACGCAAACTAGGTATATTTTCAGCTGGGAAGGTGGGCTAAGGAGATAGTCTGAAAACCCCCACGCTACCACAGGTTAACATTGCCAGGCTGCTTAAACTTCACTTTTATCTACTTTCCATCCAACAGCTTTTCAAATTAACAATTGTTCCAATTGCTTCAACTACTCAGGTGACTAATTTGGGGGCACCACTCAAGTTTCCTGCTCCCTACAGACCAAGAGTCCAAGTGTACAGCAGGAAGGCGTGACTATTTTCTACTTGCTGGTAGGTGGCTGTGATGCTGCAGCCTCAGGAGGTGTCCTGCCCTCCCAACCACAGGGGGTGAGCGCTGCACTTGTGCTGGACGGAGGAGAGAGATTAGAGGCCAACCCAGACAGACCGCTGGGGGTGGCAGGTCAAATGGCAGCAAGAAAAGGAACAGCCAAGGCCACGCCCCTCCCAAGGGACCCACGAAGAGGTGAGGGAATTTCCGAGGCTTTATTTGTGAATGAAGATAGCTTACTGTGTCTTTGAGCTCCTGTTTCAGATGCTGTAGCTCCTTGTGGTGTTGTTCCTTCATTCGTTCAATGACCATTTCTGCTTCTATGCTCATATTTAGCGGATTGCAATCCTCAGAACCAAGCCCTAAAAAAAAAAAGCGTGTGTTTTCTTGAAGCCCCAAGTGACCAGATGTTCAAGCAAAGCACCTCACCATCTACTCTCCTGGATTTTATTGAAACTCAAGGATGTCAGTTACTACAGCAGGATTCTGTAACAGCCCAGCTCAGGCTCAAACCATCCCGAGGCACCTGGGGCGAAGCAACGCCAAGCTTTCATTTTAGTCTTAATGCTTAACACAGTGACTGTCCGCTCTCCAGCGGCAACACTTCCCCTGAGGTTAAATATCAGAATGGGGGCCCCACTCCTGAGCTCTCACTGAACTGCCCACAGTGCAGCTTTGGGGGGAAGGGGAGGACGGAGGTGTTGTAAATCCTGCATGAAGCTCACCTCTACATTCTCCCTATCCTGGAGTCATTGGGCACACCCCTCATCACCTGGTGTCAATCTGAACAGCCCTCAGACATCTGACTTCTGCCAGCTGAAGCCATAGCCAAGAATCATTGCTGCATACGAGCACTGGAGCCATTCCCTCTCCACCAGTACAGCTGAAACCGCTACACCAGCTTCATGTCACCAGAGGTTCCACCATGGAATGGGGCAGTTCTCCCTGGACCCGACAGGTCAGCTCTGGGACCTGGCTCGGCTGGCAGCTTGGCGTAGAGCAGCTGCACCACACTAAGGGTATGTCTTCACTACTGGCTGTATTGGTGGGCAGCGATCAATCCCCGAGCGCTCTCCCGTCAACTCCTGAACTCTAGCACCGCAAGAGGCGCAGGCAGAGTCGACGGGGGAGCGGCAGAGTCGACTCACCGCGGTGAAGACACCACAGTAAGTCGATCTAAGTATGTCGACTTCAGCTACGTTATGCACGTAGCTGAAGTTGCGTAACTTAGATTGATCCCCCCTCAGTGTAGACCAGGGCTAAAAGAAATGGTCCATCATCATCTGCCTGTTCTCATGTTGCCTTGCTGAGATGGTGGTCGTGATGGTGCAGGATTAGATAGGTACCAAAAAAGTTATGTTGCTTTAGTTTAGTGAAGGAAAATATATGTGTTTTGTAGATTAAGGAAAATAAATGGGTTTTAGCAGCCATGGGAAGGCTTTGAAAATACAGGGAGAAAAATGTAAGTGGCAAGATAAATTGTAAAAATGCTGCGCTTAAAATGTGACTGATAAGAAAGAGACGCCTCTGATCACCAGGAACGGCACCCTCTAGTTTGCACAATAAAGAAAAGTTGTTCTGTGTTGAATCAGGAGCAACCCCTAACACACCAATGTCATCCCAAAAAAGCAGGCCCAGCCATAAAATCTTGTCTGCTCAAAGCGGCGAAGGGGTCAACCCCAAACTGCCCCAGACTGGTTCTTAACTAAAGGTAGCAACTGGCAAACACATCACTTGTCTGTATAAAAAGTTGAGCTCTTAAAGGGTTCGTTACTAGTACCTGCCTGACCAAGTTGGACCTGCCCACACGGGTTTGGGTACCCCTGGGTCTAGTCCTTCTGTGAGTATTCTGACCAAATGCTCATGCTGTGTGTTGCTGTATGGGTGTTGTAATAGCTTATTATTTAGGCTTTTAGACGTGCTTAGAGCAAGTGTATAAACACCATTTGGCTTTTAAGATTTCATAAACAAATTAACAGTTGACTTGGTGTTGTGGTAATATCCTGCCCTACTACGACTGCTGATAATTCCAGCGGGGGGGGGGACTGCTCCAAGTGTTTGAATATTTGGGATTTCCTTATGTCAGTAAGTTTCAAGTTGTGCCTAGTTCTGGAATATCAACTCCCATTTAATCCGTTTGGTCACAAAAACTTCCAGAGCTGAGAGATCCCTGTAATCCCTCCACTAGAATACAGCAGAAGAGCCTACTCCAAGACAAACCTAGAGGAAATATCCTTTACCTTGGTCAGGCTCCACACCACCGCTTCCCCCATTTTTAATGTCAAACTCCTCATGCAGCGAGCTTTCCAGAGAAGGCCTAAATATTCTGCCTTGAGTATGATACTCTTCCAGCTCAGACTGGAGTTCATCGATCTGGTCTTGCAGCTCCTGAGTAAAAAACACACCAGAATGAAATAGAGCAAGTCACCGGAACAGATATATTGCAACATGACAGGACATTCAGAGTGGTTTATTTTACGAGATCGACTTGCCAAAAATCTTGGAGTAGCCTAAGAACAGCACTAATTATCCTCCCATCTGCAAGACCCATGGCTGTCCTTTTCCAAGTTCCAACACGCACAGGTAACTCCGAGGTGTGTGTTTACTCACTGAGCTATCAGCACATTTATACTGAACGTACACTTTGTATATGAAACATATGAAGCTTTCATACCCTACATTCTGGCCTGCTTCCCATTGGTTGTTACTCAGGATACAACATAAGAACCTTTCAGACGTAATTGTGAACTATCTGCAATCACTCACAGGGGAACCACCCTTCTGCTGTGACCTTGATATGAAAGTTAGAGGCTGTGATGCCCTCACTGCACATTAATTCATTTACCATCTGTTACTTTTGTCCAGTGGCCAACAGGATATCCTGACTCTGCGCCACATACGACGCACTGAGCACACGGCATTGGCGTTTATTGGGGCAAATGAGTACCTGAGCTAGGATGCATGTACGCTAATGCCTGTGCATTTGGAAAATGTCCACCAAATGAACACTGAAATTTCACTCCCCCAACATCCTCCCCAACACCTTCAGAGTTGATGTAACTAGTTCTACAGGGGTTTTGCCTTTAGCTCCCAAATTGCTGGAATCCCAGAATGGTAGCAGAGTGACAGTACTGCTGTGGATTAAATGTCATCTAAAACCAGGGCATTCCCTGTGAAACAAGAAAGCTCAGCCATTCTGCTTTGAATGTTTGCAGCCACAGCAGTCCTTAGAAAGTGGACAAATTAGAGTAGATATTTTGGGGGCACAAATTACAAGAAATCTGAGTCAGGGTGGGTTGATTTAAATAACAGCATTGTAAATCATGATTTAAATCAGCAAGCAGAAAACCTTGATTTAATTTTCATTGTGTTTTGCATTTGTACTTCGTTATTTACCTAAAGAAAGATTGAGTCTGACTGGTTGGTAATCAGTAAAACAACTGAACACAGCCTTTTCGCTACATTTGGCACTTCCTTTTGCTAACCCAGAGGATATACTAGATCTAGAAACTTTTATTTAAGCAGTTGTGTAGCTTAACTTACGTTTATTCAGATTCTTAAATTTTATATTTTTTATTATGTTAGAAAATGATCAATGATGCATCTCTTATTTACTAGATGACTGTTTTCCTGCAATGTGTGGATTGCAGGAAAACAGTCATCTAGTATTCCAGCTCTATTTGAATGGAGATTTAAAATCAACTAAAAATGCACCAAAACGGCATTTTAAATTTAAATATGCTGGATACATAAGAAAAATTGATCAAAACATGTTTTGCATTTAAAACCAACTGATTTATTAAACATAAGGAGTAGTTTTATTTGTAGTTAGCGAATTGAACGGATTGTTTTTGGTCATGTCTTTCAAGATTTTAGAACTAATAGATCTCATCCTCTCACACCTAGTTATTATTCACATATTCGAAGCAAAAAACACACCCAAAAAACAAGCTTTCCTGCTTTTTTAACTCCCAATAGGTTTCTTAACTTGGAATGAGCTATGGGGTTCTCAAACTTCATTGCACCGCAACCCGCTTCCGACGAAAAAGTTATTACATGACCCTGGGTGCGGGGAGAGAGGGCCACAGCCTGAGCCCCACCGCCCCAGGTGGGGATGGAGCTTGGGCTTCAGCTACAGCCCTGGGTCCCAGCAAGTCTAATGTTGGCCCTGGTAGCCCCATTAAAATGGGGTCTGGCCCCACTCTGGGGTCCCAGCCCAGAGTTTGAGAACCACTGAGCTAGTCAATGAACTGAACTAGTTGACTAAACTGAAATGAAGAAAATATTCTCTCTGCACCTGCAGAAGAGGCTGCTGCTGTCAAAAGCTAGCTTAGCATTTCAACAAAGTCTGGTTCCAGATGTTAGCCAGGGACATCCACCAGTTCAGTGAGTTCACTTTTTTTATAGGTTGGCAGCCAACATGTACTGCTTAGTATCGTTTTTTGTGCAGTTTAATTTAAATGATTTCAGTAGATTCTAATATGTTTAGGTCTTAGCATGAGTTGTCAAGTTCAAATTTAATTTCAGATTGCTTTTTCTGTAATCATCATTTATTTAAATTTTAAGAAATCTGATTTTTTTAATGAAAAAAAAAAATCAATTTTCATCCACCCTGGTTTAAATGCATAAGATTTCAGGCAAAAAAAGCTCCCTTTACGTGCAACTGTTCTTTGGCCTGTCTCTTGGGCAGCCAGAGGTGGTAGCGAGTTTCACAATGTGAGACCCAACTTGTTCCAAAGGCCAACAAACAGCCAGAAGGTAACTTTTGCCTGGAGCTATATTAGGACTGGCTAACATGAAAGGCTTCATATCCCAATCTTAATTATCAATCAAGGTACTCCCCTTTGTCATGGTCGTTTTCCTTAAAAAGCAACAGCTAAAAGAGAGGCTTTTAGGTCCAAAGGCTTGCATTGGTCTAACAAGGGGGGGGGCATTACACCTCTACCCTGATATAATGTGACCCGATATAACACAAATTCGGATATAACGCTGTAAAGCAGCGCTCTGGGGGGCGGGGCTGCGCGCTCCGGCGGATCAGCGTGTCAGGCTCCGACACGCTGCTCTGAGCGGCATGTTAAGGGTGCTGGGTTGGGGCCGAAGGGTTGGATAAGGGGCAGAGGGTCTCGGGGGGCGGTCAGGGGACAGGGAGCATGGGGGGGTTGGATGGTTTGGAGGTTCTGGGGGCGGGGTGGTCAGGGGACAGGGATAGGGTGTGGGAGGCCTGGGGGTGATTAGGGATGGGGGTCTCTGGAGGGGGCGGTCAGGGGACAAGGAGCGGGGGGCTTAGATAGGGGTGGGGTCTTGGGAGGGGTGATTGGGGCAGGGGGTCTCAGGAGGAAGTAGTCAGGGGAGAAGGAGTGGGGGTTCTGAGGGGTTAGTCAGGGGGCGGGAAGTAGGTGGAGGTCGGATAGGGGGTGGGGTCAAGCACGTTTCCTGACTATTAATAACAGAAATGCTCGAGGCCAAAGCAAGTTCGATATAACGCGGTTTCACCTATAACGCGGTAAGATTTTTTGGCTCCTGAGGACAGCGTTATATCGGGGTAGAGGTGTATTTTGTTTATAGAATAGCAAACTCACCTGCATCTTATTAGACATGGCTCTCGATTCCTAAGAGAATGATGCGTTAAGTACAGAACTGAGATCCAGTACTGAAGTTGGTGTCTCCCACCCTTTGATTCACTCACCCTGCACTGCTGTTCATACTCGTTTTTCATTTGTACCAATCTCTCCTCCTGCAGGAAAAACTCAGCACTGCTGGGATCAAGGTCGCCAAACTACAACACAGGATGAAAACAATCTAGTTAATCCTCCACTGTGAATAATCCTGGTGCAGAATTCAAGGCCAGGCCTCAATTCCCAAGCATCCCAGTCAGGCTGTGTTTTATTTATTTATATAGAAAATACTGTCAGAAGGGACAGACAGCAAGAGATCAAAACAATTTCCTAGGCAACAGACCAGCTGTTATTTCACAGTCCCCGCATGCTCATTTCACTAACTTCGGTTCCAGTGGGTATTTTTATTTTTAGCCAATAATATATAATGCAACTATAAAAGTAACTATCCCGAAAGGGTAACCTGTTTAAATGTAGGAATCGTTTATTGGATTAGAGGCACAGAAAATTCTACACCGTTACATCTTTTAAGAACATTGACAAATGTGAAATGACCAAAAGAGGATCCAATCCTAAATTACGGTGCAGGTTATTATAACATGGCCACCCAGCTAATTTGTTCACCCCAATTTTTAGCTCAGATTTAAGAGTGCAAGGGCTCCTAATGTCATGTCTTTATCTAAGGCAGGATCCCATGTATGTGTGTCTATGTGACTCCTTTTCTGTGATTAGGACCATAGAAAACCAGCTCTGCAGGAAAGAGACGGTTTTCTCTGGGATTTGGAAAATGCTTCGCCCACTTTAGGGCACTATACGAAATAGTAAGTCATTTACTGATAATTTAGGAAAATATAACCTGCAGTAACACTCAGACACAGTTGTCAGAGTAACTAAGGTCCACTGTGATCATGTTCACAGTGAAAGTCTCCTGCTAGCGGTTAAATCAGCATCAGACAGCCACCCTTTAGGAATCTGCTCTCTATTAGAAAGGCACAACGGAAGGAAGGGAGGCTCACCTTCTCGGCCAAGACATTTTCCAAGTTCCTTTGCAGTTTGCTCGTCAGGCTCTCGTACTCTGCCAGCTTCTGTCCAGTCTCCGACAGCTCGCTCTCTAAACGGCTGTTTTCCTAAAGGAGAGGGGATCTTAAAGTTCTGGCCTATTTTTGTTCGTTTTAAAAACTTTCCAAACACTGATACCCAAGAAAGTCCACAGTCAGTCAGGTCAGAAGGTACATTTGGCTTGCCCAGAAGTAGGCCCAAACCTGGATTCCGACACGGATTCTGGTACAAATGTCAGTTACCAACACGAAGTGTGAATCTGTCTGCTGGTAAAAAATGGAAGACTCCTCGTCACACCAAAGTTGCGCACAGGAAGGCCTGGGCCTGCAAGCAGTGTACAAAGCGAAGAGCAACCCCTAGTCCTGTCTTGGGGCTCTTCTCCCTAGTATTCCCTGCATGCATCTGGCCAACAGCTGCCTAGGGAGGAGATGACAACTTTCCAGGCAGACGAGGGGATTGACATCAGCAATATCTTTAAACGCCCTCCTTCCCCACCCCCAGAGCTTGTTTGCGTACAGCCTGCTCACCTTAGTTTGTTTTTTCAACTAGGCAGAAATAAACTAACTATGAAGTTTGAGAGTGAAGAGTTGCCTGATCCAATTGTATTAAGACTAAAACTAGATCATTTATGAGTTTGCTATTTCTAAAAACATTTTGGAAAGGAACCTGAATCTGGGGCCTAAATACTAATGGCCCCAGCTCAAAAAACACAACCCTGCAGTCAGACTGTTTTGAGAATACGGATCCAATTGGAGGATAGGTTTATGGGGGTTTCAGAGCTGTATTTTGATATGTCAAGACCTTAGCAGTAAGAGGTTTCCTCTGCTAGCTGATGGCCAGATGATAAAACAGACAGCTATCAAGCAGAATTTACTCCTGGGGGAATTCTGCACCACTGCGTATGCACAGAATTTATGTTCCCCACAGATTTCTTTGCTTCCCCGCAGAAAAATGGATTTTCTGATGGGGAAGCAAAGGCAACCCACAAGAGCGGTCATGCGACCCTCCCCAGCAGTATGTTTCGGGTGCCCAGGACAGCAGGTAGAGAGGTAAATCACTGTGGGGCGGGGTACAGGACCGGGGAAGACCCGACTGGTGGCTCCTAACCTGTGCCGGGCTCAGCTGCTAGTCCCGGCTGGGCTGGGGAGGACAGGACTTCCTCTTCCCCTGCACAGCATCCGGGGCCGGGTCAGACCCACCCTGAGATTTCTCCCCAGCTGCAGGAAGCTCTGCAACCCCCTTCTCTCCCCACCCACCCCGCTTCCTGCACCCATCACTCCTTAGCTATAGGGGGAGGGATTGCTGTACAGGGAGCTGCTTCCCCATCTGCCCAACCCTCATACCCAGACCCTCCCGCTGAGCCTCACACTCCCGCACTCAGAGCGCCCCCTACCCCGATGAGCCCCACTCCCCCTGCACCTGGACCACCTCAATGAGCCACCCGCATCTGGATCCCCACCCCCAGAGCCCCCTGCCAAGCTCTATCCCTCCCAAACCCAGCCCCCCCCGCTGAGCCCCAACCACCTTCACTTGGACCCCCCTGCAGAGTCCCATTACCATTGCACCCAGAACCCCCCTCCCCCAACAAGCCCCTGTGCATCCAGATCCCCCCGCACCCAGACCCCCCACTGAGCTGCCCGGATCCAGCTTGCCCCACACAGTACCCTCTCAACCCACTTCTGGATCCCCCCCCAACACTAAGCCCCTCCACACTTGGATCCTGCCGGGCTGAACCTGCCCACACCTGGCACGGAGGGGCAGGGCCCTGGAGTGTTTCTGGGGCAGGCCTGTTCCTTGCACTGTGTCAGGGTTGGGTGCAGCCTCACTGCTGAGTCCGTGTCCCGGGGGGGAGCTGCGCAGTGATCTCCCACCTCTGTGCGGCCAGTGGCCTGTGCTCCCCAATGCCATGCTGGAGCCTCCACATTTATTTGACAAATAAAATTGGCAGAATTTTAAAATATCATGTGCACAATTTTTATTTTCTGGCGCACCATTTTTAATTTTTTGGCGCAGAATGCCCTCAGGAGAAAGAATAGCCCATCTGGTGTCTGGGTTGACAGGACATGTACACACTGCAGATCACAGCTGCAGAGTCTGGGACCCTTATGACATCTAGGCAACAGCCTACCCAGGAACGCCTACACCTATACAAATCATGCTGCTAAAGGTAATTTCATCCAGCACAACACACGCAGTCATTAATTCTCGTAACGAGGGCTGAATTAAGTGAGAAAGTTCTGCGACTTCAGCCAGCCCTTTGTTACCTTTAGGGAAAGGGTGAGCCGGTCGCGGACGTAGTTCTCTTCCGTTTTCACCATCTCAATCTCCCGCTCCAGCTCCAATCGCAGTTTGCCAGCCTGCTGCAGGATCTGCTCTCGCTCCTTCCGGAGTTCGTTCTTTAAAGCTGCAGTGCGTTCTTTGTACTCCTCATCCAGCTTCCTATTAACACAAGAGAGGATGGTAAGAAGAATGGGCAAACACCGTTAAAAAGCAAGTCGGGTAGGAACAGTCACACAGAAGCAGTTGGGTCTTACACCAACAACTCCTGGACGAGAAAAAAGACTCCTGGGAGAGAAAGAGATGCACAGATCAGTAGCATACACACCCACCAGCCGTACTGTACAATGCTGAGCGACATGCACATCCCATGCGATGTTCTGCATAGGCCACTCCATTTTTAGGATTAAATTGGATTTCTATCTCACCAATCCAAATCTTAAAGTTAGAATTCAATTAAAATTATATTTGTGGAAAACAAAATGTAACACTTCCTGCCACCCAATCAGGAAGGCAAAATGAGAGCCAGGTGTGAGGACCATGATGCCCAAAAAAAGAGGGAATTGTACAGATGGAACTGGGTTGCACAGAATTTGGAGACCTTTGGTACTGTAGAAATGGGTGGTAGGAAAGAGGAAGACAGGATCAATTTGGGTAAGTCCCCTGAGCCCTTCAGAGCGAGCGAGCGAGCGCACACACACACACACTTCAGCCTGAAGTTTTTCTTTAGAGCCCCACACACGCAGCAAAGCAATTATCTCATTTTTATGTACAACCAATACTGTATACATCTGCAACTACCAAACAAAATGGAGAGACCGGTGTTCTCCGATCACTCCAGCCCCCTTCACGGCAGCGAAGGCGGAAATGCAGGTGGGCTGCCATACCTGAGGTTGTATTCATTCCGGCGCTCTATGGTAGCATGGTGGTCGTCAACTTCCGAGGCCATGAGAGATTTCAGTTTTTCAGCTTTTTCCAAATCTGAGCGCAGCTTCTCTTTTTCTCTCACCACTTGGTCAACTCGCTCCCTATTGAAAGGAAGGAATCCTGGATTATACACCCTTCCCTGGCTCCCCAGCACCCAAACAAGTCACTCACACATCTCCAGGCCTGAGGAATACCCCATTTTCTCCCCCACTATACATCCCTCCTGCCTCCAGGTCATAGCCACCTTCCTCTTGGTGAAAGATCGGATGGGCTTGTCCCATCAGTTCTAGTTCTTCATCAGCGCGGGCACAAGTGCATTGTTGCCTCAACTCTTGCTGGCCAAGACGGACGAGTTTAGGAACTGCTTTGGAGTAGTTTAATTTCCTGTACTGGTGGAGCTGTGCCACTGGGCCAAGCCACCTTCTGTCCCATTCTTTTGTTTTCACCGTTTTGATTACCTCCGTCACCTCACTCTTGTGCTGTACCCACCTGTCAAGTGGATTTGTTTTATTACTCGGTCTCTGTTGGATCGGCTATGTTGGACAGCTCCCTTAAGGGAGCTCAATTTTCAATTTGTTCCATCTCTCTACCCGCAAGTCTCATCCCGGAGCGGCGGTAAAGTAGAGCGGTTGAAGTGTACAGACGAGAGCTTACACCTCAGCGCTTTGGCTGGAGACAGTTCTTTCCTGTCTTTCCTTTCCTTTATTCAAAATCTCTTCCAGTACAAACCCAAATGGCAATGTAGTGAAAGGAGATGTGACTTCCCCCCCCCCCCCAAGCACTGGCAAAGGGATGACTATCATGTAACTGCAGCTCCCATCAGGCCTCACAAATTCACTATACCTGCCACATTGTTGTTGTGGTATTTATCCATAAAGAATGTCTTATAAGGTATCAAATAAAAGCTCGTAGAATGCTGGTCATCACAAGCATTGAGAGATGTATGTATGGGTGTCATGCAAGGAGTTGTGTCTATGTGCTAAAAATGTTTAAACTAGGTAACCAGGCAGGGATGATACACAAGTTTTTCCCCGACAAATAAATGTTGTGGATCTGTCTGCCTAGGCCTCTGAGGTAAATTAAGCACAACACAAGAGGAGATACATTTGCACGTAAGTCAACAGGAAAAGCCAGGTTGACTGGGGGATGTGAAATCAGCTGGGAAGGCACCAGAGACTAAAGCCATAGGGGGGTTGTCTTGTGTTTGGGGAAACAGAAGCAGAAGCAAAAAGATATTTTTCTGATGCATTTCATGAGGAACACTCCTGGAGGAAGGGAGTGATTCATGAAAAATCTGGCTCCTAATTTGACTGAAAATCAGCAAGCTCTGCAAAGGACTCTGAGAAAGAAACCGTTTGAGACAAAGGATTGTAGTCTGCTAAAGTTATGTCTAGACTCTTAGACGCGTATTATACTTTTGTTTTATTCATAACCAGTCCTGTTTCCCCTACCCTTACTCTGTATCACTTAAAAAAAATCCATGTTTGTTAATAAACTTGTCTTTGTTTTATCCTAAGTAGACCTCAGTGCTGTCATATTAAGCAAAGTGTGAATTCTTAGCTGAATCAAACAAGCTGGGGTGTACCCTGCCTCTTTGGAGATAATGAACATGGTCAGTTTCTTTGAGTGTCCAGTAACAGGGCTGGATACTCCAGGCATAGGTACTGGAACTAGGGGTGCTGCAGCACCCCCTGGTTTGAAGTGAATTCTATTAAAAACAGGGTTTACAGTTTGGTTCAATGGCTCACAGCACCCTCACTAGACAAATTGTTCCAGCCCCCCGACTCCAGGGAAACAATCTTCCAGGGGCTCAGGACTTGGAGTGCACCAAGTGTTACCTGTCTAGCAAAGGACAGGCTGGCAGAGTCCGGAGAAGTTTGTCGGGGGTGGCTAACAGACCGGAGTGACAGGGAGCTGCACCCAGTTCAGCACGAGCAAATCTCTTTCGCTGAGGCAGAAGGGTAACAAGGTGTCTCATGGTTCTGAATGCCCTAAGTGTCAGTTTTGTACATCCCGTGTGCTTGCACTGCATGACAAACCCACGTAACACTAGAGAACCGTAACTAGTCATCAGAAGCATTCAAGGCAGCAGGCATCAAATCTCACCCTCCGCGGCACAAGGGCCATAACTATTGACGTATCTTGGCTGTTACTGTTTCCAGCCCTTTAGGAACAAGCAAGAGAGATGCTTTCTTGTGGTTTTGGTTTTTCGGAAGTCTGAGAGCGCTTTCCTGTGAGGCTTTGCTTCCACTGAGGTATGTCGCTTCTCAGACTCGCAATACTCGGGCTAATGAGAAATTCGGAGGTGCTGACAAAATACCCTCCGGTGCTTCACAAGAGGTACAAGTTTTCACACCATTTTAGGGAGATGTTCTCTGAATTGTGGAGTAAGCAAACAGTATCTAAACTCCTGCCCAGCCACATAACTAGGACACATGGGAGATCTGACGGAGACTGAAACCCTGCCAACTTACAGTAAATGTCTGATCTCCATTTTGAAGCTGGCCAAGGCGGCCTGATGGGTTCCATTCTTGGTTATCAGGAGCTCATTTTCTAATGCCAGAGTCAGCTCCGTCAGGTTGACCTTCCCATCCAGGCTAAAATCCAAGGCCTGTAAAACAGAACCAAGTCAGCACAACAGGGCTAACTTCCCTTCTCCTGTAGAAGCTTAAAATGAAGGTGACAACAGAAAGCTGGAGAGGCCTAGAAGTAGCCTGCGCTTGGTGGTGAATCTGTTCTGAATGGCATCTCCACAGGGCTATGGAAATGTAGCCTCTCAACTCCCTCCCAAAATTAAATCCATGCTGTGGCAAAGGGGAAGGAGAGAGGCACAATTTCCAATCAGACACACAGTCAATCAAGTGCACACATGACAGAAGTGGCAGATGCATGTTTGTTTGTTTACTGTAGGTCTCAGCTAAACTGCATTTGTTTTTAATTTAAATGTGGCGAGATGGATGATTGAAAATGATCTTCTCAAACATTAAAAAAAGTCTTGCAATAAAGACAACTAGAGAGGTAGGATAATTTGTGCATGACCCCTTAGCTTCAATTAACTTGTGTATTTTATAGTAAAAACCTCACCTTAATTAGATCACAAAAAACCCTCACCTTAATTAGATCACAAAGCCCATTGCTAGTAATTACAATGGTGGAAGCCTTTGATGGGCCTCTAGTTACACTTTGTTTTACCATACTTAAAATTATAAAAAACACTGTGTGTAAAGATGACAGAAATCACATGTTAATGCTAATAAAACCAGACAGGGAAAAAGCTAAAAAATAAAGTAATCAAGCAGCAAATGAAAGAGAAATTAAGGAGCTACATTTCTCAAATGCCAGTCTGGCTAAAACGAAAACGGCTGTGAATTTTTAGAGTAGGACTTGCTTGAGCCCAAACTGCATTTCCTTGCCTAGGGCTGATAGCAGAGTTTTGGTGCAAGTGTTTATAGCAGCCAGTAATGCTCAAACTCAGTGTAACGTTGACTGACAGACAAGCAAAAATTCTTCCAGTGTATCCCCAGTGTCATAGAATCAAGTGCCAAGAACAAGTACAGGAAATTCTCCTTTAGCTTGTCCACAGCTTTTGAAAAGGTAGCCTGGGAAGCAGTTTGCTGCAGGGTGAGGACATCTGTTTTGCAATGGATATGAACACTTTTATCCTCTGGATATGAAACACCCAACATGAGCCAGGCTCTCAAATTTTGCTCTCCATTTTGGTATGCACAACAATTTGGAGCACTCCGACGCTGGAGTATTTGGTTTGCTGGTGCAATCTGGTATGTAGACATCTAAATAATTGCACCGCCCCCTGTAAGTATAGGTGGTTTGCTTCAGGAAGGATGGAAAGCTGCCCTTTGTGTTATCTTAAAACACATTCACTCCGTGGGAGTTGTCACTTCTCATTTCTCTAAGCCTTAGGAAGTTACCATGGATATCAACATCCCTGCTGTTCCCAGCACTGCATCATTTTAGATTAAAAGTACAGATCCAGAAGCAGCAGCATCCAAAATCAAAAATCAGGTGGCTGGGGATCTACCCAATTACCGTGAGGATTTCATGGCCGTTCTCGATTCCCTCTTCATGCCACGTGTCAAGTACTCGCTCCACAGAGGCATAGCCCAGCCCGTCGTCGAGGCTGGAGAAGACTCTGAACCCAATCGTGCTAGTCATCGCGGACAGGGCAGTGGTGCGTCTCCCACTTTCATCGAAGGACTAGAAGAGAGGAGAGATGGGGGTCTGCAAAGGCCAGCTAAGGGCAACACTGGACATCTTCCTACTGCTGCCGAAGGAGGAAGGCTTATAAACTGAATTGCCGTAAGGACTTGAGTCTTCTCTCAACTGCACTGATGTGGCTCAGGAGTAATTCCATTTAACCCAGTGAAATCCCAGTCTAACCAGGCCCTTGCTGTTAAGTTTCTAGTGTAAAATAAAGGAGGAAAAATTCTACTGTAGCAAGACAGGTTCTCAGGCTGATAAGAGTTTTACCCTGTTGTAATTACCCAACTACGGGCAATTTTGGCTTTGAATGTTTTGTGGTTTCCCCCAGAAGGGCTGCCTCAGGAATCCACCCGCACATTTACCGTTGCTGGCCCTTCCTCCCCACAGACCACGTGACGTTTCAGTGGAACAGTTTGTCTGGCGGTGCAGGATTTCACCTGATCACTCTGGGCCGACAAATTTCTTTGCCACTTTACCCCGCGGTATCAGGAGCCTGGGGGTGCTTCCATAAGAGGCGACCTGGCGGTGGTTTATCCCGATTCCCCCACACCAAAGCAGTTTACTCCTCCTTACAGCGTACACAGAGATTGCCTTTGTATTCACGATGGGCACAAGCAAACGCAGATGCAGCAGTCATTTTAACCCACCCCAGCGTGGCCTGTGACATTATTGCTGACTTTCGGGAGTCTGATAACCAATGCCTAGAGGGAGCCATTCCCAAAATAACGTGTTCTCTTTTGTGCAGAGAGAACATGGAACTTGAAACAGTGACCGCTCTGGTCCACAGTTCTTACACCAATGCAATATTATTCTGGTAATGCCTGGGGGTCCACCAGCAGCAATCAGGTGCCTGCATGGAGAAATAAAAGCACGTGGGGCATGACTCAATCTCCACTGAAGGGCTCCGGCTGACTTTAAAGGACTCTGGATCAGGGTCCTAGTCTAATGTGGCGTCAGAGAATCAGGTTAGAGATCAAGAAGGCCTATCAGCAGAATCAGGCAGCAATATCTACCTGAAAGCTTCTCTTAATATTACATTATCTAGTCTCCCAACCATCCGGGACTAGCTGCTATTAAAAAACGTCCAGCATTCTAGTCGAATGAAACCATTTTCCAGAGAAATACTGTCCCACTGCTTCTCACCTGCATGGAGAGGTGCCGTTTGAGTTGTCTGTATGGGGTAGAAGCTGATGGCGTAAGAGATTTTCCATTTTTAAATAAGCCATAGAAAAAGTCCTCTATGCTCATTGTGCCATCTTGTTCAAGATTATGGAACACCTCTTCAAGCACCTGAAAGCGGTAAAATACAGTCAACATCCTTTATACGCATGATGCGCCTCTCAGATATATCAACATGAGACGCACTTTTACAGCTCAGCATAAAAGAAACAAAATTCTACCAGTTTAAGTCTTTTGTGCAGATGTCATTTAAGGAGCAAACCAAAAGAATTACTCAGTATACCAGATTAATAATAATAATAATAATAATAATAAATGAGATGGCAATTACGGTATTGTGAACAGTGGCTGAGTCACAGAAATACCAAATACAACTACACTGAAGCCTGTGTACCAGCGCATTTTTCCCCTGCAACATTTTAAGTTGTTCTCCCTTCTCAAAACACAGTTTAAAGAATTTCACTGTCTCAAGGGGTAGTATATTCAAAGAAATAGCTTCTAGAAAATGTTTGCTCCATTACTTGGGGTTGGTCCTGCTTTGAGCAGGGGGTTGGACTAGATGACCTCCTGAGGTCCCTTCCAACCCTAATATTCTATGATTCTATGTTCTCAAAGCCTTCTGGCATGAGGGTTTCAGAGCAAATGATGTGCTGAAAGAACACCAGCTTGCAGAGTAGCAACTGAACTAAGGGACAGTGCCAGGTTAAAATAAATACCGGTTACTACCACAAGGCAACCTGGTTTTTAAAACAGCTTAATTTTTAATATAGAAAGTGTTTAAAATGTACAGTTCATTGACTTTCTGCACTATACTCTGCTTTGACTATGAAAGAATCTCAGCCGTTTCTAGTCCCTTTCAATTCCTGGCCCCCCAATGGTAGCAGGATGCTGCAATGTTTGTGTTGCAAACACTGCGAATGAATATTATCCCATTAAAATACAAACTTCCTGGAAAAAAAATAATTTAAGTTGTTATTTGGGGGTGTGGAAAAGCTACTTTTTACAAGCCTGTGAATGCTAGACGGACATGAGAGTGTCCCAGTAACACAAAAATATTCATGTCAAATTTAGTTTTGAAATCCTGTTGAGTCACAAATATTGCCCCAGGGCATTTGCAAATGGCGCTCAAAGCAAGGGTCTGTTGACTTCTTGGCAAGCACTCTAGTTCCTGATGAGGAAGTTTAATACCACACAGTGGTGTAGTGGTAAAAATAAAATAAAAAAAGTGGGCAAACTAAGCTTTTTGGTGCTCCAGACTGGGCAGTGACCTGGTAGGCATTAAGGGGGTGCAGAGATTCCCTTATTTTGAATTGTGTCTAGGATGACATCAGGGTGAAAATCAGAAGTGCCATTAAAAAGCATTTTGACACTCTCTGCTATACACAAAGCGATCAGAAGTGAGTTAACTCCGTATTCCCCAACCAAGAAGCGGATAAACTCCATTAACCCTGGCCTACACTACGGATACCCTGGCTACAGACCTGCCGTTTACTTTCTGGTTCGTAATCACAGTTTAGACCCCATTTTACTGGAGAAACCATCATTAGTTAGGGCTGTTACTACCTTATTATAAAGACAGGATCGAACATTTGTTGACTCAAAACCGTTATGCTCATTAGGAAGCTATCAACTGGGTTTGGATTCTGTTTCCAAGTCACCACCTGTCTCTTTAAAATGGACAATTAAATGTATCCTAGGCATTTCTCAGAGAAAAGCGAGTCATTTTCCTGGTAAAAGTGAGGAGACATTTCTTATGGAAAAGCCTTTAGAGTACTTTGTGCCACCAGCTTTCCTCTGAAAGGAGACACCCGAGATCGTTACCTCGCCATCCACAGTCTGCAGCCCGTACTGCTCACAAACGGAGATCAGCTTTTTCCTGTTCAAGTGGCCATCTCTGGTGATCCCTAGATTCTCACAAACCTCCTGCAGCTTCTCTTCTATCCAGTCCTGGGGAGGGGACGACGCAGTCTGTGATGCATTCAAGTCATCTGGATTCCAAAATCTCAACTGGCCTGAAACAAGGGCAGTTTGTTTGACATTATTAAAAGGAGAGATACAAAACACCATTGCAAGAAACTCTGGAGGATTTTATAATAGAGAACAAATCTGAAGCTAACATTAGGTGCCAGCGTAGTTATGTCACCCAACACCTTCAACTGGCTGTTTGCCAGCACTAGCAAGTGATCTACCTTAGGGGCTTGTAATGGTGCCCATCACCACAGCATCTGGGCACCTCCTCCTTGCTTGGCAAGATTCTTAGTGAACTTCATGGGATCTTCTGCTGTGCTCCATCCCTGGCTGCAGGGGCTCTGCTTGGGGCAGGGTTTTTCACTGGGGGGTGGGGGTGGGGTTGCTGTGTCAGTTGGTTAAAGGAGGGACTCCATCAAAGGGATGATCTTGCAGCATGTCTAACTCTCATGCTCCACCATGGGCTTTGGGATCTGCACAATCCAAGGGGAAGGCAACTCCCTTGATGCTCCCAGAATGACCTGTAGTCTGTAACTCAGCTGGGACCTGAACCACGAGGAGCTTTGGAGACTGGGACCAAGGCCTTCAGCTGGCAGCGAATGCAGGCTGGGGGCCCGTGGAGGGACAAGAGCGCAGGCTGGACGTGCTCACTGCAGCCTAGACGGAGGAGGAAGTGGTCAGCTGCATTCCGCACAAGCTGGAGCTTTTGCAGAGTCGTGTAATGTCTGCCAGAGCTCTTCCCTCGATAGTTGTGTGTCGGCCACTAGGGCCAGACCTGGTTATCGCTAGGGAGTCCTACGGCCCTGGCCATGCTCCTGTGGCAAGACGTTCAGAACCCCCCAGCCCAAACCCATCTGAAGCTTAAATATGCCATTAAGCAAATGTTTTGATCAAGATACGTTCAAACAATTCTCTGTCACCAGGAACCTCCACTTGAACCCCTTCCTCCAAGCAAATAAATTCAGTGCAATACCCTATACAGCTGAAAATGTTAACGTTTAGAGGGTTACTTGAAAGGGTTAGAAGACTTTTTGTTGCAACTCCCCACACTAGCCTGAACTCTCCCTCTTACACTCACTCACTCACTCAGGGGGAAGAAACTGGTATTTCCAAAGTAAGTGGAAACGTTTAGCCATCTCTCAAATCAAAGCAGAGTCTTCAGGATCTTTCTGTGGCTGACCAGCCTCCTGCAATCACTGCTCTCGAGCGGTGCTCCACAGTCCGTGAAGACAGTGTGCTCTAGTGGGCAGGGTACAGCACTGGGGGTCAGGAGACCAGTTTCATCCCTGGGTCTGCCACTGACCTCCTGCATGACCCTGGGCATTGAACTTCCATGTCTCCTCCTATTCTTTGGACAGGGATCATCACTCCCTATGTTTTGGTTAGGTCACTGCAGTACAAGTGATAAGACACACAGAGCAAAACCTTAAGGGAACAATTTAAACTCTAGCCAAGGTAGAAGGAAGTCATTTAATTCTGTGGCTCACGTTGACATCTAGTGGCCAAGGAGTGCAACTCCATCTAACGCTATCTCAGCATTCCCACTGCTGGGGGGAAAGCCAGGAGAAGGGCCTGTACTAGCAGCATCTATGGCAGTGGGTCTGCATTGCTGTAGCCCAGTGAACCTCGCTACGCAGCAAGAGGCTTGATGTATGTTCGTACACAGCTCCTACCCCAGAACTCACAGCACGGGAGCCCCGAGCAGCCGGCCAACACAAAACATGGGGACCTGCTACGGGGGGAGGAGGAGAAACAAGGGAATGGGGTAGCAAAGAGAGCAGGAGAAGAGGGAGATGAACGAGAACTTGAGAGAGGTCTGCTTGGGACAGAAGAATGAGAATGGGTGAAGGAAGCAAGTGAGAGGAAACGCCCCCTCTCCCCCGGGGGACTGGCATGCAGGAAGCTGAGAACCCTTCGGGAGAGGGAGCAGGATTGAAGGTGATCCAGGGCCACTGGCCTCCAGGGTGGGGCTCAGGCAGCCGCCTCTCCTGGGCCCGGCTTTTCGTCTCATCCCAGCCTTGGGGCAGGTTTCCATCTCAATACGCCACGACAGAAAACCGAAGCCCTGCAGTCTACCTGCCGTTTGTGTTAGCTGGTCACTATTACAAAAGTAGAGACTCATCAGCCATGTTCCACTGCAAGAGCATCTAAAGGCCCCTCTCCAGCCACCGGAACCTAGCACTTCTGCACAGCCCGAGGAACAAGCACCGGCTTCCCGGAAGCACAAAACCAATATTTCCAACCTTTCAGAGGAACAGGTTCCAGCACACAGGGATCTCGCATCCCCAGCGAGAGTGAGCCAGGAACCTCCTCTGGTCCATGTGGTTTTTAGCCTCAGACACTTGCAGCCGGTTCCTGGGCTCTGCCCCATGAACATTCCCCAGGGCAAGATGCCGAGAGCTCTGCTTACGACTAGATTAGGTCTGAATCAGAAATTCTTACCAAGAAATTGCCATTGTTTAACTTTCTTATTCTCCTCCATTCCCCCTCCTTAACTTTACAAGAATAAAAGCAGGTGCTTCTGCTTGTTCTTACCTTCTGCTTCATATTCCTCGCTGTCCTGAGTCTTCCAGTGCTAAGAAAAAAATAGGTTCCACAAGTTATTAGTATTCAAAGGCAGCACAGGTATAAAAAGGACTATGGTCATCATCAGATGAGCTACAGAATTCCAACAATGCCGAAATACTTTCATCTCCACAGCCTCCAGGGGCCGAGCTGTCAATCCAAGCCTTTTTGATGAAGTCCACTGCTAGTAGTGTATCTGTTCCAAGGTATTTCGGTGAGGGTTTGCCAGGGGCATTTCAAAATAAAGTCACTTTTGCAATAAGTGTAGTTATTGCAAAAATCAGATCTGAAGATACCAGGCTAGAGCAGAGTCTGGTTAAACCAGTTCAGTTAGGAGGAAGGAAAAAAAAGATTTATTTTGAAAGGGGCTCCATTAAGCAAACCAGTCCATCTGTCTTTGTGATGGGAGCACGTGGATGTGAAAGGGAAGATTTAAGGAAGGGAATGTGCCTAGACTTCCAGGTTTTGGACCATCTTTCCAATTCTGGAACATCACCAGCCATCTCTCTTCTGCTCTGGCTATATGACAACCCAGAGAAGACAAGAACGACTAGCAAACTACACACTCTGATCTCATCAACAGCAGGTACCTGAAATAGCTACATCTTGCACACCGCCAAGTACCAGGTATGGAACCCCCTTTCCCACTACAACAAGTCCACACACAGCACAAGCAGCAGATTTTCAGTGTCAAGGTAAGCAGCAAGAAAGCTGCTCTGCACCCTTTTATACCGCCCCTATCCAAACCAAGTTAAAATCCTGGCTCCCCCAGGCTTGAAGATGCGCTAAATTGATTGAATTAAGGCAGCGTGGGTTTGTTCACAACAGCCTTTCAGAAGTGCTAGCTCACCTTTAAAATCTCACTCTAGGCATTGCTTCCAGCTGTGACAGGTTAGAGACCGTTCGGGGAGAGAGCAGAGCACTGACGTGAGGTGAAATCTAGAAAAAACGTATTTGCAGGCAGTGGACTTTATACAGGTCCACGTGGCAAATAGGTGGTCGTACAACACACTAGCTTTCGCTTCCAAATGGATAGCCTCTTGTAGAGCACGTTACTGTAATCCTAGGAAAATATCCCAAATATCCGTGGGGCTGTGAATCGCCAGCGAGTAGCTGGGCTACTGTAAAGCCCCTCATACACGTATGATCAGGACATCTGCTCACAGAACATGCAACAAAGAGGCTTAAACTGTTCTTTACCTTGTCCATTGTAACACGGGTGGGACAGGTCAGCCTCTACTCACCGAACCTGCCCCACATTGGGAAAGGAAACCATCACCAAACGGCCGCTGTAGGACAGGAAACCACAACGGCAAGCTCCTCCTTACCTAAACTAGAATATTGACTGGAGACGTCGAAAGACAAAGCAAGTCACCGATGTACTCTCTGCCGTCCCTATGGCAGCAGCCAGCTCCCTACGGAACGCCCTTTCCAGAGGTAGGGTGAGCGTGGGGGACAAAACTAGGAACACGTGTCATTGCGATCTCCCTCAGAAAAGGAACAAGTGCTGGCGAGGCAGTCTGAGCACTGGGCGGTTTGCTTGTCCTCCACCTGGCAGCCATTCTGATACGATTCCCTAGCACATGGCAGTCAGCACCCAAGTAGCCGTGGCCAAGTTACTTCCACAGTTCTATATTTCACTTGCATTATTTAAAGGATTTACCAAGCACTGCATAGCCATCCCTAATCAACTGACGGGGCATTTCGTTGCTTATGTACTCAGCACACATGAAGCCCGGCAATATCAGCTTTCATTCTAATGGCAGTATTAGCAGAGGTTACTTTTCGGCAGTTAAAAAGAAGCGCATGAAAGCATACGCATGTGACTGATGGATTTAGAGTCAAAGTCACCAAGGACACAAAGAGGCTCTAAAATCACAATATAAAAGTTTAATACGTCTCATTCAGATTACAGCTAAAAGCCATTAATCTACAATGTTACCATGGAAACTGGATTAGGTCACTGTACTTTTTTAGCACGGCTTCTTGCTTCTGTTTCATCATCTGGTAAACCGCATGATACCAGCTCCTAACAGCACACAATTTGCATGCCCACCACTGCCTTTCTGCGTGATTGGTACAGGAGCGAAAACCAGCAGCAGAGCACTCTGGGATGGGGGAAATTCATGCTTCCCTAGCAAGGACCCCCATGGAAAATAAAAATGGGTGTGGGCGAATGAACTGCCAGAATATCCTCCAACGTGCGTAAAGAGTCAAATGGCAGCAAGGCAGCTTCTATAGCCTCAATGGGACATCACTGACATAAGCGAGCAAGAGCTGCTCGCACAGGTGCCAACTTTCTTCAGTCCGGGTGGGTGCTCCACCCCTGCTCCGCCACGAGGCCTCGCCCCACTCTGCCCCTTCCCCCAAGGCCTCACCCTGCCTCTTCCTGCCCCCTCCCATTGTCTCCCTGGCCAGACTTCGCCCCCTCCCTCCAGCACCTGCTGCCTGCCGCTGAATGCACACACTGACACACACACACACACACACACACACACACACACACACACACACACACGACAATCGCACCAGCACAAAAAACTGAAAAGTTTGCAAATAACCCACAGTATGAAATTTACAGTTCTGGCAAATATACTGACAGACTAGGAACGCATTCAAACACGGACCGAACGGCCTGAATTTGTGCCGCTTAGCCTCAATGAATACTACTCCCCAGCTCCGCTCAGCAATGGCATTAAAGAATTAGGTTGGCTGGATTCCTAGTTTACCTCCAATGACCTCTAAGGAAAGAAAAATATACAGAAGGCAGGAGCAGGGGGAGCAAATGGACACAACTTGTGCCTGTGGAAGTGGAAAACGGAGCATACTCCTGCAGTCGACAATATACGGCCAAAGAATAGCCTCTAGGGCTCCAGAGATAGACGCCGCCTTCAAGCGTATTTCCCAGCATCCTCCCTGAATTCCCTTTTGGTGGGAGGCGTGATTTGTTAGTGTGAACTGGATTTTGAAGCGGGATGGGGTGAGGAGGAGAAATCTCTCTGAGCCCGGTTGTGAAGGGTTTACATACAAGTAGCGTAATATTTTATTTCTTATTTTTTAAAGTAAGAGCTGAACTGAAGCCACTGAAAAACTTTCAAGCACTCGTTGGAGAAGCACCAGGTAATTTCATAAATCCAGACAGTTCAGAGAGGCTGAATGGTGAGCTGAACGCCTGTCGTCCCTGCTCTATGTGGATAATCAATTGTTGCAGACACTGAAGGCCGAACGGCCCCGTTAGCCTGACTGCTGCGGTAATTCGCTTTATCTGCAGGCGCTCTCCTCTGCCGCCCAGCATCAGGGGCTCTATTGTACTTGGCTGCTGCAGCATCACCTGGCAGGACCCTCTACGCACACGGACTCGTTACCAGACTGAATGCTTGACAAGAGCTTCATTGTGAGGCAGGGGTACCAGAGGTCAGAGGTCAAGCAACACCCAAAATGGCTGCCACAGAAGGCAGCCAGCCTATTTTAGGAAGACAAAGGGAGACTTCCATCAGTGCTGTGGACCGTGCATCTCAATGTCACGCGAGGCATTGTTGTAGCGGGCGCGATTGTTCTACAGCTGGATGTGGGTCACACACATTACTGAGCCGGTGTGCAGAAGGCAGAGATTTTAGGAATGTATTATTTTGACAGACACATGCTTTGCTGGGCTGAAGAGCAGATGGCTCAGGTTTTCAATGATCGCTAGCTTCCAGCTCAGAACCCATGTAAGCATCTGCAGCCCGTGCCGTTTGCTCGCTGCGGCCTCTCTCCATAATAACGTAGCAACCTCTCCCACCCTACCATCTGCTTCAGTGAGACAGACCTTTGTTCTCGGTCCGAATATATTGCTAATTAAAATGATGATCAGGGGCTCACACTGCGCCTATTCTATCCTGCACATGTTCAAGTGATCCTTAGCACCAATGTTAACATCAGATTTTGGGGGGGGGCGGGAGGAGGACTGACGGGGGGATGGCATGTGTTTGCTGAAGGGTCGACTCATTGATGCAAACAGCCAGAACAAAGATCCCCAAAACTGAGCAAGCCTCTAAACTGCAACACAATTTACAGCTGCTTTCAATTATAAAGCACCACCACTAAGCGCCAATAGGGAGTCCAAACAATAGCCACTCACAGCTCCTGTTTTAAAAAGATAAACATGCTTTGGATTATCAGATTTGTACTTTGAAGACTTCAGGATCTTAGATTTTGAAAAAAGTCACCAACACGGTTTCTCTGCCCAACTTTGTGGGCCATCTTGGCAAGTGACGCAAGGCAGGGATGGAAGATTTTCCAGTTTCAATTACTGCCTTTTCATTCAAAAGCAAAGGAAAGTATACATTCATACTCCTCGGGCTTTTCCTCTGATTAAGCTCTTCTTTATCGGATAAGCATGCAAATTCAGGAATAAGGCACATGGCTAGGACATAACCATCCCTCCACAGCACAGTAAGGAAGGAGGCAAAAAGTTTGGGTTTTGGCCATCTCAGTAGTAGAGGATTTCCAGAAAGACCTCTAGCTAGAGCAGTGGGTCTCAAATTTTTGAACTGGTGACCCCTTTCACATAGCAAGCCTCTGAGTGTGACCCCCCCTTATATATTAAAAACACTTTTTATATATTTAACACCATTATAAATGCTGGAGGCAAAGCGGGGTTTCGGGTGGAGGTTGACAGCTCGCAACCCCCCCCCGGAATAACCTCACGACCTCCTGAGGGGTCCCGACCCCCAGTTTGAGAACCCCGGAGCTAGAGTGTTATACAGGTTGTCCATCACCATGGTATCTAAATAAATTTCCACCGATAGTAAACACAAACATCTCTCTTCAAGCCTGTTGGCAGGGACAAGCTTACAGTTACTGACAAGTATAAAGGGTGAAGCGGCTGGCATGTTTGGGGAGGTAATTGCAGGGAAGCTCCGTTGAAGAGGAAGTGGGTTTTGCCATTGGTTTGGAGCACCGTGAGCATGGGGGTCGTTTATTTGGCAGCAGGTTCGTTAGGCTTGGTCCATCTCCATCTCCTTAAGATACAAGTCTTCCCCTGCTTGTCAACAGCTTTTCCCAGTGGCACCAGGCAGTCCTGGGAGGCTGCCCTCATGGAAGGAAAGGCGATCAGGTAGCTAGGGCAGGCATTTTGCAGGGCTTTGGGTGTCAATGCAGCGACCTTGAGCTAGACTCTGCTGGGGAAGGGGAAGCAGTGTACCAAGGTGATGTGTCCCTGGTAAGCAGTGCAGCCTCAGGGCATTGGGCTAGCGACCGAGAACTGCAGCAGGCCAGCCTGGAAGTTACAAATGCATAAATCACTGAGGCCAAATCAGCTACATGTAGCTACAGGCCGCAGTGAAGGGCGCCATCAGCGGAATGCTACATTGCAGTGTAGACACAGGAGGAATGGCTTGGGTGAGCTGTGTATAAGGCTCTCTTCTCTAATCTACCTGCCGAAGCCAGGCCTCTCTGTCTACCCTGCTCTTTATACCCGCGCTCTCCGGACGTGAAGTGTCTGTACGCTACACAACGCCGTAAGTACAGATGTACCTGTCCGCTCTTCGTTCCTCACTGCTGAATGGAGTCAGTTCTGGCCAACGTGCTGTTGGGCAAATCACCAATTATGAACGTGGGGACTATTGGCCGACCCCCAGCATCGACAACTTCAGGGTTTCAAAAGCTGCATTAGCAGGAGGTTAATACCTGCAACACGGGCTTCAGAGCAGCAAAGGCAGAGTCAGAGGGCAGCAAGTGAATAGCTGAGATTGCAATACGTTTTTAAAGCCCATGTCTAAGGGCTTGCATGGCGGAGGCGGCGATTAGCACCTCGTCCACAGGGCAGGCCAAGGCGCTCATTCCCTATCTCCCAAGTAGTTGACCCGTTAAGCAGAGTAATGATGGAGATTCTGCAAATAATTTGATTAACCCTCCCCATAGCACAAGCAGGAAGAGAGGACAGACTAAAGGAGGAAGTGATCAGCTTCAGACATACTAGATGAACCCTTTTAATTGGCCCAGGGGCTGGTTCAAAGAAACATCCCAATGAAGCCACTGCCCCACTTTGTCAGATCCTTGTGGATCACGCTGTGCTTGGGCTAGTCACTCATAATGAAGACAGCTACAAGCTTAAAGACATGCAACAGAAACACTGGCCAAGGACTTGCTTGCAAGGATTTAGTCCCACTAGCCACGCTTCTGAGAAGTGGCTTTAAAAATGCTGAATGTCATCTTCAGGGGGGTCATTCCTAACCAAATCTGTAGTGTCTTTTGCTCCCCTGCAGAGCCCAGAAGTTCCCGCTGCAGTCTGGGAGGCTGAAGATACACATAAGTTTTAGGGCTTCAGTACATATCAGCTGGCCCCACTCGTTTTCAGACACCCTACTGAGGGCATTACAGAAAGGTAGAAGGAAGGCACCGAGAAACTTATCCAAGTGTTGAGCAAACCTCATGAGGGATTAAGTCCTTGGTATCCCTCCTGAAAGAAAGCAGCACAAACACACCTGCATTAGGATGTTTCATGCAGACAGAAGAACAAGTATGGCTACTTAGTTAATTGACTGACCTTGTTAATTTACCAGCCTTTTACACCCACTTTACAGCTAACAGAAAGGAATACAATTACGCTGAGTTTTCCTAGCTGGTGCACATCCCGAGGAGGTATATTAACATTGATTTCGAGGTCAGTGCAGTCCACGTGGCCTGCACCAGAGGAGATGGATTAGTCTCTCCACGGTGGTAAGCAAACACATTAGCGCACATATCACCGCAGAAGCCAGCTCTCTTCCAAGTGCACAGTCGAATTACTGCGAGGAAGGCGAGATTGGAAAGCAAAGGATCGTAGAGCCATGTGGAATCGTTGGCAAGGAGGCGCACTAGCCAGGAGCTTGGTCTTTTACAGTTCTGGTCTGGGTGGGGGTGTTTTTTTAAAGTATATTTTAAAGCGAGACATTTCGTTCTCCCCTACAGATAACCAGGTTTTCACGGCACCGTAGTATTGCTACGTGTACACTGTCTCTACTAACAGCTGCCTGCTCCTACCCGCAATTCTGTATTTCAACGTTCCGTCGGGGTGTGTGGGTGTGGGTGTGGGTGTGGCCAGCTAGAGCATACTGGGGAAAGAATTCCGCTTCCCCTCTAGGGCAAGGTCTGTGCATCCACTCCGATCTGACAGCTAGCAATACTTGCAGTGCAGTACCAAAGCTCATGGATATGATCCACCACTTAGTGCAGTGCGGCTGGTGCCCCTCAGCAGTCAGTCACAGCCCTCCAAGGAGGCATCATAAGCAAACCCGGGGGAAGGGAAACAAAACTGAATGTTTCTTCTCCCTCACTGGACAATTTCCACTGAGTGCTACTGAACAGTCACTATCGGATTGACAGTATTTGGCAAACACACAGCACAGTGGCAGGGATCCAGCATCAGCGACGTGCTGTTGTGGCCATATGCTAATACACCCTACCAAGGTTACACTATTTCTCCTCCCTTGCACATTCTGTGGCCTGGGGTGATGGAAGGAGGAAGAGTCTCAGTGCTCACACGATGAGATGCACAAGTTTCAACCAGCAGTACCATGGTGGAGGGGCAGGGATAGCTCAGTGGTTTGAGCATTGGCCTGCTAAACCCAGGGATGTGAGTTCAATCCTTACAGGGGGTCATTTAGGGATCTGGGGCAAAAAAAAATAGTTGGGGATTGGTCCTGCTCTGAGCAGGGGGTTGGACTAGATGACCTCCTGAGGTCCCTTCCAACTCTATGATTCTATGCCCTGATCTTACAGAACACAAGCAAAACAGGAGTTGAGATCTTTAGGTGAGCACATGACTAGATCTACTATAAATAAAGCTTGATACAATCATGCATCTCTGGAACAGAACATTCCCAGGCTGACAACTGGAGATGCAGGGGCTGGGAGGGGAAAGCAGCTTTCAGAACCTCAAGAATATTTATGAAGTGTCTCTTCTCAAAGCATATGTCATTTAGGTGTTGCAGATTATGGCAGTGCAATGGAAATCACCAAGCACAAACAGAGACGATAAGAGGATGGGAATGCCAGGAAAATCCCTGTTGTATTATCTAACAAATGCATACAATGAAGGAACAAAGTCTTCTGCAAGCAAAGACTCGCCATGCTCCAGTTATGGCAGTTCTGTAAAACGCCACTGCAAAGGAGCAGAGTAAGAAGGCCAGATTTCCTTAATCTCGGTTTGTACCACAAGACATGGATTAATACTCTAGCGTCAGACAGCTAGCCCAGTTATTCATCGTCTATATTAGCTAGTACTGTAGTTGCTACGGAGTTTTCACGGATGAACTGAACTGACGGCAGAAGACGTGTCTCTTCTGCTCACAACACACTTCGTTAGACATGAAGCCAGAGTTATAGCCATAGCTTAATTACTGGCCCTTACTTTATTCAGGAGCACAAAGAGGCCAGAGGGAGGTATTCTGGTATTTAGTCAGCATGATCTAATGTGTAGAACAGTTATTAACATGCTACATCAACCAGATACAATCACGTATTCTTCTGGATTTTGAGTAGGAGACCCCTTACAAGGCTGGTCCAGTGGTGGCACCGTCAGACATGATCTTGGGTAGGACTGGACAGCTCCCCAGTTTACTTCGGGAGTTACACTATTATCTGCAGGCCAAACGTATACGTTCAGACCGGAGACTAAGTGAAGCTGCATCTTATTTACAAAGAACACTTAATACGGAGCAATATTTTCTCCCAGAGTAAAGAGAGTGGCATCCAGGAGGCAATAATTCTGCAGTCGGACATGGTTTTTAATGCTTGGCCCCAGTTTGAAGTGACAGTTTTGCACTGTAAGCCTCAGCCCCAGGCTCTGTATTCGGTTTAGGGTTGGCAGATGATTATATTTTTTTAATATAATTCTTACCGATAATATCAATGTTTAATTTTGAAGTATTTTTTCAGATTTTTATCGATTTAAATCTTCACAGCTGCAGGAAATTATAGTGGTTTCAGACAATTATTTAATGACAGTAGATGCAGAGATTTAAAAAATTAAAGCTTTAAAAAAAAAAACTGAACACAAACTGTCAACATCACATGTCAAAATATACAAAGTAGATATCCTTCAATAAATCAGACCCGTGTTTACTATTCATTCTATAATCCATTTGTAACAAGCCTAATTCAAGACTAAATCAATGGATTTTGATAAATTCCCAAGCCACATTTTTCTTACTTCGCCTGTTAGTTTTGATCATCTATGGAAATATTGTCAACGTTTTTTGTGTGTACGGTGAAATCAACATTCACTGACATTTACCAGTAAAAATCTAATCCTTTTAAACCTAAATTATGCTACACACACAATAGCCTATTTCCAAACAACGTATAATTATGACAAGGACTCCGGAGATGCTACATTCAGTTCAAATTAGCTCTGCCCTGCTGCCCACTTTGATCAACTATTATGCACAATCTGGCCTTGTACCACATTCTCCCCGGCCGATGTGCAGGGTACAGCAAGGGAGGGAAGTTTGGAAAGAACTATGCTGTGGGAAGCTATAGATTCAACAAAGCTTTGATCCCAGCTACTCCCAGACTTTACTCAACTGAAGCCCAAATAAGACAACTTGAGAAACCATTTCTCTTCACGAAAAATAGAAAAGGGACCTGTTTGTGACCTCCCTTGTAAAGCACTGAGATCGATGGATGAAAAGCACTTATATAAGACCTAGTTATTACGATTATATTTCTGAATGGACCTTATATTTCAGCTGCTTGGGCAGCATAAAGTTTGCAATCTTATCCTGCGGTGTTGGGGTTAAAGGAACAATGCTTGAATTGGGCAGGTAGGTCACAGCCATATTATTCAGCTGAGGCTCCAGAGCAAAGCTTTTCTTTGACAGTGGATTACAGTGTCTGTGCGTACACATGGAGAGCTGGGTGCAGCTGGTAGCACCAGCCATGTGGTAGCATACCTCCTGGGCCCAAGGAGCCTAGATGGTTTTCTGAAATCCCAGGCCTATCCTAGCATCTTCTGATAGTGTAACACCCCTCAGGTCTAGAACCCAGGCCTGCAGAGCTACCAGGCAGCTGACATCTCCCAACGGCAGCTGTAGCCAGCTCATGCTCCACTTCCCATGACCCGTTGTGGACGCTGACCATAGGAAGTTCTGCCTTCGGGGTTTGACAGACAGCAGCCTAATGGCTCTTGATTGGCTGCCTGCCCTTTATAAACCTAGGCAACAGCATGGATCTTCTCTAGCTGCCACTACCGTTCCTGCTCCTTACTCCTGAATTCCTGGCTTTGCACTCAGCTGGATTTGGACTTTGCTTCCTGACTCAGACCCTGAAACCTGACTCGGACACTGAACCTTGGTATCGACCCTGGAACCCGACTACCAACTTCTCTGCTTCTCCCAGCCTCAGGTGTGGCCCTGCTCTGACCCATGGCCCTGACTGTCCTTGTTGGGATCCTGACAGACTGCTCCAGAGCTCGTGCAAGAGCTGGGCTCCTCCGCAAATCTGCAGAATGGGCCATACAGCTCTTTGGAGTGTGTGTGACTGGAAGCAATCCTTCCTATTACACCGAGCAAGCTCAAGTCGCCTATAGTGCTTGCAGTGTGGCCTGCGAGTGGTCAGTTCTATTCAAAAGTTCTTCATGAAGAGGAAGGATGGACTAGGGCAGAGAGGCGGGTGGACGGTAAGGAGCATTCATTACAGCTGACCACAACCTTGGCAGGAGAGAGGGTGAGAATACAATTTGGGCACTGTGGAAAAAGCAACACTTAAGGAGAAGCCTGATCACAAAACACTCCCGGTAGCAGAACACTAACTTGCTCTGGGAGCACACAGCGCTGTAGGGACTGACGTACACAATGGGGCTAAAATCGTTGGCAAACATCTGCATTGCAGGCATTGATGCTAATCCAGTTGGATTTCTCCAGCGTCACTGGACTTTTCACCTGCTCACTAGTGAATCAACATATTAACTCAGCATTAAAATAAGAACCAAATGCTCATAAAGATGCCGCGAAGAGGTCTTTTTCCCCAAAAGGGAACCTTAAAAAGCATGCTATGAGAAGCGCATTTAACTGTTTATGATGTCCCCTTTCTTCCCTAATGCTAGACATTGCTCTGCCTTGTATTGTCTACGTCAGCACATTTTTGCACAGATTTAAATTTGTGCCAGCGTAAGAGGGGTGGGAGGAACAGAAATCAAAAGACAAGTAGCTGGATTTAAATACTGAGTCAATGAGCGTTCATCTATACCTGATGTTCACATACACAAGCTCAGATGGCACCCCATGGCTCGAACACTCTGTCCCTGATGGAGTTTAAACATTTAGTTCTGGCAGGAGAGCAGTGAAACCAATACAACAGTAAGAAACTGAACTCTGTACCCTTAAAAGGAAGGGAGTCAGAAGGCGGCCAGGGTCATGTCCAAAACCTCCCTTTTCCCCCTCACACATCCCATCAATGCGACGTAGGTCCCGTGGATAGTCACTTTCCGGGCACTTTACCTCATCGCAGTCATTGGAAGCGATGTGTGAACTCCGGGCTGCTTCATTGAGAGGCTCAATCACAGTCACCTCGGCAAACTCTTCCACGGATTCCTGAAACTCCGGCAGAGACCGCCTGCCATAGCGTTTCCCACCTTTGATGTATTTGGGCTGGGCTTCAGGTGAAGAATCTATTGAATTAAAAACAAAGATAGAGCATTGGCAGCATCATTCCCGAAGAAGCAGTCAGCATTTAGTCCCAGCAAGATGCATCGTCGTACAACTATAAAGAACAAGCTATTCCTTCATACATGTGGCAATTCAAAGAGCAGCTCCTCTTGTAATTATATTGTCCATAATACTGAGTCTGGGACATCTCTAGGTGGTGCCCATTCCCATGAATATTTGCACATGCTCTAGAAGGTCTCCAAAGAATGCCTCACTTCGCAGCCCTAATTCTGCAGGCAGATTTCCTCAGCAGCTTGGAGAGTGGTTTTGAGAACGCTGTTTTTGTACGGGGTTCTCTCACCTGGAGAGCAGAGGCAACTAAAACCAAACCAAAAACGCCCCAAAGATGCAAATGCTAAACAGCAATTTAGAAAAAGACCCTGAATAAGCATTGCAAAAAGTAGAGAGCCCTAGAGGTGCCAACAAATGCCAGCTATGCAGTTGGTACTGAAGATTATGGCTTTTGTTCCAAGCCATACATTACAGTCCATTTATCAATCTACATTGACTGCTCTCACTCTGAAAACCAGGCTGCAAGACCACACCTATTGAATCACTGGGGATGGGCCCGTCCACACCTAAAGGGCCCTCCCCTTAGCCCAGTGTTTCCCAAACTTTAATAACCTGTGAACCCCTTTCACTAAAATGTTAAGTCTCGCGAACTCCCTCCTAAAAATGAATATTTCCAGGGATTTTCTCCTTTACTGGAGTATAAATTATAAAAGCAGTGATCTTGGAAATATAAAATTTGTTTTATGACATGTTTATTACACGCTATTTATTATTAATTATTATTTATCATTACAGTATTTTTATTACATTATGAAAACGGCAAGATCGCACTTTCGTAGCTTGTATCACTTGAATAAGCCTGTTATAAGACAAGGCTCCTATGTTTCATCAAGGAGTATCAGATGTGAAAGAATGAAGGTATTTAAGTTCCTCCTACACAAGCATTGAGGTCTTGAGGAGTCCAGGCAAACAACGCACGTTACAACAAAGCTTAAACTTGTTCTTCATAATCATTTTAAAAACAATACTAGCTGCCTATTTAATTTTAAAAACAGCAAAAAATATCCACCCCCTTTTCCATTTCTTATAAGGACTCTTGAAGTTTAAATCTTCTCAGTGTGATAGATATGCTTCCTTTGATCTGCTTAGCTCTTGGAAGTCCAGGGGCTCCGGGCTGCTGGCCCCGGGCTGCCCGGGGTCCCCAGGGACAGCTCTTTCTGCCATTAGGGAATTTTTTCCCGAGAACCCCCTGTAACATTTCATGAACCCCCAGGGGTTCACAAACCCCAGTTTGGGAACTACTGCCTTAGCCTAAGGAGAGGAGCCACCAGACCCAGATGTTAAATGATTACAGTGGACAACTAATGAAACAAACAGGGACAGGAGTGAGGGTCACAGGTCCAAAATCTAGGATCCAGAGGAGGACACTGAGCAGAATATCCCAGACAGCGCCCACTTCTCCTCAAAGGCGTCCAGGGAGCCAGTGGACATGGCCTAGAGAAACTCTGCCTGAAGATGCGATTTCAAGAGGGATCGGAAATAGGCCCCACAGTCACAGAGCACCTCACACCCCCTCCAGCGTGCTCCTCCTGGTATGGTTGATGGCCATCTTGGTCAGCACCAGGAGGAGGTGGACGTGGAGATCTCACAACTTAGTGGGGTCATGGATGGGGTATGTGTAAATAAGGGGATGCAGGGAAACGTGCAGCCAGAACTTAAGGAAGAGTTTCTGGAGGAGCCGAAAAAGGGGCTGCAACTGGTGCACTCGAAGTAAACGTGCTCCAGGGTTTCCCTCTAGCTGCAGAAAGGGCAGGTGTCGGGGGAAGTGGTGAACCGCTCCAGGTACGCGCCCATGCTCACGGCTCTGTGATGGAGCAGCCAACTAATACTCCAGTTGAGTCTCAAGAATTGCTCCTGTAGAACAAAACCACCAGGAGATCTAAAAGACTCCGTTTTTGATCACAGTGTAACGTTGGGTTTTGTGCCACCTCCTGCGAGCAGTTCCCATTCCTCCACCATATCAGACATCACCAGCTTGTTACCAGTAACGGTCTTAATACACCATCAGACAGAACTGGCTGTACTCTGAAAAGTGATACTACAAAATGACATCGTCTTGAGCTCTGTTTACTGTCCCTCACTGACTTCCAGACCGAATTCGCTCAGTTTGCAAGTAGATAGGTTTCAACGTCAGCCTTCCAAACTCAGCCTGGGATGTGAAAGTGATGACAAGCCATTTCCTTCTTGCCCATCACCAGTAATGAAGATTACTGCATGCCTAATTACGTACTCTGTTACACATGCACTGCTCCATGCTCTTCAGAGTCCCACCCTCAGGACCTGTGCAACCCTCCCTTTGCTTTCAATGGATGCGGTACTTTTAATCTAAAAGTCTGAAAGCAACCCCGCAAGTGGGGGGAAATGAGCACTTGAGGAGTGGGCCATCCCCAGAAGGCACTGATGTTTTGATTGAAATAAGCAACCAATCTTATCTACATGACAAGCAGGGTTCACGTCATAGCTTGCATGGTGCATTATAGAGCTAATGTCAACTGCAACCCCTTTTAGTTGTCTGTAATTTTGGGGAGGTGAGTCTCTTAGCTCTTCTCACGACCAAAATTTCAAGCTTCCCTTATGGGAACCTTCTAGACTTGGCAGTGAATTTCCCAGCACCGTTGAAAAGAGGGAAGTTGTGCTATTTTTAGCATAAGTCATTCAATGTCTGGAATTTGGTCAAATTAAATGGAGGATTAAATTAACCAGGGATTCAATTAAGGGAATGCTTCGTTTTGCTCTGTTTGTTAACTTTTGTATTTAAAAGTCCCACAAGGCTTTTTGGCCACTTGTAATGCACTGAGGCAGCGGTGAAGGCAGTAGCTTTTTAAAATTTTATTTGGAGAGAGCTCTGGTACAAAATAAATACAAGACTGCAACAGCAATAAAGGCCAGAAAAGCCATTCAATTATTGGGGGGGAGGAAAAAAAAACCCACATAGGGCTCTAAGAAAGTTATAGGGGCTTTATAACACCCCTCCTCCCCCCGTGTCATCTTGGATAGTATTCCTTTAGATATGGATGCCATCTTCAAGCTTGTTAGAGGGAAAATATTCTGCAAGTTAGCTATGCAATGAATTATAAAATACACAGGCCTGGGAACGCTTTGATTTTTCCAGACTTACACGCCATCCATATATATTGCAGCTCTGGGGAACAAAATCTGTGCGCACGTTTGAACAAGATTTGCTGCAGCTGGGAGCTCGCACATGAAAGTTGTGTGATGAAGGGCGCAGATAGACTGATTAAGAGCCCAGAGAACAAAAGCAAACCTTATCACTGCTATTAAAGCTGGACTAACACCGAGCAATCTCTACCCCACAGCTTTCTCGGAAATGCTAACATTTGGGGCTGCTTACTAGCCCATTTATTTTCTCCTGCCCCCCTCCACAGCCCCCACCGAAAATGCTCTTGCCATGGTGCAGTCTTATTTCTCAAAGGCAGAAACACATCTTTAGGGAGGCCTGTATCTAGAAAGGTTTCAGGGAAGGTGAGAAACAGCTTGGTAACAATGCAGCTATTGCTAGATCTACTCCCCGACTCCTTAAATCCCAGCAGAATCCAGCGTCTGTTTTGGTTTTTCTAAATGCTTTGCACAACTCCTGTTAGCAAACAAAAGGCTTTTGAAGACACAGAAGAACCACCTCTGAAAATAGAACTGGACACTTGTGCTATTTGTGAAAAGGACGGTGAGATTGTGCTTGGAATGGAAAGGCCTGACTTTCTAACATGTATTATGCCTAAACCCAGCTGGCCAATGAGTCTAAGGGGACTGGACTTTTCTATCTCCAGACTGCGAGGGAAAAGGATGTTCCGCAAACTTTACTTAAGGGCAGGGACAGACCAATGCTTCTTTCTAGCCTGATTTCCGATTCCTAAGCAGTAAGGAATGAGTGAGAGACGATACACCATGATCTGTGCACCTTAACTGCACTGCTGGTGCAGCACACGGCTTAGAACAAAGCCTTATTGTTGTGAGGTGATTTCGCAATACCCCCCCTTCCTTCCCTGCATTTCATTATCCTGAAGTGGAATTGTCTCAGCCAATCAAAACCCAGGGAATGCTGGAAAAAGTACTGACCCATAACTGTACATTTCTCATTTACAGGATTCCCGGCACTCCAACTGTCTTAGGCTTCTGATTTGCATAATCACTGGTGCACCGTTATTTCTACACCGTAGAGTGCAGGTCTCAGAGCCCAGGGCTACAGACTCAGCCCTCCAGGACTTGTGCTACAGCACTAAAAACAGCAGTGTAGACACTGCGGCTTGGCCTCTGAAGGCCACCCCGCTCCCGAGGCTGCAGAGCTCAAACTCCAGCCCGAGCCGCAACATCTGCCCAGCTGTTCTGAGCACCATGTATGGATCTTTAGTGGTGGTGTGGGCACTGTCTACCTCCAAGTGGGAGGAGACCAAGGTTGAACTGGGTGGGATCAGAAGCTGAGGTGGCCATGTTTGTTGTGGCTATCCACAGACAGATGGGCAGTCCCATCTTAGCATGCAGGTGTGAGAACACTTCAATATTAAAAAAAACACAACAACAACAAAAACCAACAGAAAACAGACCCAACATAAAGGTGCTTCATGGTTAGGAAGTCCTAAAAGTCACGGTGGTTCCAGGGTACAGTTATTTAGCCAAGAATAGAGTTATCTTGCAAACAGGAAGCCTCCCCAGCTACTGCGAAAGTCCTCAAGGAACACTGTGAAAGTCCTCAAGTTTCACCCCACCCCCCAAGGCATTATTTCTCAGAGGAGGGCATAAAAAGTAGTTCTACAAACAACTATCCAGTTGCAACTGTTCGTCATTTCAGAATTATAAGCATTCAAATTACAGCAGCTGGAGCAGGAGCTATTTTTAGTATAGCAATATTTATGTAATTCAAATTCATATTGAGGAAATATACATTTGCTGGCAAAGTGCTGAAGAAAGTGACCAACACATCCAGAGCACAGCATGTTTTGGTGCGGTTTTTTAACCGAGCTGACGTATGTATCTTAGTTTCAGCTTAAGTTATGAACACTACTACAGCCAGGACAGATCGCTTGGGCCCATGTTGTGTGTTGCACACAAGAAAATGGCAGAGAAACTTTCAAACCAATGTGATATGCTAATGAAGGTACACGAGGCTGAGCACGATGTAGACGTAAAGGAGCGGCTAGGTAAAGGAAAGCTAGATGGTATTTAGGTACAGGGTATTAAAAGAAGTTTGTTAGCATGTGTACTCTTAGGTGTTTTTGGAAAGACCGAACGTATTAAAAGCTCTTCCTGACCTCTGGTATTCCAGGGTGTGAACAGGAGATAGGTCAAGTCATTGCTTTCCACAGAACCTCGGGCTATCATCTTGCCAAGAAGCTGAATGAAGACCAAATGAGGGTTGGTGGGGGATGCACTGACTTCCAATGAGATTTAGGTGCCTAACTCACTTTGGAAAAAAAATCTTACCTAGTGCCTAACCTTCTACTCTTAGCTTGCAATTAATTATCGGATAAAACTTGACAGGCAGACTGATCTTTATGGTAGCACATGCCTAGATTAAGTCCAGAAGGGACCATTATGATCATCTAGTCAGCCCTGCAGTATAACGCAGGCAGGCATCACTGTGTGGAATCTTTAGCATTTAGCCCAATAGCTTGGAATTGAAATAACATAGTTTAAAGTGAGACATCCACTGTTGACGTAAAAACTACAAGTGATGGAGAATCCACCACATCTCCTGCTTATCTGTTTCGGTGAGTAAATGCCTCCATGGTTCAAGCGTCAATCTTTATTTTCTACCTCCTGGAACCAAATAGAGTATTTCAAAACTACGCTCTAGTCTCAGACCCTTGGAGTAAGGAGAAGAGATGAGATTGAATCAGTCCTTCCAATCCTTGCGGCAAATGTTCCCCTATTATTAAGGACAGACTTCGCTTTCCTAACCCAAGCATCAAAAGCCAGCTACCACACAAAAGGGGTTTAAAATGAGGGATGCCACTACCCTGAAAGCCAGTCATTTCAAGAGGAAATTAATTTCTTTACTGCTCAAGATTCTTTAAAAAGAGACCAAATACTCCTAGTCACTGCAAACAAAGTCAGCCAGCCTACCACCGTACAAATCACATTAGAGAGATAGAATCTAGTAAATCCTAATCCCCAGAGATACCAGGCATCGTCTAAACTCCTCTTAGGCCCTATTTCACACTTCAGTCTTAGCAATGTGCAGCCACAAAACAGCAAGCTACTGAGGCCTGCTGGAGCCGTTTGTCTGGCAGAGCAGAAGCTGCTGGAGTTTTAAAGACACAAGACCCCTTTTCTAGGAGGCGCAAGGTCCCTCCTATAAATGAATCATCGCCTGTCTGAAGGCCCCGTTGTGAAAACTGATTGCATGGGCACTCTCAGGCCCACATGGATGGCGCCCGACTGCAGAAAGTTTCCCATGTGAATCAGCTTGCAGAACTGGGGCACAAGCAAAGCCAGGGAACTGGAACAGACCATACATGTCCAGCAGAGAGAGTCCCACGATGGCTAGGAACATTCACAGTGCTTGTAAGTTATTCCCAATATGCCTTTTGGGGGGCAGCATTAGGTGATCAGTTCTGTTCTCTCCAATATTTGTGTATCATGAGCGAACGCAGCAGCCAACTGCATGTGAGTACTGCAGTAAGCTGGTCTTCAATTTGTTTAGAGCATTCTTTTAATCTTTAACTCCATCCTGATAATCCACTCCTAACCAGGCTTCTAAAACACAAAACCCTACTTCTTATTTGCTGCTACAGAAAAAAGCCTGATTAATTTTACACACGACTGATTTTAGATTTTTTTTTTTTAAATCTGCTTTATTATCCATGAACCAATTTTCCCTCCAATTCTATATGGAGAAACAGGTGCATTCTACTTGGTTAAAGATGAGACAATAAGTGACTCCATGTTAACCGACAACCACTGAAGTTATTATGGATCAGTGCTCATGGGCTCCCATCCTGCAATGAGCCATAAGTCAGAACACCCAGGGCAAAGGCAGTTTTAAGAGTCCAAATGTATATGAAGCACAGCTACTGTTTTTCTGCCAGAAATTTATTTACACACACACACACACACACACACACACACACACCACTCTTTTGAGGTGGCTGAAATCTCTCAACCACAATCACTTGCTCCGTGGCGGAACGTCGGCTGACAGAGTGGACTCCTAGGATCCTTTAACTCTCCACTCTCCGCCTTTTTCTCGGTCTCTTCCACAGCCAACATCCTCCCTCCTGTTTTCTAGGCAGGAGTTAATGCAGCACTTCTTCAGGCCAGAGGGTTGGACAACCAGCCACTTCCAAGCCAGGTGGGAATTCTGGATGGCAACTGGTGCACTTAGTCTGAGATGCTGTTGCTCCGGTTCAGAAGCCAGCTGAGTTTTTCCTTGCAACATCAGCCGCTACCCCCAGGGGTTAAACACAGACTGCAAACAGGACAGGGAGCGCTCCCCGCATCAGCCACGGAGGAAGGGGAAGTATGGGGAGCCCTCCCCTACTTTCAACAGAGCAGGTGGAGCTGCTTACTTGGATGTCTGGCTACCCCCAGGCTTTACATCTGCTTACTAATGGAGCAGAGTAGGTCTCTTCCCTGAGAGATGTGCTTCCAGCCGATTCACAATCCAACGTCCTTCCCAGGAACGCCACCACGTCCGAGAGGAGAACCCCCCAAAGTGCACATTTCACCAGACTGGCTGCTGCTGTGAAGCAAGAGAGCTGCAACCTCACCCACGCCCACAAACCCATCCACTGGGCCAAGTCCGCAGCCAGCTCCCTCTGCAGGAAGCGCTTATGCAGCAAGAGGCCATTCTTGTTCCTTTCTCTTCTGACATTGCCGTCTGGCACGTCCCCTTTGAACGCATCGTTACCCGAGAGAGCTCTGATCCAGCGCTGTCACTTCTCTGAAGTCAGCAGGAACCCAGGACACTCCGTGCCCTGTAAGGCAGAACCCACCGACGGGAGAATGGCTGCGTCTGAACGAAAGCCACTGACGAGACAGTCAAGCACATCAGAACGAAGCCCTTGGAGTTTCGTTACGTGAGATTCCTGCTGGATCAAAGGGAGCTCGCTGGCGCGGCAGGAGCCCATTAGAGAACAGCCGTCTCATCCTCGGCTTTGCGCATGCAGGGCACTCTTCAAGGCAAAAGCCCCCTGCTGCCACTCCTGCCCCTCCCCAGTGAAACACACACACAGCCCCGCAGCATCACTAATTCCATGATTCCAGCGAGCACACAGGCCGTCTTACTACCTGCCTTTCCTGGGGAAACTCAACCCCCTCCCACTACCGCCAGCGGGTCTCCAAATCGGCAAACTCACCCACGGGCTTCAACCCAAGTGTCCGGACCAAGTGCTCCCTCTGTTACTCAAGATCAACTGGTTTAGCTTCCTTGACCCCCACCCTCTTCTCCAAGAGAAAAAACCTGCACAAAATCCTGTCCCAAAGGCTGGGAGCGCTCCCCAAACATCTCTTCCTCATCCCCTGGGTTATCTTCTAGCAGAAGCAGAAATCAATAACCAGGAAGCCGACATGGGTCACGGCAACAGGCTGGATTCTTCTGGCCTCCCTACTTCTAACATTGTCGTGCAGGTTTCTCAAGGAAAATACCGAGACGGGCTGACTGCTCCTTTGCTGCCTGCCAAACTGGAAGCTCAGTATGAGCCCACAAGCGTTCCCACAACCACAAGCTTGATTCCTCCTCTGCACGCAACAGCTGTTGCGCTAGGCTATGCTTTATGCGTCAACTGGAGTGAGTCATTCCCTCCTGAGCAGAGACCAGCTTCGAGTTCGAGAATGAAGTTCCCTGAAGCCCATTTCTGAACCAATCCCACCCCCCCCAATTTGAATTACGCCCTCATGTAGAGCAGCGTTGGCTTACCAGGCACATGGACAGAGGCTTTCACAAAAGAACAAAGTGCAGCATACATGAGGAAGAATCACAGCCTGAAAACCTATGCATTTTTTTTTTTAAATCTCATTATTTCTGGGGGGCGTGATTGGTGATTTTTGAAAGCTTGGGGCTGACAGTGCTGAAATTATGTTACTTGCTGAAAATTTGATACCAACAGCATTAGAGAGAGGAATTTTGCTCTAAATTTTAAGAAAAAGTGAACACCTCTACAGTTTGCCAGCTTGTCAAAATGCATTAAATATACATTCCTTCCAGGCCTATTGGACTCCCTAGCTGACACATAAGCCTTTGGATTTCATGACATTCAAAATCCAGATGACAAATATTACTCTAATTATGTTGTGTCAATTGCGATGGCCTACACGGGCCCAGAGAGTTCAAGGTTGTACAGTGACAGGGTCATGTTAACACAAGTAAGTGCGGTTCAGGGTTTCCAGTACAGAGACCTTGGCCTGCTTAGTACCATGGCAGATGCACTAGAAAATTCACGCCGAAGTTTGGGAGTTTATTGATCAAGTTACACAAGGAAAAAAGTTATTCTGGAATTGGAAGTGAGTGTTTATACATAACTATCACAAACAGAATTCCTTTTTCAGGGGGAGGATGTCCGTCTCATTTTCTCAAGCACTCCTTCCTGCTGGGGAAGAAAGAACTGAGCTTCAGAATTAACCCTGAGTTATAAAGGAGTCCTTTTCCCTGCCTTTGACAAGACCAACACAAGAGGGAGAAGAGACAGGATAGTAAAAGTGTGGGATGAGGGGGGTTGGGGGAATACAGCTTTTGTTGATGTTCTCAGCATAGAAGGCAGCTAGTCAGTCATAGATGGATGCTATGGACTGGCAGGTTGACCGCGACAGCTGTTGCTCTGAACTCTGGCTCACTTCCCCAGTCTGGGACGTGACCTGGCTGATGCCTCTCCTTTATGGGTCTCTCTCATGCTGGGCAGAGAAGGACGGACTCTCTCATCTTGTGTTCTTGCCATGTGGTACAGCTGGCTTTGGGATCAGGTGAAAAGCCAAGAGAAGTAGAACAGGAGGAAGATAATGGAAAGCAACACATGAGAGGGCAGTAAACAGCAGGCTCTTGCGTGTATCAGGGTGGGTCCTCACTGGAGCAGCAGCGATGGTCAGGTATTCCCACTGGTGCCCGGAGGCCTGGCTCTTTCAGTGATATGATGGTCCTTGAGGCTCACACAGAACAGAGTCTCTGGAGTGAAGTGAAGGCTGGCCGGCCCTCCCCGCCTGTCTGGGAATCCCTCGGTCAGTTCCCCACCCCCTACCCTTTTTAAGGGCCACAAAAAGGGGCGATAGGAAGAATAGCCTATCCTCACACTATCCTGCTCATCCGTCAGGCCTAATCTCCAACACTCCAATTTTAGTCCAAGAAGTGTGGGACTGGAAATCAGTGTTCACCAGACGTGGTCTCACCAGTCTGAGTTGCATCAGTCGGCCTTTTTGTTTGGACTTACCGAGTCATTTGTCTTCTTTAGGTACCTTTCCCCAACAAGATTTGTTAGAAGCGACTGGAATGTTGTATAAGATTTCCTTCACCTTCCCACAGGTGAGCTCACAAGTGGGGTGGGCTTGCCAGGCCCCAGTTACCCTCTTCTATTGGAGTTCATGCCCCTACTGCTTCGGTTTGGTTACCGTTTTCATTGGGATAACCCAAAATTCAGCCCTTCCTAGAACCATTATTTTGAAAAAATAAGTTCCTGAGCATCTTCGTTGGATGATTCACTACTGAACACAGAGCACCAAATTAGTCTTGGTTCATCGCCATGCACGGGCATGGTCTGCGGTGCTCTACATGCCAGCTCCATGCCGATGAGCTGGAAGGGAATTAAACAAATAACCTCATCCCCTTAAAAGAGACCAGCTATCCTCCCCGCCCCCCGGCTCACAGAGGGGACTGGTTGATTTGCATCATGAAATGATGTGAACCATAGAGCTTGTTGGTACAGTTTCAAGATCTGCCACCTTTGGCAGCATCCCTTTAAACAATTTCAAGAGCTCAGAGAATGAGATGAAAACCCGTCAGCTTCTAGACCAATGTTTCAAGGGAAAAGTTACAATTTTTGTTGCATGGTGCCTTGCCATCAGGCATGGGATTCTCCACATTCACTGTACTAATACATCTGCCAAGAACAGCTTTCCACTCAGTTCTTTGGAAGGTTTTGTTTTTTGGTGTGTGTGTGTGGGGGGGTGTTTGTTTGACAAAAACCACACAATTCTCTGCATTTGTATAAAATTTCACTTCACTATCGATCCCTCTAGATAAGAGAGGGCGATCAGAAATTTAAGATCTAGGAGAAGAATCCAGCATTTTTACTGGACTTAAAGTTATCCCCTTGTTAAGCCATCTCTTATTTCCTGGATTTCCTGCTGTCCCCTGCTCAGAAGCACAGAAGGGAAAGGATTACATGATTTACATACAGATGTGACATAACAAAGGGAGATCCTAACCACAGATTCTAAAGGCCCAATTTTCAGTTGTTCAGCACCAGAACTCCAGCTGAAGTCAAGGGGGAGCTGCAGGTGCTCAGTGCCTCTGAAAAAAAAATAAAAATAAACCACCATTTAGATCTTACTCTATGATAGACAGCTAGGAGGGTTCCCCAGATTATGTTTAGCATTCCTCAGATTGCCCGACTAATCCTAGAAAGGGCTGGACATTGACAATAGTAAGTTCCTCTCAGCCACGCAACTTTCTGGGGAGGATGAAGAACATATAAACCTAGCACTGGTCCATAATCCATTTCCTACTTAGCCAAGAGCTTGAAATGACAGGCTGAAACAAAGAAAGGAGAACCAGGAGAGGAATGGTTAACAGACCCAAAGGCAGTGAGAGGTCTGAAGCATTACATCTCTGTATTGTCAGCCCCAATGAGCTTCATTTCTGAGGGCTTTTACTTAGCTTGTCCAGAAATCTTTGTGCCAAATGACTGACCTGGAGCTTGGGTGAGAAAAACAGAGATGGTTCAAACAGACACTTTCCTTATAGAAAGGAATTCTCTCAAGTCACTCTTAGAACTGGATAGAACAGAACGCTCTATGGTTTTTTAAAAAACTGGCATATATTCTTTGCATTTCCTGCTGTTGTCATACTTGTATCTTGGACATCTGCTGCATTAAATAGGATTTTTCTTCCTGTAGCATGCTCAGCATTTCTTTTGCTCTATGCGAGATTTCAGGGCATACTGGACCTTCAGCTATGTTTCAATGCCATATTTTTGGAACGCTCAGCTCCTGGAAAAGCAGTCCAGATGTTTTCCCTCAGGAAGACCAATTATTCTGAGGGCTTTAAGTCCAATTTGTTTCCCCAATATCTTCAGTCTGTTTAGCATGTTATTTGCTTTAATGAAGGCGACAGAGAGACTTCAGCTCTCAAGTCCCGTCTCAAATGTTCTGTCAGCACTCTGTCCCACTAACTTGGCCTCTATGTCAATAAATTGGTCATCCGGGGCCTGAGTTGTCAAACTTAGTAACTGGAGATGCAGTAGCAGCCTGGACCCCTCATGTTTGCTTCAGTTTCAGACAGAATTCCCTGGAGAGTGGCAGGGCCCCAGCACTCCCACAGCTCCCAAAGATGGCTGCTCTGGATTTCTCCCCGTGTCTTTCAGCCTTTAGAATCTCGATCCTGGCCTCTCTCATTGTTGATGTTGTGCGTTAACAATGGGGGGGAGGGATAGCTCAGTGGTTTGAGCATTGGCCTGCTAAACCCAGGGTTGTGAGTTGAATCCTTGAGGGGGCCACTTGGGGATCTGGGGCCAAAATCAGTACTTGGTCCTGCTAGTGAAGGCAGGGGGCTGGACTCTATGACCTTTCAAGGTCCCTTCCAGTTCTAGGAGATGGGATGGGATGGGATGGGATATCTCCATTATCCCTTACAAAAATCTCTGCAAACAAGCTTAACCTCGAAATGGGCAGATGTTTAAGTTTACTAGGGAACTAATACCCCCTTACACAGGGATAGGTGTCTTCTCTCACAGTCTGCTGGTTCTTCCCCAGAGGGTCCAAACTTCCCAGCTCACCGAGTGGGATCCCCGATTTTTCCATCTTCTATTGCCAGTTACCATTTTCCACCTCATCTCCCTCCCACCCGCCACTAGACTGGGGCACTAGCTTTACAGGAAAGGAGGAATAAGTCTTCACCAGGCCTGTGATGCTGCTTTAGCCAGCCGCTAGGAGTTAAGGAAAAATTAAGAGTGCATTTTCCATTCCAGGACTGAAACTGCCACCTGTACCACAGCCTAGGAAGCAAGTCACCCAGCAGCTGTCTGTTGGTCCCACGTCTTCTGTGCCACAATGAACTTGTAGCAACTGAATCTCAGGGAAAGAAATTGCCCAAAGAGGTGTGGGTTTGCAAGTCCCTGTGCCACAGCAATGCTAGGAAACTAACAGGGCTCCCCACACATTTTTTACATCTTTCACAAGGAAAACGCAAGGGATTCAAACTACTGCATTAACGTATGGGAGATACCTAACTCCCACCAGAACTTAGCTAGCAATGACCGCTGCCCTGGCAAGCGGATTGTTATACTCAGAGCTAGTAGCAATAAGAGACGCCTTCCTTCAAACTAAGAGGACACAAACTGAAAGCTAGTCATATTTCTGTCACTCAAAAAGTGTCATTTAAGGCTGAGACCTTAAGAATTAAACAGCATATTACAGCTTGTTACATAGAACAGGTTTTCTTCAGAAAGCATTAAGCCAAGCCTGCACTGTTGGGATTCCTTTCTTGTGTTCGCTAGATTAATTACTCAGACATTACAACTAGCAAAACTCCTGTGTGGTGCAGAGATCCGTTTCTCTGCCCCAGCGATGTGCACAGCTACAAAACCACCACATGGAGCTGCAATCTGGGTTTGCACACTTGACCTTTCCTGCTGCAATCAGACCACGCGGAATAATCATCCAGCAAGCCGAGGTCATGGGCCTAATCCTCATGATATAATTTCTCGCAGAAGGCAGCAGCAGAACCAGCTCAGACTATAGAGCGTGACAATTTTTGTTGTTCATTTAAAAATTCATCTCAGCTTTTCTGGGCACACCTGGTCACTTCCTTTCAGGCTCCTGTGAAGAACTAGACAATGAACCTAGCATTCATCACACTGAAGTTACACAACGCCTGTTGAAGGACACCAGGGAGTAGACAGGATATAGAGTCATTACATGCTGGCGTCCCATGTAAGTGCACCATCTTCATGCTCTCCACCAACATGCATAGTGCTGGCTATATTCTCCATCCATCCCTCCCTCCCTCCCCCACCCCATCTTTTGCCTGGTCTACACTGGGGGGGGGGGGGGGGGAGTCGATGTAAGATACGCAACTTCAGCTATGGGAATACCGTAGCTGAAGTCGCTGTATCTTATTCCAACTTACCTCCCGTCCTCACGGCGCAGGATCAACGGCCGCGGCTCTCCCGTCAACTCCGCTACCGACACTCACTCCGGTGGAGTTCCGGAGTTGACGGGGAGCGCGTTCGGGGATCGATATATCGCGTCTCTGAGACGCAATATATCGATCCCCGATAAATTGATCGCTACCCGCCGATACGGCGGGTAGTCTGGACGTACCCTTAATGATCACTCAAATGACGCAAGGAACTGGCTTGCTTTTTGTGGTGGGGGGCGGGGGCAAAGACTTGAAGTGCCTCTATTTGCAATGTGAAATTAGCTAGGTTGTTCTATTCAGTTAAAAAAATTTCAAATTATCAGTGTCAATATTAAAGTAGCCTGTAGAGGCTGAAACTAAGATCAGAGCCCCACTGTGGCAGGTAACAAGACCCAGTCCCTGCCCTGAAAAGCTCACGAGCTAAATAGAAGAGACAGAAGTGAGAAGGAACAGGAAGTATCATCCCCATTCCACAACTGGGAAACTGAACCACAGAGACATTAAGAGACTTTGATCCACATCTCCCAAGTCCCAGTCCAGCGCCTAAACCATACGACCATCAGCTTTCTCCCTAACTTATTAAATGGAGTAATTTTACCGTCTCACCCGCCTTCACTAAAAGGAGAGGACAGCGGTACACAGCCGTGCAGATCTCTTTTCACCCAGTGAGGGCTGGTTATCACACCATCACCCAAAACCAATGTCAGCATTTCTCCAAAGTTCAGGAGTTTGGAAGGCCCATCTTAATTGAACAGCTACGGATTCATCAGTTTGTCTGTACTTGTTTCTGTGAGGCTCCTAAAACACTGGGGCATATACAACACAAGGGGTTACTAAGGGAGGTTGTGGTATCCCCATCAGTGGAGGTTTCTAAGAAGAGGTTAGACAAACACCTGTCAGGGATGGTCTAGGTAGACTTGGTCCTGCCTTAGCATAGTGGGCAGGGCTAGATGACCTCACAGTCCCTTCCAGCCCAACATTTCTTGCTGAGTTCTGAGACGCAGGGATTCCAGAAGTCCTCATGCCTGTCCAGGCATCTAGACCATGGTGAGAAATGGCATATAAATGCCCAAAAAAATGCGCATAAAACCAAACACATTTTCTACCATCGATCAGAATTCTCCCCTCCTCCACTTCCAGGAGGTTCTTAAAAGGAAAGTTCTGCCAAAGGAACACGAGAAAAGCCTCTGCCTCAGTCAGCCCCAGCACTTGTATCCACGTCTCTCTCTAAATGCTGCTGGGGTCCTCTTCTCTCAAGCACAGAAAAGGTTTCTTCAAGCCCGTTAAGAGAAACGTTACCTGGTTCTTGGAAGTCATCCTCGTTCGATAAGGTTCGGGATAAGATAAGGATCAGCGCTTCTTTAAACTGGTCAAAGTGGACCTTGAAAGAGAGAAAGACAAATAAATAAGTCAACCAGCACAGAGCCTTTAACAAGGGCAAGGAAATCCTGGGTAAAAGTCTGAAGTGATACTGCATGACTCACTCAAGGGAGTCTGTTTAAGCAGATGGCGCTCCATACGTACCCAGGCCACTTCTTTGAATGCACAGATTTGTTTAAAACCAAAACCTATTGCAAAAGTCTCAAATGAGTCTCAACATGAAGAGACATCCCTTACTTATGTGAATGGCAAACAATGCCTAGAGTACAGCTGTGTGACAGGAAAACCATTTTGATGCATCAGGTGGATTCTTCTGTAGACCAGGGATCATAATGGTGCTTCCTACCAAACCGCTCGCAGATCAGTGACCCCCAGAGCATCTTTCACAACATAAGGCATAGGGCAGTGTCAGAGCACCAACACTGCCTGCTAGATTAGCCCCATATAGAGTCTTTAGACATAACCTCTAGCTCAGCACCTTGCCCAACCCAGTCACTTCTCAGTACCCGGTACAGCAGCTTCATTTCTCTTAGTATTTGAAGTGTAGTGTCTACACTACACAGCTTTTAGCGACATGGCTGTGTCGCTACAGCCGTGCCGCTAGAAGTCGTGCAGCGTAGCCGGTGTTTGTCGGCACTCCTGCCAACAAACAACTTCCACACCCAACGAGCGGCGTTTGTGTTGTCAGCAGGAGAGCGCTCCTTCCGACAACGCGCTGTTCACACTGGCACTTGTCACGGCAAAACTTGTGTCTTTCGTGGAGGGGGTTTAACACCTCTGAAAGACAAAAGTTTTGTTGTTCAATTGCCAGTGTAGACATTAGTGTTTAAGAAAATGCTACAATCGTCTTCTCTTCCTTCCCAGTCTAAGACAGACAGCCTGGGTTATTTGTAGGGTGTTTCTCCGAGTGTCAACACACTGAGGGGAAGCGAAGCAGAGCTGACAAAATTGTTTTGGTGAATAGTAACATCACTGAAAAAAATTCATATTTTGGCCAAAAAAAATGGGGGAGGGGGGATTGGAAACATCAAAATGGTTTGTCTCAAATCAACATTTCATTTCAAATTGACCCAAACAAAAGTTCCATTTTTTTTTTTTTTTTTGTAAAAAAGTTCAGTTTTTTTTTTAAACTGATGATTTTTTCCCCTGGATTTTTGGGGTCAGCCACTGAACCAAAAAGCACCAGCTAGTCACTGAGCTCTAACGCTAAGTACTAGCTGAACATTTTCCACTGAGCTCTGACAGTGGCAAGACTTACGGTCTCTCCTCCTGGAGGAGGGAGCTGGTTGGTCTAGGCCCGGCTCCTGTGAACGTTCTGCCTGCGGCACTCAGAGGCCTCCCCTTGCCGGCTGAGTGACAGTTCCAGTGAAACACAGAGGTACTAGTGGGAAAGGTGAGGTGATCTCGAGTACCTAGGTCCAATCCCATGGAGGGCTCCGATACCAGGGCTGGGACGTATAATTGGATGCTGTATTCACTGAGGAGCTAGAGTAGGGAGCAGAACACTGAGCTGATGCGATCCCAGAGGTCGGTGTTGCTAAGCAAACCACTGCTGCATTTTGGAACAGTTCTGAGCTTTTTCAGAGCACACCGCTTAACCAAGCCTGAAGTACTATCACTGCTCCTGCATCACCCCAAGAGGAGACCTGCTCCCAGGTCACCCACGATTCATAGAAAACTCACCACCCTCACCATGGGGGTTAGCTGGTGGCAACGACAGACTCCCCTTTTACATCGATTCCTGAGAATGCCAGAAAGCAGCTCAGTTACCCAGTGAAGGAAAGAATTTGAACACTGAACTACATGCAGAATCATGACTTAAGAACAGTTAGCTAGAAGAGACCTGTCCAATCCCCTGGACAGGGCAGAGCATGGTGTGGTCGAGTACTCTGACCAAACTAGTTTTAAGTTTCTTGCTAAGCTGTTTTGTGAAACGTTTGAGTGAATGAACATTTCGTTAGCTGGAGATGTCTGGTTTGATGGTCCACAGTGAAATAGTAGCCATATGGTGACGAGTGACATAGAAATGCTTATAAATAGCTGTAATTAAGCTTCAGAACACCCATTGAAACAAATAGGGGAATTTCACACCTTTTGGCACTAGTGTCTTGAGCCTGCATCCTGACAGACTGAAACAGCAGTGCATTAGTTTATACTTTCAAGGTCATCTACAGGACTAGAAGTCTTGGGTTCTAAATATGGAAGAGGGAGGATAGATCCCCACAAGAGATTTGAATCCATGCATTTCTGTCGTCCTGGCCTTTCTGCATCGCCTGTAAGAAGCACTGTTGCTTTACTGCCATTAACAGTAATGTGGCAGGGACACAGCCTCATTTGTAGAAGCATATTTCTGAATGCCAACAATTCCAGACACCCAGGCTGTATAGCTGCCCCCAGTTTGCACAGCGAGCCAGAAAAAGAAAATGACAGGACAAGGGGTGAAGCTATTTAACGTGGCTCAATTGCAAGCCACGGCTAACCTCAGGGATTTCCCTTTCAGCCAGACGAATCAGAATAGAATTCTCAGCGTTGTACAAGATTTGGTTTATTTTTTTTCTTCCTGAAAAATATCCTGTGCTAGTGGCACTAACTGCCGAGGCCTTGTCTACACTAGCAGATTTGGGGGCCATAAATACACTACTGGTGCAAGTGCACCAGTGGTGGAAGCTCTAGTATGCGGGACCAAGCTGATAACTACCACTGGTGGGACTGTCCAGAGAGTGAATTATAGCTAAGTTCCGCTAGTTTGCGCAGTCGTACAGTGTTAACACGCCTGCCTAACCAGACAAGCCATCTTTCCTGACAAAGGGATGCGGTTTTTTACTTTGGGTTAACCTAAGCACGTGACCTATCCTGAGGTAAATAGTGAAGATGAAGCACTTTAGTTTAAACCATGAGGTAAACTAGCTGAGGTCAACACTACGCCCCCATCTAGCTCCACTGAAGTAAAAACTACAGAGCCTTGTCCGCACTGTATTTTTAACCTCAGGACAGCTGACACATGTTAGTTACACTGAGGATAAAAAATCCCGCACCTTTATTAGCAGTGAATGACAAGGCCAGAGAGAGAGAGAGATTTCTCCTTATCCCAGGGCAGATCACAGAGCATCCAGACAGCTACGCAAGAGTAACAATATGCAGATTGCTGTACATGCACACTGCTGCTCAGGAACAGAATCAGCTCATCTGCTAGCATAAATGAATTCTGGACTCAACGGTTCAAGCTATGCAAATCACCACTAGATTTTTAAACATATGCACAAGAAGTAATTAAACAGAGTTAGATACATGTTCCGTAAAGAAACTTGTTAGAGACTACTTCATCTGAATACTAATTGCCGCCATTCATTCTACATAGATTTCAAAATGCTGGTGTACTTCAAAGGGCAGTTTACAGGGATGGGAGAATTTGCCTGATTAAAAAAAAAAAAAAAAACTTGACATTTAAACTAAATGAGCATGAATAAAAGATGAAGGAGTTAGATTAACAGTTCCCCCCTGCATCATCTTCTCTAGGATGTGTTGGGGGGGTGGGGGGGGGAGGAGGTGAGGTTTCAGATTCAGCACTAGGAAACTGGCCCAGTAATAACAACGGGGTACTCTAAGTCAGTGCTGAATATATTAGCAGTTAAACCATTTTCAGCACCGGTTCAGAGGACCTACCGCTGACAGCTGGCAGCATTAAATCAACGTCCCAGTGTAGTTGGGGCCGCGGACGGGGTCGAAGGAGTCACTTGGTCTTGTTTCACATCCCCCACCACATTCCTTGTAATTTTCTCTCCAAGCGGAGAATGGTGTAAAGCGCTGGGTGATGAAGGCGGCAAGTCCTAGCAGTCGGAGCCACCAGCTCACTTTGCCCGAAGTACCAGTGCTTAAGAACCTTAGCACCCAAAACAATTTAGCCAGCTGACTGCCAAAGTTATCAATCAATCAGTGCCCCAAAGGGCTGACTAAAGCCAACTGGGCAAATTCAGGGGTGTAAGTTACATATAATCTACTTTAGTTAATGAGTGGTTGAGCAAGGTGCTAAAATACTATTAGACATGACTTCTAAGCATCACTCGCATGGGCTTGCTGCTTAATTTAGTTAGTGGATTATTCCTACTGTACTATACGGAACAAACTCCAGCTACTTGTAAATTGCTGGCGACTATTTATGTGTGATGAGAAACACGTAAAAAAAAGGGGGGGGGGGTCTGTTCTCCCATCAGTGTGCGAGGGATACAACCAATAACTAGTGGGAATTATTCAGATACCTCTCTTAGCAGAGAGGCAAAGAATAACCCCTTAAGTACTCAAGAGTAGATATGTATAGCTAGCGAATGGGGGGGCGGGGGGGCGTATTAGTATATTGTTCTCACCTAACAGAGTGCTCATTGTTTTGAAGGAAGCTGGTGCACAATATATCAATGCTAAAGGCTTAAAGAGATATTTCCTGCCAAGTCAGAGTTTGCTATGCAATTGAATGAGTTTTACAAGCAGTGTTAAGGAAGGGGAAGGAGAGGGCAGGGAGGGGAGAGTAGAACCAGTGCGTTTCCCTTGGTGTTTAACTCTAGCCAAACAGCTGCACACGGGACAGATGGCTCATTTTTATCACACGAAGCAATTTCACCATGACCGCTTCAAGCAGAATCCAAAGGAGATTAGTCTTCAGGGAAGAAGCTGATAGTAGTCTTAAAAAATTAACATTGCAATCAGCTATGCAATGGGATTAAAAATGCAAATAATTAGTCCTACAATACATCACTGCAAGTTACAACAATAGTGTGTTTAGCAGTGAGACAAGAACCCCGGGGAACTTGAGAAAACGTACAGGTGCCCTGCCCAAAATGGAGACTATGAAGGAAATGACAACAAAAATACAAGTCGTCACATTGGAAAAGGGCTGGGAGGCCTCTCATGAGGAATACAATTTGGCATGTGATCTCTGAACGCTAAGATTTAGCTGCTAGAGGGACACAGTCAACTGAAAGAGTGAACATGTGAGGGTTGGTTTGTTTTTTAAACCTGCTTCTGTCATACAGTAAAAATCATTAAAACCAAAGACTGGGGGGGGGGGGAAGAGAAAGAGGGGAGGAAGTATTCTTTTGTTGTTTATATTGCACATTTGATCTTGGCTGTCCAAAGAAAATGATGAAAGAGACCTTATGTTTGTATGAGTCTTTCACAAAAAATATCATTTAAGTCTGGAGAAAATGCAATTGCTAAAAGTAAAAAAGGAACACACTCAGAGAACTGACCAGGGGACCCCCAGACAGCCTGCACCTCAAACTCAAAATTACAGTTTTAAAAGCTAGTTGTCCCTTTACAAAGATCCTCAAGCAATGGCTATTGTCACCATGCTATTTCTTTACTGACACGTTCATTTCCCAGCCTTTTTTACAGGCCCATGGAGGTACAGTACACAGAGATTTGAAAACGCTTGTCAAGATATGGAAGTGGAGATACTGTTCTATCAGACAGACAATCTGCAATACAGCAAAGCCTGTACAAATACACTAGCACAGCTATTGAACATACAGGAGAACCTCAGAGTTATGAACTGACCAGTCAACCACACAGCTCATTTGGAACTGGAAGTACACAATCAGGCAACAGAAGAAACAAAAAAACAGTACAGTCCTGCATTAAACTTAAACTACAAAAAAAATCAAGGGAAAGCAGCATTTTTCTCCTGCATAGTAAAGTTTCAAAGCTGTATTAAGTCAATGTTCAGTTGTAAACTTTTGAAAGAGCCACCAGAACGTTTTGTTCAGAATTACAAACATTTCAGAGTTACGAACATCCTCCATTCCTGAGGTTTTCGTAATTCTGAGGTTCGACTGCAGCTCCATTTACCTCAACTTCTGAAAAACAGTCTTAGAAACTCAAGATCAAAAAAACTCCTAAGCCCCTTCAAAACAGAAGGAAGAGAGCACCGTGGTGAAATAGTTACAGCAGATGTAAAGTTTAATGCTCTTGATGACTGAATTAACGGGAGCCCAAATGACATTTCAGAATCTAGCAATTGGCAGAGCTCTCAAGTTTGTAGGTCCCATGTGCTGTTGGTACAGCATTTACTACAAAGCTCCTAATGCATAACAAACAGGAAATAAAATGGAGTAGAATGACACAGCATTAGTTCTGTATGGCATTAGCAACCCAGTGGCCCATTGTGCTAGATGCTGCTACAAACAGGTAGGGAGGAAAGGTCCCAGTCCCAAAGCTTTACAATTATTGCTACTATTTAGCAGATTTAGGCTACTGGGGGGGGGGGGGGGGGAAGTTGGGTTTGGTGCACTATTTACGATAGCCTTGCAAAATGATCCTGGGGATTTCTCATCCCATGCACACAATCTACTCACCACGTCCTCACAAGGAAGAGGAAGACAAAGACTAAATTATATTGTACTCACCCACTGAATAAGGCATCTTGTCCCAGGTGAGAAGAATTATCCAAGTACAAGTAAATCAACAGACAATATGTACATAGATAGGATGGCTCAGTTTCCCCACAGTGATCAGAGGCTAATTGAACTGCAGGTTGCAGCATTTTCCTGACAGTGTTTAGAAATCCTGAGACCCATTTTTAGAAGGAAGCTTCCTATAAACTAGCACCCTTATCAGCACTAGAAAGAAAAAAACAGAATCGTAGCAAGGGCCTAGAAGGGCCCCTGCGCTGGTGTGTGTGTCAAACTATTCATTATTTTCACTATTCGCCTCAACACAAGCCAAATCAACACTCTTCAAGTTACCTCTCCCATGAGAGAATCTGGTACCAGCTTCTTATATTTCCCTTTCCTTGTTCTTCATAGAAGATTCTCGACTTGAAGTCATAATCCTCTGTTTGTGAATTCATTCCCACAGCAACCAACCATCCTGTCACAGACCGAGAACGACCTCAGGTGGAGAATAAACTGGGAGAGATGAATTCTTAAACAGCCCATTTTATATGCACACACAAAAAATTACAGAATGGAAGAGAGATACAGAATGTTAGCGTGGCAGACTTCGCTAAGAGATTTCAGGGAGGCAGCTGGCAGCCCTTTAAAGGTGCTCTCTGTGCATGTTTGCCGGTTTGCTTTTTACATCAGGCGTATCTGTCTGAAACCCGACCTCTTCCAGCTTCTCCCGAAGAAGGCCACAAGAGAGTCTTCAGCCTTGTCTACACCAGAGTTTTAACCACTGGCATCACTACAGGATTCAATCTGCATTAAATCCAGGTACAGTTTACACGAGTACAGCACATCAGCACTATGGGTCACATGGGTGTATCAACCTCAATGGCTACGAACCCCAGTTTAGACCAGGCCAGGCCACCCACCCATCTCCACTAGGTATTGGCACAGCGTAAGCTGTATGCTGTTTAATACGTGTCTCTATAATGTGCTGGATACTTGGACTGCCGGAGCCTCAATACTCCCCAGAAACAGGGGCTGGGACAGCCAGAGGTTTTAGCCTCCTGCGATGGAACCAACCCAGTCCTCCCAATACCAAAGTCCTCCCATCAAAGAGAAGTCAGGATCAGCAGGAAAGAGCCAGGAGGCTGTCTTTATACAGCATGAAGGAACAGCATAGAGCACTACCAGAAACAGACTCTCCTTGGTAGTTCTTTAAACTTAAGATTCTTGGGATGGAAACTTTGGTTTTGTCTCCTTTTGTTGAAAATCAAATCGAAAGACAAGTTTCCTTAAAGAGCTAGTTTTATCATTGAGGCCATAGAGGAAAGTTATCGACAGCATTAAATGCTGACTAGATGCAAGGAATCGCTATTGAGATCTGTATGAACCTATGTAGCTGTAAAACTAAACTGATCCTTCACAAGCAGCAAACATTCAGCTATTACAGTTCAGCATAAAGCTTCTGCCATCTGAAAGGAACTAGGTAAAATACATTCCAATGGCTACATGGTCTAGCCTCACATTTCAACTCTAAGGCAGGGACCAGGTCTCCTTGTTTTGGGAGGCACCTAGTACATTTTCAGTGTGGCTGAACTAGAAGCACAACTGATGCAAAAGTCACACGAACACTAATTTTTTTATTCCCTACTGAGCATTTATGATGCAAGAACCATGGTTAACTGTTAAAGTCCAGAAAATAGACGGAAATGTAGAAGCACCCTGGCTACTGTATTTCAAAAGGCACGATGAAATGCACCCCACAGAGGAATTTGAAGGGTTATTTTGACCACTGCCTTAGTACACAATGGAGATAAGAAAGGCTAGAGAGAGTTGGGTTAGTCCTACTGCAAGACAAACTATCGGATTTCTATAACCAAGACATACCGGGAAGGTAGAGTGGATTGGTTAATCCTTAGAGTTTTATGCACAGAAAGTGGTATGTTAGCTTAATTCAAACTGACATGATTCCAGATAACCACCAAGTACATCAGAAGCAGTGTATGTTGTATGCATTGCTATATAACTTTCATCACCGGGGCACTGGGCAAATACCATACTACATGCCGCGACTTCGTGTATTCATTATTCATAGGCAACCATCAAATACAAAAGCTTGCACATGACTTGCCGAGTTGCAACTGCTTAGACACGTCAGTTCATTTCTCCCCCACCGCACAAGTGTCCTTTAAAACAAGGTTGCTTTTTAAATACACAAAACAAAAGCCACTCATAGTGTGGAGAGTAACCATCTCCAGGAACTAGATTGGTGCTGATGGAACAGACCTCCATTAGGGAGCAGCGTGTTTACTGCCAGTCTCTTGACAACCTCCCTAGGAAGCCCAAAGGATTTGATAACCATGAAATCAGGTTCATACTCAGGCATGGACCATTGATGCCACTAGCAAGTGGGGTAAGCGGGGAGGCATGAGGAGAGGCTGAAGACAGAGATTATTAGAACTCTCATTAAGACACGAGACTATAACATAACTGTTCCCAAAGCCAAAAACCCCCCAAAAAACATGGTCATCGCCTCAGGAAAGCTTTAGGAGATTAAGCACGTTGTGGTAACTATGCAAGAGTGATTCAGTCCTCATGACATTCTTTAATAGCAGCCTCTTCTTTTCTTTAGGCTGAGCGTTTCCAACGTTTCCTTTTTACCTTGTCCCTGTTACTCTCCAAGTGGGCATCTGACAAGGGACTTGGTTCTAGCTTTACAGCTAGCATAGCTGGTCAAATTCCCTGGCAAAATTCAAGCAACCAGGCTTTTGAGGCACCCCTTATTCCCCACCCCCGTCTGCTCTCATGTTCCGCAGCAAAGCCGGATGATCGCGTCTGAACGGAAAAAGTTCGAGCTGGTGTGGAAAGTAACTAACTAGTATTCAAGCAAATGCCATGCTGCTATTTGGAAAGGTCAGAAGTCTCCTCTTGTATCCATTAATGCTTCCCTGCCAGCAAGTCCCATCAGCAAGAGAATCTCAACCCAAGGCGGAGGAAGTTTCTTTTTTACAAAGTTATTTTGTCTGAGGGAGATTAGGTTTGGTGAGAAATTCGCAGGTCAAATTATTGCGCTTGCCCTAGTCTGAAGCAGAGGAAACTTGGCCCTAGCTTCCTCTGTTTTCCTGATTTTAAGGAGTTTTATGAAACAAAGGCTTTCAGCGCCGAAGCCCTTCATTTTCAGGGGCAGGCGTCTTGTGCAATAGGATACAGCCCAGCAACACGTGACATTTGTTTTAAGTTTGAAAGTCCCATGATGCACCTGGTTCACACTGAGCAACAGGCTGATCTTGAAGTCTATAAAGCAACCATCACACCCTAATGCTGCTTTAAAAACAGGTGCATTCACTTGCACCACCGTTATCCAGACAAGCTGGTACTAAATCTGGTACACAGTATCACTGTACACAGATTCTGTGAGCTAGCAAGAGGGAAGCTCGGCTGTGGCGAACAATTCACAGACCACAGCTGCTCCTCCACATAATCCACCCGCTCAGGAGTCACAGCAGTGTATTCTGGTTACATCAGAGGAAATCCCATGCTCTCTGTAGAGTGGGAGGATACAGTGGACTGTAAATGTAAAAGATCAAAGTCATGTCTGAAACTAGCCTCAGTTTTAAGAATTCTATAATAATTGAGGCCATTAGACAAAGACTGAACACCCCCTCCCCGCTATCTGGAAGGCCGCTGGAGCACAAAGTCACAGGATTTCTTCTTACCACCACCCCATGGAAGAAATAAAGGGAAAATACTTTAAACACAAACAGTATCAAAACTGAAACAAAGCCAGATCACTTGCATGGAAAGTTAATGAACACCTGTAGAACCAATGATGGCCCGTTTCCAAGCCTGCTGCCAGGAGTATATTTGGACAGAGTGTCATAAGGGCCGGTCTAAATGTGGCACCCATTTAACTAGACGTGTTGATGTCGCCCCAACTGAGTTATACCGGTGCAACTTTATGTGTGTGGACACACTTACATCAGTTTAAATCTGGTTTATATCTGTTATTTAACAGGCATAAGCTAAATTGATGCACCACCTTACATCAGATGAAAACAGGTTTAAACGAGTGTAAGAGTGTACCAAACAAAGCTGCACCAGTTTAATTAAATCAGGGCAACATCCGAGTTAAAGGCAGTTTGTGTGTAAACAAACCCCCTTAGTTGAGTGCAATAGTTGAAGCAGAAGTCACTCCGCTCTGCATCGGAAAGGAAGTGACTCTAGCCCAAAGACTCAGTGTGACTGACTTCCTTAAAGTCTTAAGAAATGCATCCATTAGCAATAGTTTTCTTCCTCACTGTCACGAATTCCTCTTTCAGCAACTGCTCTGTGCGCTTGTTTCAGTTCAAGTGAAAGCCATAGGGAAAAGAAGGCTATTTTCTTACGGTAAAGATTACACCCGAATTGAGTCACTCTTGGCTTCTGCTTACAAGCAGCTGAGAGGAGAGTCACTGTATAAGGGTCATTACCTTTTACAGCAGAGGAGATAAGCAGCCTCCTACCTTCACCTAGCAACATCAGCACGGTTACATCTTCACAAACCCCTCGTGTGCATACGCTGCATCTCAGTTGGGTAACACACCAGCGCAAGCCCTGCTGTGCCCTGGTGCACCGTATCTACGTTAGGGTTTGGTGCCAGTGTAACCAGTTACCCCATTGTGGGTTGCCCTAGCCTAGAAACAGCCTAGGTCAGGCCATTAGCCTAGAACAGGGAGCACTGAGAGAAGTCCTGCAAAATACAGTTTGCAGGGAAAAGCAGCTTTATTGATGAGTGCTCTTTTTGCCTCTTCCCTTGCAAGAAGTCACAGAAGCTGTTAATTTACAGTAACGACCGGGATTCTGAATTAAATAACCAAAAGTTCCCATGTGCTCCCACTGAGATGCAACAATCAGGGCACGCCCCACATTTTCATTATCCCCCTTTGCTAGACAGTTGCATGAGGTAGGATGTGCTTGTTGGCTTTGGCAGGGGCACATGGCCTCTGCCACTTACTCCCTCCATAGTCAGTCGGCCTTACCCTGCCAAGAAGGTTGCCTTGCAGAAGCGTCTGTTGCAGCGCTCCAGGAGCCACTTCCTCCAGATGTAACACGTGACACAGATCGGTCAGCTCCTCCTGCCCAAGGGATCCAGTGCCCGTGCTGTCAAAGCTGTCGAAGAGCTCCTTGAGACGGGCTTCATACTGGTCCTGCTCGGCTTCATCCATCCCATCACCCACCTCGCTCACCTGCTGGGAGGAAGAGACATTGGATGGTTACACTGATGAAGGGCTTTACTGGACATGCTTTTGCACGCTGAGTGATGCAGGCAATTGCACAGTAAACAGTTTCACCAGCAGTGCCGAGTGAGAAGTGTAGCAATCCAAGCGCTGACGTGAAACCAGGCTAAAATGCCAGAGAGGAGAAACAAATCAACTGCCCCTACTGGGCGAAAGAACATGCTACTTGGCTGCCTCTGGGCCTCTGCACTGAGGACTTTTCAGAAGCTCTAATACATCTTGGCTTTACTGAATTCCACAGCCCTGCAACAGAGAAGAACTTTCTCTCACCCACGCATGTTACCTGCGGCAACACTCAATCTGCATCAATAGAGGTTGATGCTGAAGGAAAAACACAACGACCTTTAGACAATCAAAAATCAGCTATTACCACCCACGCTCCCTATTGTTTTGAACTGGGTGAAAACAGAGAGCGCTCCCTGATTCTAGCAAAGATTTAGGAAAAACTAGTCAGGTCCTGGGATTTCCTGCTAGAATGATTTCTTCTGGGATTCTGAATCCATCAAGGTGGTGATGAGTTTTAGTTCTTTCTCAGAGATACTTTTTTCCCCATTTCAATTAAGAAAAAAATGAGGGCGGTTGATTAATCACAGTTAACTCACGCGATTAACTCAAAAAAATTAATCGCGATTAAAAAATTTTATTGCAATTAATCGCGGTTTTAATCGCACTGCAAAACAAGAGACTACCAATTGAAATTTATTAAATATTTTGGATGTTTTTCTACATTTTCATATATATCTTGTATTGTGTTGTAATTGAAATCAAAGTGTATATTTTGATTACAAATATTTGCACTGAAAAATGATAAACAGAAGAAATAGTATTTTTCAATTCACCTCATACAAGTACTGTAGTGCAATCTCTTTGTCCTGAAAGTGCAACTTACAAATGTAGATTTTTTATTTTTTTTTGCTATAAAACTGCTCTCAAAAACAAAACAATGTAAAACTTCAGAGCCTACACGTCCACTCAGTCCTACTTCTCATTCAGCCAATCGCTAAGACAAACAAGGTTGGTTACATTTACAGGAGATAATGCTGCCCTCTTATTACAATGTCACCAGAAAGTGAGAACAGGCATTTGCATGGCACTTTTGTAGCCAGCATTGCAAGATACAATTGCATTACAGTACTTGTATTAGGTGAATTGGAAAATACTATTTCTTTTGTCTTTTTACAGTGCAAACACTTGTAATCAAAAATAAATATAAAGTGAGCACTGTACACTTTGTAATCTGTGTTGTAATTGAAATCAATATATTTGAAAATGTAGAAAACATCCAAAAATTGAAATAAATGGTATTCTATTCTTGTTTAACAGTGCGATTAATGGCGATTAATTTTTTTAAATCGCTTGACAGCCCTAAAAAAATCCTACTTGGCCACTATTCGAGTCTCAGGAAGCTCTGAAGCCCAGTGATTAAATGGACAGCAGAAGGCAATTCTCATGCAAGCCTGTTTCAAGTTTTCAGATCAATTAGGACCAATTACATTAGGGAGGTGGAATCTACTTCCATCTTAGGTCACCTGACCTGCGAATTTTAGCAGACTGAAGGACTTCATCCTGCTCCAGTGAAGAAGTGGGTATTCACCCAGGAAAGCTCATGCTCCTATACGTCTGCTAGTCTATAAGGTGCCACAGGATTCTTTGCTGCTTTTACAGATCCAGACTAACACGGCTACCCCTTTGATACTAGAGCCATGTAACTTACCCTAAACGTTATCTTCAATACGAACATGAATTGCAAGGAGTGTCATTTGGCTGAGTGGCCCTGGTGTAGCACCGAAGGCCTGGTTAGCAATACTCATTAGCTCTGCTTTATTCAGCAGAGACCCAGTACATAATTATTTCTACACTGCACAGAGGAGACCCCTCCCCCCCCCCACAAAAGACTGAATGAGTCAGGCTGATGCAAAGAGCTTCCCTGTTTACATGATAGTACTAGCTGCTTCGCAGCAGTTCATCAAAACGCAGCTTGTTTAGCTTCACTGGAGCCAGCAGATGAGGTGGTGTAAGAAGAGAGTGTTCCCAGGAGCTACATTTATTCCCTGGGTGGTTTAGGTAATGCTTTGTCTGCAATAGCAAGAAGAAAAACAACACACACGGTAGAAACAGGGCTGACTGTAGGTCAATGGTGTGAAGCAAAACTAAGGGACAGATTTCTAGAGCCCCTCGTCTGAAATGTCTCGTGTTACATCTTTGCTGTCCTCCACCTTTTACCCTTGCCTGTTATTAGACTGTAGGTAGGGCCACTCCATGCACTCCGACAATGCTACACAACATACTGTTATCCAAGAACAGACATTTCTACTCTGACCATGCTAGCTTGCTTCATCTTTTCCCTCCTACATGTTGCCCATCTCTTGGGTTGTTTACCAGCAGGAAAAATCAAATACCACCACCAACCACTTTCACCAACAGAAAGACTGCGTGTAGCGGTGTTCTCCCTTTTCTAGGAAGAAAAAAAGACTAACACACACACACTCTCTCTCTAACTAAATTCTGGGTTGCCCCCTTTTCTCTACAAGTAGCTCAAGTGCTTAGGTCCACAGCAACTGAGGAGATTGGCATGACAGTAGCATGCAAGACCACTTGAGGTTTTTCTCTACAGTTCAACATAGTGGCTCATTAAACTGTACCAACCCTCCTGCTCTGGGGAGCAGAGTATATTGAGGGCAATCTCAGTACAGTTACTTGGCCTGGATCAGCGTTCATGTCGCGCTCCCCGTCAGTACCTGGCCTGAGCTGGGCAAGCTAATGATCCAACCAGCAGACCAAATTTGGTGATGAATCCTGATCACGTGCCACCTAAGGTACATTGCACATAGGCTAAGAAGCCTTGGCCAGGTCAAGCGTAGCTCCAGGACTCGGTCAGCACTCATGAAAGGAGCTCCCAAAGCAAATATGGTACTATGTCATGGAAACCAGCGCATATGGGTCAAATTCTTATCAATGTCTCAAGTCCATGCAAAGAGCACAACCATGGCAGGGCTCTTATTGACTTGTAGCTCATTAATGCGGAGCACTGAAAAGCTGCAAGCCACGACATGTGCAAGGTGAGCCATTAAGTGAAAGAGCAGCAGAGCTAAACAAAACTCCTCTCCGAAAATAACCCAGCCACAGAACGCCAGCCTGCACATTTTAAAAAAAACCACACCCCCAGAAATGTTACTGGATTACACACACACCTGCATGAGTGTTTTTGGCCCGCGTTGCCTCCCACCTTCCTTAAAGTCGGGGATTAAGTTAGCTCAGCCTGGGGTTATGCAAATGAATTAATAATCAAAAGGACCCAATCTCAGCTATACATGGGATAGAAGCAGAATTTCCTGCCAGAAATGAAAAAAGAACACTGCCAAGAACTCAGAACAAACGCGTCATTTTATTAAACCAGTTTTTGGTGTTTCCAGCCTTGCTAATGACACTGAGCAATGGGATCAGACATGGCTACAAAGCAGCTTCTGTAGACGCACCTTCCAGTGTACATTTATTCCTCTTCTTAAAACTCTGGAACAAGCCATCATTCATGACTGCCGATGAGCTCGCAAGGCCTTATGTGGAATTAGCTGGCCAACCACCCTTTCTGCATACATGTACATGGCCATTTATTTGCATTTTTGTCTCACACATGTAACGGAGCATGGAAACATATGCCGACAGACGACATGGTCATTAGAAGCATGCAACCCAGGACCTTCTGCACAGGTCTTGGGCTCTCGGAGAATTGTTCCGCTGGAGGGACAGGCACAAGCAGACATTCTAAGCCAGAAGAGACACTTCGCAAACATGCAGCCTGGGATCACAGCCCAAGGCCTCTCAAGTTTAGGAGGTTTTGTATCCGTTTTTGTCTTGCACATTCAGGCTGGGACTCTCAACGGCACCCACACTGCAATGGGAGAACCCCTGACCAAAGTGCTAATCGTGAGGAGCGTGGATCTCTCCTCATTGTGGGTCTCCTGCAGAACAGGGACCATGAAATAGTCGTGTCAAAGGGTACTTTTGCTTTTATTAGCGACACCTGCAGGCATTCAGGACCGCTAAGTCACTCTGACGGCTACTGACATTACTGCCCAAAAAAACAAGCTTGAAGAAACTCAATGCTCTTCAAGAGCACAGCAAGCCGCAAAATCAGACCTAACAAGCATTCAGCGGCAGAGGGCTAATCAGCGATAAAGCTGCCTCAAGTCGATGATCTTTGATAATTAGCTTTCAGAAATCCCCAGGGGAGAAGACAGGCCAGCCGACAGGCCATGCTCTCAACACATGGGCTGGATTCTGAATTGCCTTGGTCCTTGTGTAATCACTTACACCCACTGTGCACTCGCATGAATGACTACACAAGGAGTAGAACAATGAAGAATCAGGCCCCTTTTGTTCTCTGCTACAGATACTGTGGCTCCTATATGCCCTGCCCTTCGCATCATCTTCACAGCTCAGACAAGAGGCTCTTGGTATTCAGACAAGAGGCTGGTGAAGTGAGCACCAATGGCAGAAACGGCAAGAGAGTCAGAACATGGTCTGTGCCACTGTCACCTCCAGAATTACTTACTAAAGTGCACTCAGCCGGGACCTGCACCTGCACCCAGCTCTGGAACTGCAGAATGAAGTGTAGGAGCACATCCCACAGGGAACATGTGACACCCGAACTCCAATCTGCACTGGCTTATAGAGCTGTTCTACACAAGAAAACTAGACGGACCGTGGCTCAGGGGGGTGAAAAATCCACATCTCTGAGTGACCCAGTGAAGCCGATCTATGTCCCTTTTGTAGGCAGTGCTAACCTCTCGGGGAGGTGGATTACCTATGACCCTCCTGCCAGCATAGATAGCGTCTACATGAAGCGCTGCAGCGGCACAGCTGCAATTCTGCTGCTGTACCGCTGTAGCATTTCAAGCATAGATAAGTTTGGTGCAATACACAGCTGTGGGTTTCAACTACAAGACTCTAAATGGTTTGGGTTCTTCCCATCTCTGGACTGGCCTACACTGTGTCTGAACCCTCGTGTTAGCGGACATGATGCTGACCTCTGCTTGGAAATCAGCACAGCCTGGGATGAATCATGTTCAGAAGTTTGGCAGTTCAGAAGTTTGGCAGTTAACACTACTGTTGACATCTGGAGGAATACTGAGCAATGCAGAATTTGTGCAGAATTAATGTTCTGCGCAGAATTTCCTTTTTCCCTTGCAGAAATGGGCTGTAGAGCTCCTGGCTGCCATCAGGGGCTGCTGGACCCAGCAGAGCCCAGCTTGCAAATACAAAGTATTGGGGAGGGCGCTGGAGAGTTCCTAGCAGCTGCAGTTGGCGGCATGCCCTGAAGGAAAGGGGTGACATGCAGGAAACTCCTACAAACACCCAGCATCAGGCTGTTTCTCCCTCTGGATGCCTGGGCTCGGGGGGAGGAGTGCAGGTGTCTAAGCTGGGGGGCCCTGCACGTGGGCTCTGGAAGATAGGGGGTGCAGGTGGCTAGGCTGGAAGGATGCCCCATAGCTGGGTTTTTGGGGGGATAAGGGTGTGGGTGGCTGGGCTGGGGGGGGGCCGGGCGGCGGGGCTGGGGGGGGGAAGGGGTGCTGGTTTCTGGGCTGGGGGTTGCCCCACGGCTGGGCTCTGGGGGTAGGAGGTGTGGGTGCCTGTGCCGGGAGGGGCCCTGCAGCTGGGCTCTGAGGGGAAGGGGGCAGAGAAACAGGAATTGGGTTGTCATAGGGGTTGTCTTTAATGGTCTACTCCCGGGGGAATATTTGTTGTTGACAACTAAAATATGCAGAATTTAAAAATATTGTGCACAGAATTTTTTGGCACAAAATTCCCCCAGGAGTAAACTGTGCTCAGACACAATAAAACTTCATTGCGTTAACCAGCCCTTAAAGACAGCTTTGCCCATGTGTTGCACTATGTCAGCTGAAGTCGGATGCAGCATTGAAAGGCCCCAGATTTAAAAAAATGAAGGGGGCTGGTGGCAAAAGAATTTCCATAATGGGTTCTTATTATTTGTACTGTGGTACGACGCAGGGGTCCCAGTCAGGAACCTATTGTGCTAGGCGCTGCACATGCATCTATCAGAAGGATGGTCCCTCCACCAAAAAGCTTATAATGCAAGTATACAATGCGATAACAGGTGGGTATGGACAGATGTGGGCGGGGGAGGAATGGGGGGGTCCTGTGGAGGCCAAGGGAACAGCGAGACCAATATGATTATTGCAATAATCAGCAGTCACAGCACACCAGCTGCCCACCTATTGTCCAGTGTTGTGTACGCGTTACAGTGGAGGTGAGTTTTAAGGAGGGGTGTGAAAGAGCGTGGTGACGTTGTGGATTTTTACAGGGAGCTCCACTTACGCATGAGGGACGGGGCAAAGTGCAAAGGTGTCAGGGAGAAAGTCAGACCGATGGGCAATGAAGGCTGGCATTATTGGCAGAGCACACCCTAAATTGTTGCCTCTGTTGGACGGTGAGGAGAGAGAGTTTAGTGATCTTTCAGACACACTGCAAGGCCTATTTCCGGCCCACGGTAGGGGAAAGATCAAGGAATACTTCAGGTTCAAAACTCAGAAATCTTAGCAGTCCCTCCCCAGCTGCAGAGAGAATGTGTTCCATTCCCCCACTCTCCAGGAAAGCATTGCATGTTTTCCCCATAACATCTCAACAGCTTTAAAAAGATTGATTAGCTAGATAGCTAGATCTTTCTGTAGGCCATCTAATAATCATCTTCAGCTGAAGCCAACCACAGAGGCTGGGGCAGCCTCCCCCACACACCCTCCAGTTTATAATCCAGGCTCCGGGACACTCTGTAAAGCGAGTCAAGATGCCTGCTCATCTCTCTGCCTTATTCAGCAGTGCTTAAAGAGCTCTTGCCTCATGCGCTCACCTCATCAACTGGCCCCAGAAAAGCCAAGGAGTGTGCGAGCCACCATCCAGGAGCCCAGTTACCGAAGCCAGCAGCAGCAGAACACTGTACTGTAGTGCGCCTCTGACCTCCAGCAATTTCAAGTGCAGAAACTGACTTTGTGTCACCGCTGCGGGTTATGTTCCATTGGGGGCGGTAGGGGAGATGTGAGAGAAGGCAGATTGGCAGGGGAAAGAGGGCCTAGAATGGGGGGGGAACAAAACAAAAAAATACAAAGCCAGAGTTAAACTCAGGCCTTTCATCTCCCCTCCAGATGGCCCAGCAGCTGAGCTAGTAGATGGAATGTCTGGCTTGTCTTCACTGCTCAGTCGCTCCCCGTACTAGTGCATAATAAAAGCTGCAACAAGAGCAATGCTCAGACACAGCTGATAGAGTCGCCCACGTCAGGGATCACTCACTAGCTGCGAGATGCAGTCTCCAAGTTTTATTTATATATATATAATTAATTATCGAGGGGGGGGTATTTTGATAAAGTAGTTTTGCTCAGCCTCACATTCAACCCTTCACTGTATCTGTTTTACAGCACTGAAGCCCTTGTATTTACTCTCCCAACATTAAAAGTTTCAACAGATGGTTCCGCGCAGAAAACCAAAGATTTATCTGCTTTAACAGAACGATGGCTCTTCGTTCATCAGAGCCTCAAGGTGGCTTCAGCCCTTAAAAGTATTGGAAAAGCACTAAAACTAGAAGATGGTGAAACTTTTAGAAGGGACAAATCCAGCCAACGGAAATTGACAGTGTAGCAAGTTTCCAGTTAGCATCAGGGAAGTTTTATGGGAGATTCTTAACAGAAAATAAGCTTAGGAAAAAAGGTTGGATATTATAATAAATATTTATAATGAAGGTATCCTTCCCTACACATACATTTTGTGAAGCATCACAGTAAGAAGCAGGTGTATGGAGGATGAAAGGAAAATATTTTAAATTGTGGAGGAGACCAATTCAACCTTCCTGCTAATTTCCAAACCTCTTAGATTAAATCTACCTTCTCCAGAGAACCAGATAACCTTCACAATATATGTTGCAGAGACCTGATACAACTTAATTTCAAGCTAAATTTAATAACACAGGCTCCAGAGATGACTGCTACTTAGAATGGTAAACTCTCAAACCAATATCAAACTTCAAGCTTTCGTATAAAACCAATGGAGAGGTAGATTTACCTGAACAACCAGTAACATGATCGGGTAAGAATAATACAATTAGCACAGCACAAATGAATACTGCATTTGTAAGTCTGTAATCAACAACAAAGCAACGTTGTTATAGGAGGAAAACCAATCAGCGCATTGGCCACTTTCCTTTAAAGGAATATCATTTACTGTAATTTTTCATTTTCACGGCCACATTTAATCCTGTCCATTTAAGTTATGTTGCTCCAAAAACGTTTCTCTAAGCTACTGTCCTGCACCCTAATTTTTTTATATTCATGAATAAGCTATCCTCCAAAGGATCACAAAAGTAATTCCTTTCAAGAAATAGCAATGATACGGTACCTATGGTTTTGCCATTAGTCTTCACTGCTTTGCAGATTTGAATGATTGTGAGTTAGACATTCTTATTAGAGTGCTGTATCATAAACCACTATCAAAACAAGAACATTAATTTTAGAAGACAAGAAGCCATTTTTGCAGCACTCCTCCCACACTGAAAAGCAAGATCATAGTTTGACAGGTTAAACTGTAACTTATTCTTCTCTTTCCACTGATTTGACAATAGGAATTACACAGGCATATGGCAAGGAGGGGAAAAAAAAAAAAAGGTCATGTTTAAAAAAAGGGCCTTTTCACAAGATAAATAAAACATCCATTGAAATGACTGATATTTGAGCTCACTGAAAGGTCTGTGATTGGTTGTCTTATCTAAAGTCATTATCTCTCCCAGTTAATGAACTCTCTCTCTCAGCCATCTGAGCAGTGTCTACATTGGCATGATTCACCACCTACTTCCAATATATATATTCTGCAAACCCAGGCTCTTTGCTTTTTATGCATTTCAGAATAATTTCTAAAATAAATCGGTGCCACTCACAGTCCTGCAATACCTTATTTCAATCTCATGAGAGCAACAGTTCCCTGACATGTCAGACAATGCAAAAAGGCAATGGGGGCAGAGACGCCAAAGGGGGGAAAAAAACCAAAAAGACAATTTTGCAAATGGCACCTTAGTATCAGTAAGTCACTTTACAACACACTGAACTCTCTTCAAGGGTCACTACCAAAGTCAATTCTACAGCTGGCATCTGCACTTTCCCATTGAGTAGACTAATAATTTTTGCAGCCCAATACTAGTCACTGTGAACCTCACACTCATCTATCAGCATGTCCCCCTATCTAATTATTCAACACAGCCTGTATTTCCAATCAAACTCTTAAAGCCTTTTAAAGTTGGCAGGGAAAGGGAATTCTGCTAACCATGTTGCGCTCCCTGACAGACTAGCAAAAGATAAATTGTGTATAAAGTGCTCTAAATGTATGTTAATAGCTCAGAAAGCAGCACACCGTTTTGAATATTCACAACACTTCAGTATGTGCATTGTCATAGCCTCAATAACAACCCTTCGCATCAATAAGAAAAAACAATGTGCCCATCTGTTTTGATTATAGGAACTACTGCAATTTGCACATCGCAAGAACTTTAGAAACCCTTCGTGTGGTAAAACCCAAGGTATATACACAGAGCTAATTATTTTCAAAGTAAACAAAGCAAGCGGCAGATATATCCCACAACATCCCATTTGTCTGGAAATAAGCAATTACGTAATTTGCAAGGAGTTCTCAACCCTGTACTTGCTCTGATAAGTCTTTTGTCTCTCCCTAGCCTATCAATGCTGACTCACTGCCATAACACTGAGCATCTATTTAATAGCAGGAATCAGGCTTTTTAGCACCATAACCTTTTTATTACCATTTTCCCCTCAGTTGGACAAATGAAAATCCAAGAAGATTCAAAGGATTAAGAAAAAAAAGAATTAATTCACCCAGCAGGTAAAACCCCATGTTTTCCCTCTCTCACTGTACAATTCTGCTAGGCGGATGCGCCGGGCTTCCATGCCATTTCTGAGGCCCCAATCCTGCAGCTGAAATTATGCGATGGCAGGGGTGTGCCCTGGCAGATCAAACTGCAGAATCAGGGACTAGGATGTGTCAGGATTTTCTCCTTGTTTGCAGCTGCATCTCCATGCCCTGCCTTCTGCCAAACACCTTTCTAGATCGTCCAAAATCTTAAAGAGCTCATGTTTTACTACCAGACAGCAGATGCTGTCTGTAAACTTACTTACCGAGGTAGCTTTGCTTTCAGTAACAGATCAATCACTAGACAACCAATATTATTAAAACCTAAAGGGCAGTGACCATCTGTTTCTTTAAGTGTAGAGTCAGGTAACTTAGGCCCAAAATTTATATTGTTTAAAAAACAAACTTTAAAAAAACAAAACAAAACCACATCTTTTCATGGAAATAGACTCAAAACCCTGAGGCTATCAATAAAAAACAGAGCTCATCTGGATTGCAACCAAACTCAAACCTAGCAGGACTGTGCAAGGGCCCGGCAGCCGGAGCAGGCAACGGGCAAACAACAATGAAACTGACTAGCCGGTTTCTATTGTCCAAGCCCAGTAAAATGCAAAGACACACCAGCATTAATGGTGAAAAGCCAGCCAGTTCCTTAGTGATGGACAGCGTTAGTAATAGCATTGGGAAGGAAGGTCTGGATATATTCCAGCCAAATAGTCCAGAGATGCTGCTTATTCTCCCCCTCACCCCAAGTTAATCCCACGCAGGGACAAGAAGGGTTATCTAACGGCAAAGAAAAGTGACTATGTGAATCTTGCGTGCACAGGCTTTGCTCTCTTCCAGTACAAACAAAGCATCACTGTCCATCCTTAGCAACCCGGACAATGTCCTCAATCCACAAAGCCACTGCGGCCAGCCAAACAGGGGCACGTCCCAGCTCTGCTCTCACCTACGCCAGCCTGAGCCAGGAGCCACCCGCTTGCAGTTCATGGAGTTCCACTGGTGTAAAACTGGCCAGGAACCAGGATCAGACCCCTGAGCCATGTCTCCCCCCTGCCCTCACTCACCTTCCTGTGAACGAAGCTCTCACACCCCAAGTGCCGCTGCGAAGCAAAGAGGGAGGCTTTTGTTAGCGCTTCAGGAGGGTACAATGCACCCCAAGCCCCTGCCGCTGTTCTGGGCCGGCGTCCTTCACAGGAGTCTGCACGGGGACAGCACACGCAGCATTAACATCTCTAAGGAGGCAGCTTTACAAAAGGGAGCTGCAAGCTGCTGCCAGCTGAATGCACCCCTCCCCACCGGCTCCCCTGCCCCTGCCCCTTCCCCTCCCTCTGCTCACTTCTCCCCCCGCCCCCTTCCTCTGCTTCCCTCCCCACCGGCTCCCCTGCCCCTTCCCCTCCCTC